>NC_134457.1:178962306-179286993 GCF_047948215.1 Lycorma delicatula
AAGTAACCCCAGCATTTGCTTCCCTGAAGTGGTACTTGTGGAAACAAAGAAACATCTCGATGAAGACTCGTCTTTTCTGAACCCTGATCCTGCCAAGTTTATTACATGGAGCAGAAACGTGGCACTACTTAAGACAGACCTGAGCAAATTTGAAGTGTTCCAAATGCGATGCCTACGCTAGATCATCAGAGTCTCACTTCGCAATCGCATCCGAAATGAGGATATCTGCCACCGCTGCGAACAGCCAACGATCGAGGAACAGATTCAAAAACGAAGACTACGATGGTTTGGCGTGTCTGCAGAATGAGTGGAAACCGACTACCATACAAACTCCTTTGGCATAAACGACGCACCTATTGCAGAGTCCAACGAACAACTCCAAAGAAAACGAGGATCAAGCAGATCGATGATGATAAAAAAACCGCTTAGTATGGCTATGACAACCGCCATGGATCTCCATGCATGGAAGCGTCTTATTAACAAAATCAGACAATCAATCATTGGCACCCACAGCAGCAGACGGGCTTAAGATGTACGAGCATTTACATGTCATACACATTATCCTCATCTGATTGGCTCCGTGAGTGGGGTTGCTTATATTTCATTAGATGAACAGATTGCAACGTACAAATCAGGAAATTAAAAAATTAATTTATTAATGTATCTTTTTTATTAGAAGAAAGAAAAGAAATTGTTTTAAACATGAATCTTTTTATTTTAATACTTTTGCAATAAATTTTTATTACATCAATAATATAATTCAATTAATTTATTATACTCGTATTAATGAATTAGTGAATATGTATACGTTGATTAAATTTATCTATTTTTATTATTTTATGCAATAATATATGAACTAACCAAGCGATTTAAGTAAAAATTGAGTTGTAATTTCTTTTTAAAACAGACAATTAGTATGATTTATTAAAAAAATTGTCAGCATTAATAAAATTAAAATTTTCTCATGGGTTCTTTAAAAGGTGAAACTGAATATTTTAAACTACCTTTAATATGAATTTAGTTATAACGTTTTTATATGTTTTGGATGTATTCCTTTGTTGTATCAATAAATGCAAAATAAGAAATAATTTCGAAAATAATAATCTGATTTTATGGGACCAACTGCGACTTGATAAATATAAAGATAAAAATATATTGTAATTCTAATTTTTCATAATCCTACGATAAATGTAAAACACCTGAGGTATAAGAGGTACTACTCAAGTTTCGTTCCCTGATAATAATAATGTTCGTTATGTATTTGTGTTCGGTTGAATATCACCTATATTTTGATAAGCCGAGCCGAATTACGCGTTGAATAACTTCCAACACAGTATAAGAAATATGATTTCTCAATTTCGCTAGTAAGTCTGGCATATAATTTTTTATGTTCATAATGGAAAGTTTCTTGAGTAAATTAAGTCTCAATATCAGGTTTCCTTAGTATTAATCTTATATAAAACCTTTTTTATCACACAATATTTTTTGGAAGAAAAAAAGTATTAAAATAGGTTATGTGTCTTTCGTCTCAGAGCTTTGCAGAGAAAAAGGTAATATGAGGGAATGACCAAAGAAAATGCGACGGCACGATTATCTCAAGAATGGCAGGAGGCATGGGACACGACGAGGTATGGCGCCTGGACGCGCAGACTTATACCCAGGTTGGAGCCGTGGCTAGAGAGAGGACATGGAGAGGTTGGATATCATGTTACACAGTTCCTCTCCGGTCACGGAGAATTTGGGGAATATCTCTACCGTTTTGGTAGAAGGATGCTCCAGAATTGCATATATTGCGGGCTGCAGGACACCCCCTACTATATCTTCTTTTAATTTCCTCGATGGGATGAGGCCAAGTTAAATTGTAATTTCGAATGGGTGACACCTGAAACCGCTGTCCCGTACAAGTTGAAGGGTTTATGGGAATGGTTAAACATGGAGAATCTGATTGCAGACATCCTAAAGAAGAAAGAAAAGGATTACAGAGAATGGGGGACAGACTGAAACCCGGGTGGAAGTCGTGGGCGGAAGAACAGCCCCCTGCTGAGCTCGGTTCGTCCGTGTTTGCACGGGTGGGTGGCAGAGAGGAGGTACGGGGACTCCCAACCCACTGTTCAAAAAAAAAAAAAATAGAGAAAAGACCGAGTCCCGGCAGATGGAGCGGGGTCCCGAGAACGGCATAGCCGGGCTCGGTTACCACCGCCTCTGAAGTTAGAGGCAGGCAAATTAAAATAAGAAAATCCAAAACCGGCGGGCCGACCTGCCATGCCGGACCTACTGCCGGCATGCGGGGAGACCCGTTAGAGTCGCAAGGACACGCCCCTGGACTGAGTCATGCTTGGCTCCAGATCCGTTTCAGGGATGTATGAAGAAAAAAAGAAGATTATGTATCTTAAGGACGGTAAGAAAGAAAGGCATAATTAAATCAAAATGTAAAATAAATTTCAGTTTTAAAAAATTGTCTAGAAATTGTCCTTGAAAATTTATTGTTATTTATTTATTTATTTTTTAATAACTTAGTAAGGTTAGCATTTAAAAAAAAAAAATTATTTGTAAATATTCAGATGAGGCATCATGTTTCATTAAATCGTCACACCTAAGCAAAAGTTTAAAATGTTATTTCCGCTTCTGGTAGAATGGATTATATATTTTAAGCTTACTCAAAAATATTATATCCAGATATTTTTCGGAAATTATTCGTTGAATTTGTAAATGTACTTGCACACAAGATATCCTATTAATTTATTTATATTACAGAAAAAAATACAAATATGCAAATAAGTAAAATATGCAGCTCTATATATCAATTAAAAGGAGAACGGAATAACTTCCTTTAATTTTAATAAAATCATTGACTGAAAAAAATATCAAAGATTTTAAAGAGCATTCAATACATTTCCTGGATACAAAATACTTTTAATGTTGCTATTGTAGTAAAATATATAATTTTTTTGCATTTGAAACACAGTTATTGTTCAGCAAGAAATTTTTAATCTTTAAAGTTTTAATCGTATCTTTCAGTATGTTTTTACGGTATATATATATATGGTAATCCTATTATTGTCCCTTCTATTATATACTCCTAACTATAATATTTATTATGTTTGTCTGTATGCTCGTCTATTCAGACCAACACACGCTCATGCACTGAATTTTAACCATTCATCACACATGATGAATGTCAAATATATATGTCAATGCCTAGTAATTTTTTTTAAGAAATAATTTTAACGGAACTATAGTGAAAAATAGATTCTGTGCAATTTAACCGATAATGTGTAATTTAAAGAAGAAAAATAATTTTTCTTCTTTTTTTAAAAGATAATATACTTTGACACACAGTTCTTTTAGTAGCATACTATTAAATTAAACTTCAAAAAGTTGCTGTCTAGGTACACTCGCTTGAAATGTAATTCAAGTTTGTAGAATATTTTATGTATGTTGGAAGTACATACGCTCGGTTCTTTATTTTAAGAATTCTGTGCACTCAAATAAGCCTATGCATACATCTTTAAAAAAAAAAGAAAAGGTGTATTATCACAAAGAGATCTGCGATGGATTTACAAAGAAATAAATCAGCTTTCTCCCTAAAGGAAAGAAATGTGAAATCAACTTTAGAGTATGATTTCTCAAACGAAATAAAACGTAGTTTTTTCAGATTATTACACACAAATCCGTGATTTAATTTACTTTAGAATGGTATTTTCAAAGTCAGTAACAAATTAAATTGTTAGTTCACTAAATTGGTAATAGGATTAAATGGCTATGAGTAGCTGCTGACTTCTTTTTTAGTTGGCCTTCGGTTCGATTCCCTCAAATGTTTGAGGGAAACAAATGTAGCAAATGTTTGCTACAATTAATTTGTAATTTTGCGCCAATCGCTTTTAAATTGATACATAAAATATAACGAACCAAAATCTAATTCGAGTTCGTTAATAGGGAAAATCGGATCATGGGGATGGAAATGGAAGAGGCTTTTTCGAAAAAACAAAATATCGGTATAACTTTCTTATTAAGTAAAATATCGAATTCGTTTAAAGTTCCTACTATTCCTTAGATAAGGGCCTAAAACGTATCTAAGTAACGTTTTTTGGTATTACCAACCATTGGTCTAGGGGGTGGAAAAAATTGGGTTTCAAAGACAAAAAAAAATCATACATCCGTTAATAGGCACAGTATCGATTCGGTTTAGAATGTTCGTCAGTCCTCGCAAAATTACCTTAAAACGTTTGGCTGAAATAATTTTTGATATGACCAACCCTTACGGCAAAGGATGACCAAAATGTTTCTGGAATTGTAAGAAGATGGGGCTTGTCGTATACTAAACATGTGAAATTTTTTCACATGCAACCATTGTCGTATTGAGTAAATTTGAAGTTTTTCGTAACTTTAAGGTGGAAATCTTTTTTATTCCCTACTTAGCACCGGTGAAATCTACCTTTCGCCTTCCGGCCTGCCGAAAAGGATTTTTTATTCTTCGATCTTCTGAACTTCCATTACCCGATTTTCGTACAGTTGAAAGAATTACCGTTTCTTTTTTAAATTACTGTCTTGCTTCTCAGATTTTCACCCATACAATGCGAATACGGTAAGGTTTATCTGTTTCTCAAAGACTTGTGTGAGTATCGGATCAGTGCCAAAGCCTTGAACTAAACGATGTGTTGAGAAACACAGTTTATCTAGCTCTTACTACATTATCAAGTGTTGTTTGGATAAAATTGTAATATGTAAAATATTGTGTTAACCTAAAATATTGTATCAGCCAATCTATTTTTTGTTTATAAAAAAAATGAAGAAGATTACAAATGGTTTGTGTTTTCTACTTTTTTAAAAGTAAATAATTTACTAAACTTTTGAGCTTAAAAATTTTAATCGGCAAAAAAATATAAATAGCTTTTGTTACGTATTTTAATTGCATCTCATAAATCTTGGTTGAATATCGATATTTCCTTATTGATAATCATAGCTTTACTCAAGAATTGATAAGGAGAAGAAACAATAAGGGATAAGTAAGGAGGATAAAAGGGAAGACGGGAAGATGTGGAAAAGGAAGGATTGGGGGATTGGATTATGTCTAGCGTTGTATTAATCTGATCAAAACAGTGGCAATAATCTGAAGTAGACGGCCCTGTAATAGACTCTAATTTCCATGTAGATTGCACCCTACTACTGGCTTTAGACAAGTCTCCCAACTCACTTATAAGGCGTTTAACAGCAAGTCTTTAAGTCTTACAAGATTCCAATATTGGTTGTTCTACCAACTAAATTATACCGAAATTCTTATTTCTAAATAATAGGTCCGGTAGGTGTACTTATTTTTATAATTTCCTCCTCGTTAAGTGAATAATTTTTTATGTATCTTTCTCTTTTATATAAACTGACAACTTTCTTCGATTGAAATTTTTCTTTTACAGTAAAATTCAGATATATTTCTTCGATTTTTTTTCATTTAAGAAAGAAAGAGAATAATTTTTCATTTCATCCTACTCTAATCGAATTTTGTATTTAATACGTATATGTATATACAGAGTGTATCACAAAGTTCTCCCGGGATTTTCATAACCTGTTCTACTCGTGAAAAAAGTGGAAAAGTACATAATTATAAACGTATGTACTAAAATGCTTCGTTTGCCACTTACGGCTGGTAAATGATTTCGCTCAGATTTCAGCTATCCCGGTGAAATGAGGTCCTGAAATTTTTAGGTCGTTAATTAAAGGGCAGAATTATTGATTTCTTATGGCTTTTGATCGAATAAAATAGGTTCCACAACCGTATCTGCAGTAGTTTTTGATAAATCTAAGTAAAAAACGAATAAATTAGAGTAAAAACCCTGTTTTTTATGTTTAACGTACAATAACTTCGTTAAATGGGAAATAAACACATAAAACTTGTAGAGAATTTAATTTTAAACAAACGGTTTAAGATAAGTTGAATTAAACAAAAAAAATTTTTTTTTTTTCTGGTGATGGTTTTTTTTCTGGAGTCGGTTTGCCATTGGAAGTAATGCCGTATTTATTTACATCAGAGAAATACGCTGATAAGATTGGTACCCATTTTGGGTGGTGTAATGGTAATGCTGCAGTAGAATACAAAATACGTTTTCCGAATCGCAGAATTCCAGATCCCAAAACAATTAGCGCGGCTTTTTGCAATCTTCGAGAAACAGGTTCAATAGTTAGTATTCGTATCAGCTACAAATGATCCGTCCAACACAACGCTGTGAATGATGGAATTCTTATCAACGCAGTTCAGCGTAGTTCAGTCATCAGTACAAAACATCTTTCTAAGCGGATCGTAGTTTCGCATTCGATGGTTTGAAGGACACTTAAACAAAGCAAATTCTATCCTTATCTTAAACAGCCAGCTCAACATTTTCACCCAGGAGAAAATGGGTTGCCAGAACCCATTCCACCAGTATTCTAGTCTGTAGTATTCCAGTTCCAGTTACCAGTATAACTGGTGGAATACAAATAGACAGCTTTACAAGCATGTTTTGTTTACCTACAAGGCAAATCTCACTCGAGATGGCGTCAACTTAGCAGTAGCATACATGGGCAGAAGTAAATCCTTATAAAAAGTGGAAGGCAATTTTCAATGCCGATTTAGCGTCGATGTATGTTGCTGCCTTCTTCACAATCAACTTTCTGGACCGTTCATATTATCTGGTCGCTTAAATGCTAAGATCTACTTGCACTTTCTTCAAGAAGAATTGTCGCAGCTGCTTGAAGATTTTCCTCTAGCTCTGAGACGCAAAGTATACTTCCAGCACGATGGCACGCCTTCCAGCTTCCTTTGTGTCGTTTCCACTTACTTAAATCATCATTTCCCTGGGAAATTTATCCGTCGTGGAGATCCACATTCCTCGCCACCAACATTCCCTAATATAACACCATAGGGATGGATGAAAAATATTTTATACGGAACAAAAGTATACTCTCGTGAGGAATTAATAGTCCGTATTATGAATGCGGCTGAAAACTTAAAACAGCTCTAAAGAACTCAAAAGAGCAACAGAAGCAGTACATAAGTGTACCAAGAAATGTGTTCAAAATGGCGGGCTCATTTTTGAACATTTATTATAAAATCTCTACATTTATTTATTAAATTGTAAACATTTATTAATCTTTGGTCTAGTGTAATGGTTCTAAATAAAATAAAAATTATTCTAACTTTTCTTTGTTTCATTCAATTTATCTTACACCACTTTGTTCATAATCTCTACAAGTTTTCTTTAACATTTTTATACATCTATTACCCAATTAACAAAATTATTGTACGTTAAACATGAAAAAGGGGTTTTTACCCCAATTTATTGGTTTTCAAGATTTCTCAAAACTACTGATAATACGGTTCTGGGACCTATTGTACTAGATTTTTCAGGTTAAAAATGATAAAACTTCACTAATTTTGTCGCTTAATTAATGTCCTAAAAATGTCAGTACGAACTCATTTCAACATAATAGCTGAAATCCGAGCGAAATCTTTCACTAGTCATAACTCGCAAACGAAGCATTTTAGGACATAAGTTTGTACAATCTTTTTTCATTATTTTAACGAGTGAAATAGGTTATAAAATTCCCGGCAGAACTTCGTAATACATTCTGTATAAATACAGATTGATTCCAAACTGCACGGTAGTCTCTCAGGAGATAATTCTACCGCAAAAGTAAGAAAAAAAATTCAGCTCAGAAAACGGTCCATTTGCGAATTTCGGATCGCAAAACACTTAGCCTTGTTTTCATTTTAGCCATACTTATACTCTGTATAATTAAAACATACTAAAGTTCTTTGGCAACAAATAGAGGAGTCAATTTTGTGCTTCCTTATGGTTTTTGATTTTTAAGAAATTAAATAAAATTGGTCCCAGGCTTCTATTTCACTTATTTTAACGAAAAACGGGGTATAACACGAAGAGTTTTGCTGGAAAATACGCTTTTTGGGTTTCAAATAAAATAACTGATAATTTACCAAAAAAATAGATAAAAATTTCTAGTAAACTTTGTAGAGAATTTAATTCTGAGAAAATTTATATAAATAACGTCTATTAAAATTAAAACACAAAATTGATAAATTCAACTTTAATTAAGAACAAATTTTAATTAGAAACTTTATATATATTTACAATAAAAATACTTCCCTAAGAATTATTAATCAGAATTTTACCATTTTTAATTTTTTTTTTAAGATTTCTATTTTTTTTTATTGGCAGTACAGTTTGACTTTGTTTCTTCTTTACATTTCTTTTTAATTTTTAGTTTTCTAATTACTTATTTGTTCATTCTCAAATCACCTAATTATAAAGATTATTTTAATATCTTCATTTTAAAATATCAAATTATTACTGGAAATTTGGTCCAAGAGTAGCAGAAACAGCTCGTATGCTAGCCATAATACACCAATTGGAAATACCAACTGAAAATAGTATCGAAATTTAATATTTGTCATATCATGAGTAAATATTCAGATTCAGCTTTCCCTAGCAGCATAAAAAAAATCGAACAGTATACAATTTTAAAAAAATTCCTCGTATTAGTATAATATGTCAATTTATTAAAATTAAGTTTCCTTATTTTTAACAATTATTGCTCTTACTCTTTGTATCTCAGTTGATTAATTTGCACAAGAAACCTGCTTCATCAGAACCATTCTGAACCATCTGACCATTTGTAACTGAGATTTTTAAACTCGGACACATATAATATTAAATTATAATTTCTTTATTTTAGTTCAAATAAGAATTACTGATGTCCAAAAAGCTGAAAATTGTCAGATAGATTTGCTTCCACCCATCCAAGTGCAACGTTTCTAAAACTCGAATTCTTATGTACTCATATTTAAACTTTAATAACAGTTGACGAAATCATGGAATCTTATCATACGATTCAGGATCTGAAAAATACATTTTAAGATTAAGTAACAAACTTAGTAAAAAAAATTACAATATCGATCTTATGAAACAAACCTATGTTGGGGTTGTAGGCCTTTGTTAATTTTGTACATAAGGATAAAGATATCAAAGTATAATATTTATTTTTATTGGTAGCGATCGGGAAAGCCAATTAAAAAATAAGAATTGAAAACCAGCAATCGAATGAGGCATGTTTTCAGTTGTTGTAAATTATAACAAAAAAAATTATGGAATAGCATATTTTTAAATAGGGCCAGAAATGATTGAAACATGTTAATGATCATTGAAAATAGGTCGAACCTTTGAATTGAAAGTATAAGTTTTTTAATTGTTACGTTTAATAAACTATACAGGAAACAGTGATAATGGATTTATCAATATCGCCACCGAAATTAACAAAGTATGAAAGATTTTTTTATAGATATTGAGTTGAGTTTTATTTAAGGTATTTTTATTACTTCTGTTTCAGAAATACATTTTTATTTACTTTTTTTTTGATTGATTGAAAATTGCCTACATTCAGTTCTAAATAACAAATCTAAAATATTTTTATTTGCATTTAACGTTATTGTAATTTCTGTATATTTGCATGATAAAAAAAGTGATGATTTTTCCAGGAACAATTTTATTTACAATCAAAATATAATAATATATAGATATGGTGTATTTTTGAAAATAAGCCTATGAATGTCAAATCGAAAAAATATTTATTTAATTTAAAAATATTTTATTTCCTTTTATCTAAAATGTGTAAGAATAAGGGAAATATTTGTAAAAATTATTGGATTATTAATTTTTTTCCAAGCACCATTCTTTTCCATCTTTCCTTTTTACTTATTACTGAATCCTTTACCGCAGTCATCTCTTTTACGTACTACACAGTACCTATAAAAACCTTTGTGATTGTAACACTGGATGTTGTCTTTGTTTGACAAGATTAGAGCTAAATGGAATTTCTTTCATCAACAGATTAAGAGCCTTTTCCATTATCTTCTTCTATCTATTGAATTACATTACAACAAACGTTTTCTTTCAATTCATGTCCTCATGTTTTCTTTTAAAACGTTATCTTAATTATACAGATCGTAACAGAATAAGAACCATTTTTATGACAAAATAATTTTATAAATTATTAGTTTACTTTTATAATTCGATTAAAAGAGTTACTAAGCTACCAAGAAACAGGGCTTATACAAAATCGAAAACATAATACCTTACAGATAACTTTTAAAGAATGGCTGAAAGTTCAAAAATGAGGTTTAAAGACTTATTTAAAAAATTCCTTCTTTTGTTAAGAGCAATTCGATTTCATTAATTTGTAATTATTTTAAAAATCTGAAAAAAGTATAAGAATAGGTGATATATAAAAAATTAAAAACTAATATGTAAAGAAAAGAACTAGAATCTAAGTTATTTTTTATATCACAGCCCAGATTACTCTTGATAAACTCTTGAATTTCTAAATGCAAAGAAAGTTTTACAGTGATATAATTTATGATATAATTTTTATCGCGTCCGAAGGATGTAGTATACTTTATGTTTATTTTAAAATCGAAAGAGTAATATACTCATTTGTTAATTTACAATAGTACCTGTCCCATTTTCTTATGACTCTAGCATGTAGAAAGCTTCTGAACTGCAAGAGGCACTTCTCCAAGTTGCTTTCTCCCAGAAGAATGAATGTGCAGTCGTCGCTATTCTGAAAAGAGTAAACTTGTACTCGCGTGTGTGTGTATATATATATATACATCTAAATACATAATTACTTCCAGTACCTTCTATTACTCAACGTTATAAACCCCCTTGGCGGCCATCCCTCGTGAATTATTGCCTTAATCTTTGTCGATATCAAAAAAAAAGGCTCGAATCCGGTTATCTTACAAGAAAGATTGTTTAATACCGTAAATAGACAGAATCCAGATGCTATAGTGTATACAGACGAGTCTACACACGATAATTATGCTGATTTTGCTTTTATGGTTTCCAGTAAAACATACATGTTTGGTCTTTCCACCATAGCCAGTGGTTTTAGCTCAACATGCCGACAATTGTCTGCTTCTATGAGTGCCTTGCAGGTGACTTGTGACATGTACTTCAGACACCCTATTGTCTGTGATAAACAGTCTGTTATCTTTGACATTACTCATAATAAGACAGCCGTGAGCTTCTGCTGGATCCCTAGTCATATGGGAATTTCAAGCAATGAGCACGCTGATCGTACAGCAAAAGAAGGCTGTTCGCAGCCTCTTTCCACAAATCGTATTGTTTCGAACGATCTTGTCTATTTTCTGAAGAGGGTGGTTCTTGATGACTGGCAAAGTGAATGGAATGCTACAATCAATAATAAACTTCATCCAGTTAAGAACATCGTGTCACCGTGGAGCTCTTCATTTAGGAATAACCGTCGTGAAGCTCACTCATGGATATCTAATGACTCAGACAGATGCACCCGTTTGTGTTCGCTGCGACTGCCAACTAACGGTGTACCACATCATTGAGGACTGTGTCTGTTATGCGGGATTGGGTCGGAAGTTTAAACTAAGGCCTAACATATGAAATATCTTAATCAACAACAATGTATTGATGTTGCTAATGTCTTACGATTTCTTATCCGTGCATCTGGACTCAAATATTCCATTAAAACTATCATGTTTTTACCTTTTGATGTTCGGCAATTTTATTGTTTTAAATTAGATTTTTAATATTGTTTTTATTTCGAACCACGCATTTTGCATGGTGTTATGCATCGTTTTAATTTTTAAGGTAAAATTTAATTGTTAATTATTAATCATTTACTATGGTAATTTTGTGTCTGGACGCTGTAACGATACCTCGTTATGCGCCTAGAAAAAAAATCGAATTTCAATGCTTTAATCATTCATATTTAACAGTATATATTCGAATCAGTACAAAAACAGCCAGAATTCACTTGTCATTATTTATTTGGTTCGACATTGGACGCTTGTTATATTTGAGAAAAGATAGCATTCACAAATTTTAGATGCCCTACGTTTCTTATATCCTCCAATACCTTCTTTCTGTTACCTAAAACACATGCAACATAATTTTTAACAAATTCATAATTTTCCAGAAGTATTTTTAGTACAATTGAGAAGAAAGGAACCGGTCAATAAAATAATACTTTGACCGATCGCAGCCCTTGATTGTCACAAATTCTAGATATTACAGTGTCATGTGAATTTTAAGAAAAAACTTATTTATAAACCGACAGTTGCGTGCATGTTTGGAATCCGTCGGAACGAAATTGAAAGTTAAATCGTTATAAAAATAAAATACAAAATATTAACTATTATTAAATACGAATTAATTTGGGATGACATTAAAGTAAATACAAATATTTTAAACATATATCACAATAACAATTTTAGGAAATAATTCATAAACGCGTTTATTTGGTACGTAAATTGAATTGAAACACGTAAATACTAAAAGCAAACCCATACTAATGCACAAATATCTAAAAAAAAAAAATCTTTATACCCATTTGTTTGTCATTTTGACAGCAGCATTAGACATAACAGAAAAATTAGCTAAAATAAATCGACTTATCAGCAAAATACATACACGTATGTATTAAATAGTCTGGAAAATACATTTTAAAAAACAACCACAAACACACGCATGTCTGTACGCGAGCATGCACGCGCACTCCATGCACACATACAAACACACGTTCAAGAGAGTATTCAAATACGCACACAGAGAAAACAAATCTAAACGTAAAACCCGCAGTTTGTATGCGATGCACGCAACAATGAGCAGGAAGAACATTAACTGTGTTCTAGTTAGATAACAGTTAATTATTATAGATAGTTATAGGTCTGCCGTTAACATAATCGGTAAATACTTTTAAAATTCTCTATTCGTGTTTAAAAATTCAAACAAAAAGTAGCAAAAATTGTTAATTTACGACGTAAAACAGTTAAACGTTGTAATTAAATAGCGAATTAAATCTAAAAGGAAATAAATGTCTTCTTATTTATCTAGTTATAACTATAAAATACCGTAAATATAACATCCTATGCGTAATGACCTTTTCAAATTAATTGGATAAAAAAATAGCGTAATAAAACTCTCTGGGTATTATGTACAGTAAAACCCTTATAATTTGATTTAATAGAGATCGATGGTAACTGAAAGACTGAAAATTCAGATAATCAGAATTTTATTAAATAAAAATGTAATAAAAATAAAAATGTGTTCATGATCTTTTTTATTACAAACATATAACAAAATGTAATATTCTCGTGAACTTATATTCAATTTAAGCATATATAAACCAATTCATTCTTTAATAAATTAATTTTAATTTAAAACATTTTTTTAATTAATTTTACGTAAATCGTTGCAATTAGTTATCACTAAATCACAAATAAACAAATTCTTTACTGATACTGAAAAATTATCTTATGGAGGTTTTATTTATAAACTGCTGTATATAGAATCATAGCAGCTACATATTATTATATAACGGAAGTAGTTAAACAATTATTTGTCATGATAAATTTTGAAATCAAACTCTGCAATAATAAAACTAGCAAAAAGTTAATTTTGTAATAACAGTTTTCTAACTGAATAAAATGATATATTATTAAACTCACAACAAATTTGCTTTAAAACTTTTAAAATTGAAAACAAAAACGGACATATTATTGTTTTTTAGTTTATCTTTTTTACGTGATGTAATATCTCACACACTTTTCATCTAAATGGAATATATCCTGCAGTGTGTTATTGTTGAATATAAGCCAACTAAATCTCTAATGCCTAAACTCTTATTCCGAATGAATGATTATAGTACCATTACCTTCACCTTCAGTTTCTTTTTTTTACTTTTGGCTGTTAAGTATTTCTCTATTTGATGTTATAACATGATATCTTTAAATATCAACATTTATATATCACTAATTTCCTCATTTTTACCTCTGAAGAAACTTTTTTAAAAATTCTTAAACATCAACATCTGTTCTTTTTTTTAATTTTCTATTATACTGCAAGTTATCATTCTTTTTTCTTTTTATTATTTCCATTAAGATTTAGGCGATGTTACAATCACCTTATAATTTTTATCATTTCCACGCTTCTGAAATTTAACATTCTGGAACGTGTCTATTGATGTTTAATATTATTCTTGATTATACTTTTCTGAAATTCAAGCATTATAAGTACGGTTGAAAGATTTTAACAAAAATTTTCCTTAAAATACTTTCAGAATACACATGTATACTTTCAGATCCAGAGGATACCACTTACCGTAATGCTGTCCGGTGGAAGTAGTACTTGACCATCCTCCACATCTTTATCAGAATAACCAGGTGATATCGTTAATTATCAAAAAATAATAGTATTTTACAAGTTAGAATTTTGTATTTTCAAATTAATCAGTATTTTAGAAAATTTGTTTATTAAAATACAATAAGATTCCTCTCTTTTCTACACATATGTCTGATTGGAAAAAAATAGCTTTAGTTTATGGAAGATTCACTGATTTAATTCTTTTTACATGAATGATTTCGTATAAATTAAATTTCTTACGTCTCGCGAATAATCAAGAGATTATTGGTCTTTATATTTTACGTATTAATTTGAAAGTGATCGGCACAAAATTACGGCAGTTATCGTGTCCACAAGAAAGTGTAATATATGTGTATAAATGTATATATAAACCTTTGAACTGACGGTGGCTTTGGAATCTGAGGGATGTGAAATGCGAAGATATGTCGGAAGTCGAATCATGATACCCATTACATAGGTACCTTTCTTATGAAATCTACCTAAAAGACAGCTTCCAGCATCACAATAATTTTCACATCTTAGGAATATGCAATAGAAATAGCAAACCAATAAGAACTGAATCTGACGGACCTATGCCTAATATCTGGGGGGAAAAAAACTGTACTGGGATTTTTATTCTAAAAGAATTGAAGGATCGATAATCTCTGAATTAATTATTAGTCGTAATACCGGTTGTATAAAAAAATATCGGAATTTTAATTTGTTATATTTCTTGGATGAGATGTATAGTTTTGATTTAAGGCTAAAATCATAGAGCAAAAATTATAGTGTTAGTTGTGGCCGTACTTTGATTCTCTATCTTTCCGCTTGTTAGCGCCATTACTAAATATTACGCCTCCTAAACAGAAAGCCTTCTGTGGTTTTGCACTTTTCCGAACGTGAATCTTTAGTTACTGTTCAATTTGCGTTACATAAAACGTTTGATTGTGATACTCCAAGCGAACTTACATTCGTCGATCACAAAATCAATTTGAAACGACCGATGTCTGTGTAAAGGAAACGACTGAGGGTGTATGAAAAAAATGTTGAACTTGTTAGGGAGACTTTCCAGCGTAGTTAAACATGTTAGGAGGCCAGCCGCGAATTAGTAATGCTAGTGATGAAGTGTGGAAGGTTTTAAGTAAACTCAACATGCGTTGCTTTTTTTCTTTTCTTTTTCTTTAAACACCCCAAGGCAACCGGTCAGACATAACTCGCTTGCCTCAAGGTGTCGTGGCAGCAGCCTGCCCCCCTAGCTTGGCCCAACCCAGAAGCCACCCACCGGGGTCTCCCTTAGATCACAAGGTGAGTTTAAGATTATTTAAAGTATGGATAGTATCGAACTTTGTAAAATTATTAAATTGGATTAGTGATATTTTTTTTTTATTCCATATATTTTCGAATATCTGGACTGTACCCACCAAAAAGTTTTTGCCGAATAGATTGCATGAGCATTTTCGCAGCAATCGATTCCTACACACTAACGGTGCGGCAAGGTAATTCAAGACTTTATAGAGTTCAAAACGTGTAGAGTTCCTATACAAGATCTGTTGAGAAAATAACCGAACTTTATTTTTTTAATCTTTATTATTAATTTTACAGATTATTGGTCCTCTTCCTCTTCAAAGGACTCCCCTCCCATATTCCCACACTTTTCCCAGCGTGTTTCCACTTCGCGAAGCAGTTTTGGATAGCTTCATATGAAATATCCTTTAAGGTCCGTGACGAATTTGCTTTAATATCATCAATAGTCTCAAAACGACGTCCTTTAATCGGTGATATTAATTTCGGAAATAAGAAAAGATCGCATGGAGCCAGGTATGCCGAGTATGAAGGCTGAGGGAGGACAGTCATGTGATTTTTGGCACAAACTTGAAGAATTGACAAAGCCGATTGTGCGGACGCATTTTCGTGGTGAAGAAACCATAAGATGTCTCGCCACAACTCCGGTCTCTTTTTGCGGATTTTCTCACGTAACCGTTGTAAAACGGCTTGATAGTACCTATGGTTTACTGTTTCACCTTCAGGCAAGAATTCAAAGATGCACAATTTCATTAAAATCGAAAAAAAAACAAAGAGTATCACTTTGATATTGGATCGAGACTGACGTGTTTTCTTAGGGCGTGGAGATCTTTTGACAAACTTTGTCTCAGTATCGTAGCCGTAAACTCACCTTTCGTCTCCTGTTATGATGCTTTGCATGATCGTTTCACCATCTTTGGCTTGTTCAAGAAGTTGCCGACAAATGTCCATCCGAAGTTCTTTCTGCTGTTCGGTCATCAGACGAAGAACAAATTTTGCAGCAACTCTATCTATGTTCAATTTTTTTGTCAAAATGTCATGGCATGAGCCAATCGTGATGCTAATCTCTTCTTCAAGTTCTCTGACAGTCAATCGGCGATTTTCACACACCAGATCGTTGATTTTCTGAATGTAGGTGTCATCAGTTGAAGTCGAAGACCTGGTTGAGGGTCATTTTGAATTGACTGACGACCACTTTTAAATCGTGAAAACCATTCGTAACATTGCTTACGACCCAGTGCATCATCTCTGCACTTATTTCAGAAGTTGAAACGTTTGCCCCAGTTTCACCCAATACATTGTATTGTTGCAAAATCGAATATTACAAAAATCACTACTGATACTCAAACAAGTTGCACTCAAGTAATAATAACAAAAAAACTAAACTAAACTCAACAATCCCAGAACGTGTGGTTACAGAGGAGGTTATGCGGAACACAATGCTGCCAACCGCGTGTCCTAAATACCTTGGCGCATAATTAAAAATGTTCGCTTATTTTCTGAACAGACCTCATATAATGCCATTGATTCACCTACATACTTGCACTACAATGGATCAGTTCGGATTTAACTCTGGTCTCCACTGTTTTCCATTGCAGAGAAGAAAGAAAAATGTCTGGTGGAGCGGGATGTGGTCATCGCATGATAATTGTATGAGTACGGCTTGATGGGAGGAAGGGTACAGGACCTCTCAGAGAAACTAGTTGGAGCTGAAATTTCAGCAAGGCAAATTAGTAAAAGTTTAGGACAGACGTAGAAAAAAGCTAGCTGTAGACAACTTTGGTGGAAAGGGAACTTGAAAAAGTGCTAAACAAGTACTTTACAAAGCACACACAGCTGCAAAAAGAAATAAAGGGGCAGGAGTAATATATAAAGCAATAAATGTTAGGGGATTGGAACAGCAAATGAAAACAAGATATCTTCAATGATGAGTTCACCATTCAGAAAGTTTAAGAGTCTGTCCTCTCCCTGAGCAACAAAAAGGCGCCTGGTTGCGATATGACTGTAGCAAAATTCTCAGAAACCTTTGGTCGGTTGCATTACAAACACTGCTATCCAATTTAATCAAATATAGAAATCATGTATCCCAGCATCCTGGAGGAAGGCAGTAATTTTACTAATTCTGAAAGCCAAAAAATTTCCTGACTCCTTCTCTCTCCAGCTTCCACCCAATTGGTCTGACAGCATTTTGGCTAAAGCTGGGAGGACAATAGTGAATGCTTGGCTCATCTTTTTCCTGGAAAGCAGGAAAACTATTTGCAGAAGCAGGAAGCCTTCAGGAAATATTAATTGACCACACAACAACTTTTACAGTTTAGCCAGGAAATTAAGGCCTCATTGCATAAATCAGAATCAGCTCTTGCGGTCTTGGTCAATTTCAAAGGTGTGTACGACAATATCTGGAAAATTAAATTATACAAAAAGCTGTTCAACTGTAACATCAGGGGGAAAATTTTAAGTTGGCTTTACTTGTTCATCAGCCAATGGTTCTGTACCACAAGGATCATCGGTACATTATTGGGTTTTAGGAAAGCCAAAATTCTAGTGTTCTTCAGGAGCCATATGAGCCATGTTCAATATCATATTCGACATGCCAGCTGCTTTATAGAAAATAGTTAGGATCAGGACAGCACTTTATGCAGGCAACCTTGTCATGTGGGTTTCATTACCAAAAAGCTTTGAACTATCTACCAAAATAAACTAAATACTAAATTATCTACCAAAATGAATACAGCCCTAACACTCTAGCAAACTGATCCCATGAGAATGGCTGATGGTTAATATAGAAAAGACCTTTTGTAATATATTCTGTTTTATGCACTCTCGCAAGAGATTAATTTTGGGTATGAGGGTGAGCAATTGCAGAAGTGTGGAAGACCCAAGTACCTCAGTGTATTCCTGTACACAAAGATCAGGGAAAAAACATGTGAAAAGACGTCAAGGAAAGTAAATGTAGATTAAATATACTTAAAAGATTGGCTGGGAAACACTGTGGAGATGCTCTTTATCAATGTTAAATTTAACATACAAGATTTATATTAAACTTCTCTTGCTGTGTGGGTGTGAGATGCTGATGTCAGTAAATTTGAATGAGATGGAACAGGTGCAAAACCAGGCCATGGGAGTTATTACTGGGTCTGTGAAAATAACACCGATCCTGGCATTGCAAGGTACTACAAATAATCTGTCTGTCAATGGAAATAAAGGATTAGCAATTCTTTGTACAAGAAATTAACTTCTTTCTTTTCCTGTTTAGCCTCCGGTAACTACCGTTTAGATAATACTTCAGAGGATGAATGAGGATGATATGTATGAGTGTGAATGAAGTGTAGTCTTGTACATTCTCAGTTCGACCATACCTGAGATGTGTGGTTAATTGAAGCCCAACCACCAAAGAACACCGATATTCACGATCTAGTATTCAAGTCCGTGTAAAAATAGCTGGCTTTACTAGGACTTGAACGCTGGAACTCTCGACTTCCAAATCAGCTGATTTGGGAAGATGCTTTCACCACTAGACCAATCTGGTGGATACAAGACATTAACTAGATTGCCTTTTGACAACCATTGGCATACATATGCCCTGCTTAAAAATCGTTTAAAAAACACAAAAGAGTATTATATAGCATGTTAAAGAGATAAGGCAGGAGTTTGTTCCTCCTTGCAGCGTAGAAAACCTTACTTCCAGAATCTCATTATTTACATTCAACATTGAAGCTAGCTGGACTTAGGTGAGATGATTGACAAAATTTGATTTTGATGTATGCTATTGAAGGTCATCACACAAAGGCTTATACAGAATCACTATCTTGAGCCAGAGTGGCATCTCTTTGATGAGGATGGAGGATGTGTTGGAGTTGGTATCTATGGTTCACTTTTCAGTTTTTATTTATCTATAGAAAAATATCAAACTCATTTTGATGGAGAAGTGGAGGCAATTAACATCACTTTAAACAGCTGTTGGCCAGTTCTGATATACCCAAGACAGTAGTATTTTTTTATGATTCTAAATCTGTCCTCCAAGAGATCTCATCATTTCATATCCCAATAATGTCAAGAATATCTAAAATTAGGCACTTTGTTGATAGATTAGATGAAGTTAGTAATTCAGTTATCTTTCACTGGATACTATCTCTCACTGGAATTGAAGGAAATGAGAGACTGATTCGTTGGGTAAGCAAGTAATGAGACTAAAACATATAGCTTGTCTTACCAATTCATTAAAAATGTTATAAAGAAGTTTAAACAAAAGTTCCTGAATTATTAACAACTCTTATGGGAGGTAAACAATATATAGCTAACTCCTGACAAAGATTTCCTTGAAGGAAATCTGCGGCAATCTTCAGGATGATTATGAATCATGACTGCCTTGCAGAAAATCTTTCTTTTCTGTATGAAAATCCACACATATCCTATGTATGTTATCTGCAGAAGTGAAGGTTCTGTTATGAATTGGGGAAATTTAAGAATATGTAAAAAACACACATCATATGTAAAAAGAATATGTAAAGAATATGTTAAGAATATGATTTGATTATAGAAATATATCTGATAAAACATATTACTGGAAGGCCAGAAACCTAATGTTATATCAATAGATTGAGAATTGCATAAATAAATATTAATATTGGTTGGAGAATATAACATGTATAAAATCTAAAGGATAATGCATTTTTAATAAACTTAAATAAGTTATCTATGGACAAAAATAACTTCTGCATTTGTAAAAATACAATTTTTTTTAATTACAGAAACAGGAATTATTTTACCTCCAACAAATTGCTTACAATGCAGTCTTGCTGAAAATAAGCCATCGAACATTCATTCATCAAAAAATATGTTGAATAATCCCTGATTTAAGACCCAAAAAAAACTCTAAAAATTTACTTTAGGTTTTTATTTATAAATACTTAACTACTTAAAATACTTCATAAAATTGTTTCACCATGGAGTGCAATCAAACACTGCATGAAACACACACATCAAATCTTGATATTCAATGAAATAATACCAAAAGTTGTTCTGTCATAAAAATCTTTCACTAAATTTATGGCATCACTTATAAAACAATCTTTATAATATATATATATATATATATATATTTATTTATGATAAAACCAGTACCACAGCTAAAGAACACAGCAAGTTATAGCAAGAGCTGAACTCATACTGAAGAGAATTTCATCATGTTAAATTACTCATTACTTGATTCACTGATATGTCTGGTTTGGCAAGAAATGGCATCATACAACTATTACATATCAAATGTAGGTCTACAGCATGCATCACAATATAAATCAGATGCGAATAAGCAAACATACAGATGTACTAACTTATTTGTATTTTTTGTTCCATGAATTATGGAACAAATAAATCTAAGGGGTTGTAACTTAATAATGTTATGTGATGGGCTGTTTTGGAATAGATATTCTGATTCAGCATATAAAATACTATATAGAATGTCTACTTCCTTTTCAGTTTCAAATTTTATCTTGACCAGTATAATCTATACTATAAAGTACATTTAAGATATTTCATCCTTAGTATTCAGATTACAATGGTAAAATAATTACATAGATCAGCTCAGGAATTCTTGAAATTTAAGTCAACTTCTGTAAAACTATACAAACACAAAAACATTCTGATTATACAATTCAAAGAACTCAAGTTTTACAGTATAAAAATATAACTATTTAAAAAATCCTAACTGTTTCATGCAGTGTTTGATTGAACTCCATGGTGAAACAATTTTATGAAGTATTTTAAGTAGTTAAGTATTTATAAATAAAAACTTAATTATTTTTATAATTAAGTAAGTATTTCTGTAATATTTCAGTTCCTTACTTTCATACATTAAAACATTTTGAATTTTTCAATGAATAAAAATCGAGCTTGTAAAAATTCTCCAAATACTTTTTGTTACATTTGTGGAGAATTCACCATGAAAAGTCAGCAGAAACCAGTATCAAATCTGCTGAAAACTGCTTACAAACATTATTTTAACTGTCCCTTAGGAGACCAAGATATTCTGGGTTCCACATATAGCATCCATCAAGTGCTAAATTAAATTAACCTAGTGGTTAAAAAAAAAAAGAAGAGCATTTGCCTTTTGGCATACCTATGATTTGCCAAGAGCCTACTAACCATTATGATGACTGCTATTTTTGGTTAAAAAATGTTACTGGTTTCAATTCAAACAATATGTAAAAGCAGTACTGCATACCCAAATGTTCAATCAACTATGAGACCAGTACTTCATTGTATTGATTTACCAATTCCGATTGCTCCAACTTCTTCAAAAGAAATTTCTGATTTCCCAGAAGGCTCAACTAATGAAGCCTCAACTTCAATAGATATTAATTACATTCCAGAAGAATCAAATACTGAACCTAACCTCATCATACAAGCAGAACTGAGCGACCTAATTTGTGGCTTGTATTTGCCAAAACAACATGCAAAACTCCTAGATTTACATCTTAATGAATGGAATTTATTAAACAAGGATACTAAAATTTCAGTATACAGAAATCGAAATGAAATTTTACTAAAATACTTAAGAAGAAATTGTTTAAATTGTTCCTGCCATGATGTTAGGGGGTTAATGTCTGAACTGGACATTGAATATGTTATTCATAACTGGCATTTATTTATAGATTCATCAAAAAGAAGCTTAAAGGCATTGTTGTTGCATAACTCAAACAAGTTTTCTTCTATACCAGTAGCACACGCTGTAGGAACAAAAGAAACATGAAAATATGTCAAAAATTTTAAAAGCTATCAAGTATGATAAATACTCATTGCGAATCCTACAGATAAACACTACACAGTTAAAGACTAGCCAGAAAGAAATCACTTTACCCTGGGTAAGGAAAATGTTGTCAATATTCTCATTGTCAAAGCAGATCATATTATTTTACCACCTCTGCATGTAAAACTAGGCCTGATGAAGAATTTTGTAAAAGCATTAGATAAAGATGGAGATGACTTTAAATATTTAGCTGAGTTTTTTCACAATTAAGTGAAGCCAAATTTAAAGAGGAAATATTCAATGGGGCCACAAATATGAAAATTAATTTGTGCAAATATATTTGACAGCAAACTGAATCCTAAAGAACTAGCAGCTAGGAACTCATTCAAAGATGTCGTTACTGGTTTTCCTGGAAACAAAAAAGCTGGAAACCATGATCAGTTTATAAATGAACTCTTAGTGAACTACAAAAATTTAGGCTGCAGAATGTCATTGAAAATTCATTTTTTACATTCTCATTTGGGCTTGTTCCCTTTAAACTTGGGTGACATCAGCAATGAAGAAGAAGAAAAGTTCTACTGAGATATATTCCAGATGGAACAACATTATCAAGGCAGGTGGGATCAATCTATGATGAGTGACTACTACTGGATGATAAAAAGAAAAGACTTCACTGTACACAAAAGGAAAAACAAGAATAAAGAAATCAAGATAAACGTAAATGTTTGCAAAATAAAGGTAGGAATTCTAATTATAATTATTATTTCTGTATTCTATTATTTAAGAAGTTTAGTAAATATTATAAAAGGTCAAAACTAAAAATCTGAGGGTGATAAAAAAAAACTGATTTCATTTTAACATTTAGCATAAAAAATACTTTCTATTTTTTTTTTGACCTGTGTTATTGTTTGGAGCAGCTGTTTCATAAATGAGATTTGACAACAGTTCAAGAAAAAATGAAGAAAATACAAGTGCTTAAAATAATAAACTGTCAGATTGTGTGACATTTTGAATTGGATAAATTCAAGTAATATTAAAGATTAATAAATTAATTTATGGTGAATAATTGTTTAAATATGAGTATAATTAAAAGAAGAATTATTTTTGATACTATCATATCAAAACTCCAAGAAATTAATAAAAACTAATGAAAATAATCGTCTGATTTATATGTATTTTAATACTGTTTGACTAACTGGTAGTAAACAGCACTAAAATAAATTACCAGAAAGCAAAAACAGAAATTCTTAGCAGGCTTCCTTGCAGCAGTAACTAGTGCAGCTGTTGGTATGATTACACGTTAGTTCATACAGTAATTAATTAATATTCAGTGAGTCCTTGTAGTAAGTGAGGGAGTAAACAGACCAATATAATATAGGTTTTACTGTTCATAATCTGCTTATAATTTAATATCTTTAATGCCATATAATTTAATATGTTCATGCAGTGATGAACATGTTTATGAATTACACATTATATTTATTATTATGTTAATTTTATCCTAATATACATATACTACATATAAATATTTTCAAAAAGGTTTTTAAATAATATTTGATACACTACATTTGGTGTTTAATGAATGAATGAACTACAGAGTTTTCTGCACTAGTTAATTTAATATGAATAGCAATTTAATTAATTTATTATTACATGGAAATTAATCTAATTTAATTAAAAGGATTAGTCAATCCTAGGTTTTTTTTTTAAATATACCAACAATTATATTTTATTTTTCAGTAGCTTGATCGCTTTTTAAATATCTAATTGATTATTTAATTTTTAAAGGTAAAATTATTATCAAAATCATCATCATTTAAACGTTTTCATAAGATAAATTATTTTAAAAATTTCCTATTTAAAAAACCATTAGTTTTGAGTAATCCAACTGAATTTTCCAGGATAATTTTCTGAGAAATTTACTGCTCTCTACAAGTTTGTCACTAGATTTCTTTTTGTGAGAGAGGAAGGAAAAGACATCATCTTTTTTGTGCTCCAAGGCAATTATTTGGGAAAAAATTATTGAGGAATTGTGTCCCTCCAACCCCACCACCAGGGATCTAAGTAGAAACTGTTTTATCTCAACTATGTTCTGCTGTTATCTCTACTATTTGTCCAATCGGATAAAAAAAAAATGAATACTATAATTTTTTCACTCTGTTAACTTCTTTATCAAAAAAAAAATGTTCGGGCTATGATACCTAAATCGACTGATTTTGGGCTTCCAGCAGCATCTATGTACTGGCTCTGAAAATATTAAAATAAGCCTAAGCAAAAAGTCTCTTGCTTTTTGTTCAGAGGCCTCATTATGACGGTTAAAAATATTTTCTGCAGTGACTGTTCCTTCTGATAGTTACACTACAAACAGATGAATTTTCCTATCGGTTTCAATTTTCGGGGAACAAAAATGGTTCTTCTTGGTTTTTCGCTCCGTGGCTGTATTGTGAATTAAAATTTGCATCACCAAGTGTTTCAAACTAATCAGTTAATACGTTTTACATTATATTTAGTATGTGTAGAATCACATTATAAGGCATGAATAATTTGAAATTTCTAGGCGAGCGATTCAGCTATAATTTCTATCTGACATACTCATCAATACCAAAAGGAATCCAACAGAATCCATTTTTTTTATTTTTTTTTTTTATGGAAGTTAATTCATTTACTCTTATTTTATTTTTTACAATTGTAAGGATTTATTTTTAAGGAAAATACGGTTCATAGATTAACATTAAGCTGCAAAAAATAGCATAAACGTTACTTGAAAGTTTAAATTATAAATTGTTTTTCTAAAATTACATTATATTTTTTGAACACCTTAAATTTGTGAAAATTCTTTCATCATACTTTAAACGGCAACTGAAATGAGAATTCTGAGCTTTTAGATGGTTTAAAGCGCTCTTAGCCTAAACAAAAGAATGATTGGTTAGGTTTTTGGAAGTTATTTTTCCTGCGGTATTAAAGAAATAATAAGTTTTGTAGTTTTAAGAAATGATATGACTATTTTAAAAATAGATTAAATTTTTATTTTATCACATCCTAATTATTTAATTTCATTAATCCTGAGTAATAGTTTAGCGAGTTAAAAGTATTTTTTTTTTTTATATACTTAATTTTGCTATTTGTTTATTTAGAACAGAATCACCATTAAACAGTTCATCTGAGCACTTAAAGGGTGTAGTATAAAATGGTAGGTTAAAGGAAAAACTGCCATTAGGTGATTGCAACGGAAAACGTGATGGATGTAAATTGTAACGAGTAGTCGACCCCAGGGCGTCTTAAACATGTACGACTGACTACGTTGAGTGGAGGTAAAACGAGTTAAAACGTAGAAAAAGGCCTAACTTCAATCTTGTTCTTTTTCTGAAATAAATTTTGTCCTTTTAATTAAATAAGCTCTCTTCTTTTCATTTCTTTTCTCTTTTCTACGCCAGCTTTTATAACCGACTCATCACGATAGAAGAATGTGATATTTGTTTTGTTGAGTTTCGTCTGCCTTACCTACATACTTGCAACCAAATTAAACCTCTTCTCTGAAAACCGTAAAACTGTTTTTTATTTCTTATTATACCTACAACATTAACATCTTGTCTTTTTAACAGTACACTAAATAAGATTATTTTTTTAATTTGTATTGTAGATATTTTTTTTAAATACAAACACAAATATGTCCATATTTAAATTCATTAGTGATTTGTTTTTTTTCCATCGCAAGATGTAACTCTTCAAAGACAACCCTTTTTTCTGTGACGTGATTTTCATTTATGCATGAAGCTCCTTACTAACCTAAATACGTTAATATCATACATTTTTCGTAATTTTACTTAAGATTCTTTAAATGATAATTCAAGTTTCTCTTTCTAAATATTTATTTTATTTTTATCTTCCTTTCTGTCATATATCTTTACTTTATTTTTATAATGTTGGTTAGTTGAAAATAACCATCTCAAATCCGAATAAATTAAAGCATAATAATTTGAATTTTTAAAATCGTAGATATTGATTCTCTAAAGAAAAAATTATTTGAATGTAATTATAATAATTTTAATTAAAATTAATTATTAGTAAATTAATAAAGTTTCTTTTCATTAAAAAAATAATCACGTAAGTTATCCGATGAGCCGTATATTTAATTTATTTAACAAAAACAGAATTAATTTCTATTTAACAAATAAAGTGAAAATTCTCAAGTAACATTATTTAGATAAAATATTTATGTTGTCTAACTTATATATGAAAACATGAAATAATCTTTGTTTATTTTAGTAAATGTTTACAATTTCACTGCGTATAATATTATATTATTAATATGTATTTATACGGGAAGAGTGTATTGTGGTGTAACAACACGTGCTTTATCCGCTGGCCGGCGTTCAGTCTGAAATCTCGTAGCAATTGCGGAAATTTAGCTGAGGAATTTGCACAACCCAATCCCATTTATAATGATTCAGCCACAGTTTCCATTCTATACTGAAATTATTGAATATTCTACTATGCACAACGGTTATTGTTCAACTCGCGTATGTCACGTACGGTATTACTGGAATAGATTATGTGATATTCTCGCATATTATACTTAATGTAAAACTGTTTTGGGGTTTAATATGTACAAATACTATGCATTTGTTTGGTTATACAAAAAATTGAAATATTGTAGGTAAAGTGATGAGCTTTAAAATTTTTTTGTATTATTTTTAAATTACTTTGAGAAATCTCATTTTCTCCTTAATCTAGTTTCTGTTAAACTTCGTAATGTATCATTTTTCTTAAAACTAATTTAATTCCTTATTACTGATTGTAAGCAATACAAGCAACCAGATATGAACGTTTCTTTATGTTAATTTTTTCACGAGTTTACAGCCTACACAAGCCAACATATTTTCAGTACCGTTTATTTGTTTATGTTTCTCCATTATTTTATGTAGAATTACTAATAGTAATCAGTATAAACTACTAATTTTTACAACATTTTTTATGTTTGAAAATTACTAGAAAGTTTTTTTTAAATATTTGGTGTAAAACAAGGGTATATTGAAAACATATTCAAATTTTTACACCTAAAACAAATTACTTTCGTAACGGAACACTAGTACGAGTATACCTGGTGAAGACATCTCCCTACTATTTTGCAGAGCCTGGACAGTCCCTTACCTCTGGATCTTTTTATTATTTGGCAGGATCTTATTATTATTTTTATTGGCGGATATATGTTAATTTTTTTTTATATTAAAGAACAATTTAGATTCGGACAGTACAACAGTACAAGTTGAAAAGATAAAGATGCTACGATTTGCTGATGATATAGTAATTCTAGCTGAGAGTAAAAAAGATTTAGAAGAAACAATGAACGGCATGGATGAAGTCCTACGCAAGAACTACCGCATGAAAATAAACAAGAGCAAAACGAAAGTAATGAAATGTAGTAGAAATAACAAAGATGGACCGCTGAATGTGAAAATAGGAGGAGAAAAGATTATGGAGGTAGAAGAATTTTGTTATTTGGGAAGTAGAATTACTAAAGATGGACGAAGCAGGAGCGACATAAAATGCCGAACAGCACAGGCGAAACAAGCCTTCAGTCAGAAACATAATTTGTTAACATCAAAAATTAATTTAAAGGTCAGGAAAAGATTTTTGAAAGTATATGTTTGGAGCGTAGCTTTATACGGAAGTAAAACTTGGACGATCAGAGTACCTGAGAAGAAAAGATTATAAGCTTTTGAAATGTGATACTGTAGGAGAATGTTAAAAATCAGATGGGTGGATAAAGTGGCAAATGAAGAGGTGTTGCGGCAAATCGATGAAGAAAGAAGCATTTGGAAAAATATAATTAAAAGAAGAGACAGACTTATAGGCCACATATTAAGGCATCCTGGGATAGCCGCTTTAATATTAGAGGGACAGGTAGAAGGAAAAAATTGTGCAGGCATGCAACGTTTGGAATATGTAAAACAAGTTGTTAGGGATGTAGAATGTAGGGAGTATACCGAAATGAAATGACTAACACTAGATAGGGAATCTTGGAGAGCTGCATCAAATCAGTCAAATGACTGAAGAAAAAAAAAAATATATATATATATATATATATATATATATATATATATTAAATTTATTTCTTCCTAAATTAACTATTTTTATTGTGTTCCAATCCTTTTAGGTAACAGATGTTACATATTATATTGGGATTATCCTTGAGAATTACAAAAATATTGTCACTTTCTCCCAGCACGATCCCCTTCAGTATCTTCTGGTGCCACTTCGGTGTTACTACTTTACAGTCTGGCAGAAATGTGCCTGTGGTGCTCTAGTTTGATAGAGCGGGAATACATTCTCTTTACGAAGAGAATTGAGAATTGCATGGAGAAGCCTAAGAGGTTGTCTCTCTTGTATGTAATTTATGTAAAAAGATGAGATTTTAACAATATGTCTCTTTCATTAAAATTGATAAAAATAATATGAATTACACTTAATATTGAATATTTTGCATTATTTATAAAGGTTAAGTGATAGATTTATCAAAACAATAAAAAATAAAAACTATTGAATTATTTAACTGTCAAAAGTGCAGTCGAAATATTTACCTAAATCTCTGTCGAAATAAATAAATCTCTGTCTAAATCAGTCGAAATAATAATGTAAATCTCTGTGCTGCAATCGTAAAAGAGGCATTCTTTATCTGTGCTCCTTAAAAAAGTAAATTGATGAAAAAATTTTATATCTTCAAATGATTTCACAGTATAAAATTTGTTTCGCAGCCGTATAATGGCTTACGTCACACTAGAATTTATTCTGGTCAAAATGCTACGGTTTTACTCGTCGAGTTTAATAAGAAATTGAAAGGCAGTTGCTTTTTTTAAATTATTTATTTACTGAATTCTTACTGAAAGAAGTAACATATTGCTTCTTTTTTTTTTTTTTTGAAACGGATCTAACATAATAAAGGGTAACAAATTACAGAATACTTTAAAACATTACCTAAAACATTTTATTAAAGGTTTTTTCTCAAAAAAACTTTAAGGTTTAAAAAACAGAGAGCCAAGTTAAAGACAATTTTTCTGATTGAAACGATAAATTCAACCTCTTTTTACTGTTTTATTGACTCAAGTTAAAAATAGAAAGAATTGTCTTCAGAATTTGTTTATATCATTTTAAGTTATTGCGTTTAGTTATTTATTTCCACAACTACTGGAAATTAATAATGATAAAAAACCTCTACCATATAACTTTGTTTTCTTCTTATAATGATGACATTTATACACCTCATAAATTAGAAACTTGCATCTTCTCTGAATTCTACGCTTTATTTTTATTTTTGATTTTAAAATGAGGTTGGCTTTATCAGATGGGCATTTCCTCGATATGATTTATATGCAGACCGAAAGTAGAGCCTCGACGCAGATCCATAAGTTCTGGCATATTAATAAGTAATTCCATAGTCCTCACCAAATTCTAAATATGTATGGAACGTTCCTTGTTTGTTCCCTTTTCTTGTTTAGTCGGTGGAAGGAATATGAAAGCGGTTTAGTTTTTTCAGTAGTAATCAGAAGATGGCGAAGAACAAGAGCTCGTTGATTGTCAAATATGTCCAAAAACACGCTGAAAGGGCGAAAGAGAAGGTAATTAGTAAAAATTAATTATGCATTTGTTTCTGTGTACATAGAAATTTAAATTAAGCACCATCGGACTCTAGTGTTTTTAAGCGGATTTTTTATTAGGTTTTCTAATAATATTAAAAAATATTATTTGTATTGACATTTTAATATTTATTCGCTTAAACCGAATACGGGTTTTAACACAGTGTACTTAAAAACCGTTTACCATATTCTTGAACGTGATAAAGTGTAGAATTACATTATTATCCTACTTCCAGATATTCTATTTGATTCATTTTTTCGGTTCTTAATTTTACAGAAAACTTTAACTATGGCCTTGAAAAGACTTAGAAAAAAATTTTCTGGAGCAACACCCCCATTAATTTTAGCTACGAGTCGCCACTGTCTGTAACTATTAATATAACTAATCAGGTTGTAAGTGTTATATTTATTATATTAAATTACTTCCAGTTCAATATAGCGACCCTATTTCTGTTTTCTTTTGAAGTTAACCTCTTTTCACAATTCATTTTCTCTTAAAAATTATACAAATTTTATATCTTTTCATTTTTTCATTGAGCTCTTTATGTAACTGTTTTTGCTGTAATCATTAAAAAAGATTTTTATTTTTGTTTTCTTCGTTTATTCTTTTTGATGATTCTGGTTTTATTTTATATTTTTATTTTTTTGCATGTTTGAATACTTGACTTCTTGACATATAAAAATAAATTTTTAAACTAACATTTCATATAATACCCTTTTTTTTCTGTACAGTATTTTAAAACTTGTCAATTTAATCATGCATTAAAATGTAAATTTTAGATTGATGTCAATTCTAAGTGCAGCAGTATGTCTTAAAATACATAACTTAAAGTAACTATTATCTAGTTTTTCCTGTATTATATCAGAAGTTTTCTATTGTAAATTCTACAAGAAAATGAATTTTCTCTTGAACTGAAATTTTACATCATGCTAATTAATGTGTCTGTAATAAAATCGAAATTATATTTACTATCATTTTTTTTATACATTGAAGTTTAAACTATTATTTTTAAAATAATATTATTATACGTTATGAGTGATTTCAAACTTTACTACCGTCTTGAAATTTGCATTTAAGTTTAAAATAAATTTTAAATCAATAGAGATTTCAATTGTAATATTTCACTGAATGATAAAATATATTTATAAAATTACCATCTTTGAAAGTAAATGTAAGGCAATAAATCGAGAATACGATCAGGTAGAAATAGTTAAATTTTATAATATAGGAGGATTTAAAAATTTACTGCAATGTGATAAATGCTAACTTTCGGATCTCAACAAAAGAAAATAATATTCACTTTGTTGATAGGTAATTTTTCAAAGCAATGTTTTTTCTGTTTAGCCTCCGGAACAACAGTAAGGTATTATTTCAGTGGGTGAATGAGGATAACCCACCGGGTTGGTCTAGTGATGAAAGTATCTTCCCAAATCAGCCAATTTAAAAGACGAGAGTTCCAACTTCAAATCCTAGTAAAGTCAGTTATTTTTACACGGATTTGAATACTAGATCGTGGATACCGGTGTTCTTTGGTGGTTGGGATTCAATTAACCACACATCTCAGGAATGGTCGAACTGAGACTGTACAAGACTACACTTCATTTACACTTATACGTATCATCCTCATTCATCCTCTGAAGTATTATCTGAAAGGTAATTACCGGAGGCTAAACAGGAAAATGAAAGGGTGATATGTATGATTGTAAATGAAGTGTAGTCTTGTACAGTCTCAGGTCAACCATTCCTTAGATGTGTGTTTAATAGAAACCCATCCATCGAAGAACACCGGTATCCACGATCTACCTCTGAAATAATACCTGACGGTGATTCCCGGAGGCTAAACAGGAAAAAATATGAATAGGTCAAAGATTTTAATAGAACTGAGAGACATAATAATATAAATTATAAACGTTCGATTACATGAGTACTACATGACTAATTAATTATACGGTGACTAATAAAGTAATGATTATTGTGTTTTATATAGATACGGCCGCGTTGTGAATCGGTACGTAAACAAGGGATGTGACTTAGCAGAAACATGACGAAATCACTGACACAACGCAACGTTTATTTATTCTTCACTTTACATGCTAACTGTATACAGCATAGTTTATTTACTATTCTATATGGAATATAGAATTTGAAAATCAGAATCTGTACTTGGCCGTGACCACATAAGTAGAGTCGAAATAATAAAAGGTCGAATTAAAGCAGCGCTGACATATGTATGTATATTTATTTATTCAAATATATAATTTTTTTTCATAGTAATTAAGGTCCAGTTAAAAACTATCCTTTGTTTTAAAATGTTTTCTAATTTATGAGAGATTTGTTGTGATTTTCAATCAGATACTTTGATTTTTTTTAATCTTTATGTCGATTAACATGTTTAACAAGTTTTTCTATTTGTTTATGTGTTAAGCATTTTATTGTGCTGGTTTCTAACATTCAACTAACATTCATAATATAAGCATACATTTGTACTGTAAAGACATTTTAAAAATATGTAAAATTTCTTGTTTCATTCGTTTTGAGTTTTTCATTGTTAAATAACAGCAAACACAAATGTAACAATATGTTTACAAAGTAGTTTAAATATGAAAAAAACGTTATTTTTAATTTGGAAGGAATGAGTATTTGATGTTCATATTTTTCCTAGCGCAGATTATATATTAAATTTATAAAAAAATTGGTTTTCTAAGATTTTTTTATAAATTTCACGGTAATAACAAAGGCCTATAGCATTATATATTTTTAAAAAATGTATTCTTATTACACTTGTAAATCATCAAACATTACATATACAAATAAAAAATTCCTTATAACCTTTGTTTTATTTATTTATTTATTTTTTATTTTTCACTATGTAAGGCAAACTGTACTGTCTTTTACATTATTGTTTTTTTTATATCTAATATTACTGTAATATGATGGCAGTTTGTTTTTAAAGAAAATGTTCTTTCATCATGCAAACAATATCAATGAATGAGTGAATGCTTTAACTTCAATGTGCTCTATATAATGTAGATTTGTTGAAAATACGGTGTAACTTTGAACGTCACTTCATTTATCTGTAACATTTGTTTCTGGAATACAATCAAGAGTGTAGTAGTTGGCACTAAAAATTATATTCACTCTAAAAAAAACCGTGCTACTTTGTATGTGCATTTGAGTGTATGTATATTAATATTTACCTATCACATAATTTACTACGGTTGCAAAGTTTTACATCCCATTTTACTGTAAATATTCATCAAACTAGAATTCACACATTAATAAAAAAAAATCAATTTTATAAAAATTAGGTTTTTCATAACATAATATTATAATTATAAATTTATTTTTTTTTCTTTTATTAATATTAATAAGTCTTACAACTATGTTCTAAATCTGATACAGCACTAAATCTTTGTGGTTTGAAACTCACAACAGGGGTAAAAAACAAAACAGTTGTGCACCAATTTTAACTTTGTTAATAAATTTGGAACTAAGAAAGAACTCAGAGCCGAGAAAATTGAATTTTGTAGAAAATTTTATAGGCTTTCAGAAAATTACTTCTACTTTAGTAAACTTCCTCATCGTTTTCGAGATATTTGATAAAAACCGCAAATCTGAGCATTAAAAGTAGTCTTAAGGGATGGAAAACGGGGTGGGAATAGTTTTTTCAAAATGAAATGTAGATAACAATTTTCCTCTTGTTTGAAACTGTTAGTATGCAAAATTTCATCACGATCGGAATAAAACTGCAGATCTGTATAAAAGACTAATGGACACAGAAATACTCTTCTTTATTTAATTATATAGAAAGTACATACGTAGCATGAAAACATAGCAATTTTTAATCTGATCAAAAGTGGAAATACTTGCAGAGCAAAAATAGTAGTATACAGCATACCTTTAGTGCCATGGTAGACTGCAGCATTATGTTTTAGGAGCTGTAAACACACAATTTTTATTTCTTGTAACATTTATTCACATAATTGTTTATAAATTCTCAAAGAAGAATTTTTAAAATTTAATTTCCTTGAAACAAAACGTGGAACTTGGGAAGGCTTTCTTCACGTATATTAGTCCAAAGTGGTTTTAAAAAATTTCAGATGACTAGAAATGCCCTTTAAAACAGCCAACAAAATTTTACCCTTTAAAATGTTCAAAATGGCCAACAGAACATCTTAGTTAAATGCTTTTCTACAGATCCCTTGACAATCAGTAGGAAGATAATTACTACCTATACTTACTAAGTACTAAAATACTTACTAAGTATGGAATATAATACAGTATTTAACGTATCTGATATTGTTCGACTTGTAATCTGTCACATTTCTTTTCAATCGTTCAAAATTCAAATTTTTAAAAATTCTGAATTTTTAATTTCGTCAGTGACCTGATAATAGAAAAATTCTGTCACATTATCTACGGAATTACCTTAATTTTATTAAAAAATTCATTCAAATACTTATTCATTTCAGTATTATATAACTTATTAATAACCTAGTAGCAGACTAAACGTAGATAATGGTCTTCAAACAACCTTATGAGCAATCACTGCATTGTTAAAAAAATTAACTGTTTGGTGTGGAGTAATAATATTTTGTGTTTCTGGCATTATTTAAAGTAAACAACGAAACAGTTATAGTCCACCTCAACAATGCGTTAATATGGTCAAACATTTTTACCAGTTGAATTACGAGGTTTATAGAATGATAATGATGAAATATAGTTTCAGCAAATGGTGCTAATTCCCAACGAGAATATCTACGGATATTTAACTAGCAATAATATTTAAACTACATACATTAATTATAGTTATTTTTGATTTTCCTTTTTTCATTGTTTTTTAATATTCTTCACTATTCCAAAATTTATCCTCCAGTTAATATTGTTGAGTAAAAAAATTGTTACATTATCGATCTGCACTCTGTATAAAACAAGTCTCACATTTTACACATTACATTTTCTGTCCTACACGACAAACACACATCACATCGAAAAAGGAAATTTAATAAAAGGAGATTTCATATAAAACGAATAAATAATAAAAACGACTGTGATAATTTAAAGACTTTTATTTCTAAGTAATTCTAAAATGAATAAATGAGAAGATTTCTAATGTAGATTTCTAATTATAAATATATTAATATCTATAATTATAGATATTTCTAATTATAGATAGATAGGTTCCTAATTATATATATTTTATTTTAATAAAAGAAGTGTATAAAAAATAAATTTAACTAAAATACATTAAGATTTGTATTTCTGTTAAATCGTTTACAATATTAGAAGGGGAAATGAGTCAAATACGAATAATTTAAAAAGAAAAGTCTTACGATACGTTTTGGACAGTATAAGCTACCTTACACAAATGGGATTCAAAAGAACAAATTAAACAGTTGCTTTTCAAATTCCTCAGAAACTGTTTTAAATGAAAAAGTAATCATTCTTTTTCTTAGATGTTGATAACCTATAACAAGCTGTTAAAATACCGAATGAATTCTCATTTATAAAAAAAAAATTAAATTTATTTAATTAATATTTATATGAATTTTTTAAATCTATTTTGTATGTGATATAATAAATCATATCTATAATCAATTTTCTGTTACCAGAATGTCAATCTACAATAAATAATAAAAATACCCGGGTGAGATCATTGAAGCAAAGTTATTTATATTCTATGAGAGGTACTACTGTCTGAAATACTTAGACCCGTTTTAAGTTAACGAAAACATCAGAAAACTATTCAAAACACTTTTCCTACTTTCAAAATTTAATACAAGAATGCGAAAAACTTCTGAGCGATTACAGAACTTAACTTTAGATATCATTCAAATTTATTTTTTCCACCTTATTACTTTCCTGGCATCATAGCTCTAGAGATATACTGCAAGAAGGAAAGTATCAGTCAAAAAATGAGGTAAGGACTTTTTTGATTTTTCAATGTTTCATGACCCAGGAATCCCAAAAAAACAAAACGAAATGGGGTAATAATGTTCGTACGTACGCATATACATTTGTTGGCTGTTTGAAGCTTAATAACTTCTGACAAGATGAGCCGATTTTGATCAAATTTTGTTCAAAAACTTCTGCATATGGAGCACTTTGTTGTTAAACGTTTGCAGACAACATCTCTAGGGGGTGGGGTAAATAGTTTCTGGAGTCAATTTTCTGAATTTTTTTAAAAATATAATTCCACTTTATATTTATCTCAGTAAATGCTGCTTGCTTATTTTCTCTTTTTTTTTAATTTGCCCCAAAATTCTCCGTTCCCCAAAAATTGAAAAAACTATATTCTTATTTATTGTATATCATTAATTGAATTTTTTTATGTCTTTTCTAGGCATACTAGTAGTGCAAGTAAATAAAAAATAAAACAAATACTTTGAGGGTATTATTGGGTGTGGAGGGACCCGATCAAAGTTTAAAAATATAGATTATTTGAATTCTTCATAATCTTCTTTTTTTGGGTCATTTTCATGTATCATTATTTTTCCATTATATAAGAATATATAACCAATTCCTGGAAAGTATTAAAACTTTGTTGTTAGCTGTTTTTTTTTTTTTTTACACTGATCCAAAGGTTTGATTAATTTAATTCAATTTTATGATCTTTATTCATTTTTTTTAATTTAAACATACTTCTAAGTCCCACATCTTCATTTATATAAGTTTTAATTTTTCTTATCTTGTACAGATTTTACTGACTATATTTTTACTATTTCTGGATCATTCTTCCATTTATAATATTCAAAATAGTTTTAGAAAAAAAAATATCGATAAATAATTGTACTATTATGTTTTTTTTATTTTTACAACCTTTTGTATGATAAAAGAAGATATATTACGGCAAATACATGTCGATTTCTGAGGCGGAGTGATAGAATTTCGACCTTTCATCCGAGGTCACGGGTTAGAATCCCGGTCAGACGTAGCATTTTCTATTTGCTATAATATTCCATTACCGTAATCCCTCGTAAAAGTTTTCAAAGCTTTTGTGGTGAATTAGTTTATCAAAGTAAAATGTAAGTAATAAAAATTTTTATATTATCATTATTTATTTCAAACGTGAAAAATACGTCTTAGGACAAAATGTGCCCCACTTCCTTTCTGCATAATTATTATCTAGTAACTCTTTCTTTCTGATGCGTATTTTATATTTTAAAATTAGTTTTTAAGAATTGAAATATCAACAAAGAAAATTAAAATTAGAATAGATATCCATTGTTATAAAACAAGGAATGATGCCCTTGGATCATGAACTCATATATGACTAAAAATAGAGAATTTTAATAACGAGCTTGCTTTCGGATCAGTAGGAAATAAAGACACGAACAAGATATATTACACTGAAATAGTATTGTTTTGTTTTTAAAGCGTATCAATAGTACTGTTATTAGACCTACTATTGTTGTACCTGTTATTACTGTAATTATTAGACCTGCTAAAAAACATAACTAATGTTTTATTATTTTATTTCGAATGAAATGAACTGATTAAGCTGTTAGCAATTCTACATTGGAAGTTGTTTCCAAAATACTTTTTTATAAAATATCATAGCTTAAGAATCTGAATCACGGACAGTCATAAAGAAGAAAGAAAACCAGTCGATTGGTCTTGAAGTGGTTGGACAAAATTATAAGGAATATTGAAAAATTGAAAGACGAGCAAGATTGGATGATGATGATAAAAACGAAAAATAAATATTTTATATACTACGTAGAAATTGCCTTCAGAAAATATTATAGAAAAAAAAAGAAATAATCTTGTGACGTAAATGATAGAAAGGAAAGAAACAACTGATAAAGTAAAGGAAGATTCTCAAGACCAAAAAGTAAAGAGTCATACTGCTGAGAACTAGCAAAAGGTTAATTTAAATGCTTCTCTTTGTCACTTAATTTTTTTACACATAGTTCATTATTTAATTATGGAAATATAGAATATAATTTCAATTAAAATTTTAAAATTGAAATAAATATAAATACTGAAAAATCTCCATTTTACGAACTTCCAAAAGTTTGAGTCATCTACTAAAAATGTTCAAGGTTTTTTATTGTCACGGAAACTCCCTTTCAACACAAGGTTTCAAGGATATATGATTTTTTTTTTATTCTGACAAATTTTACTCATTGTATATTCATTGTTACTCATTGTATTCATAAATTCTTTCAGTATTTTAGTTATCAGAAATATTCTACATTATTTAGTCTGTTTTTTAAATCAGTAAAAGTTTATTATCTACAGCTTAAATTAGATTCGTTTGTTTAATCGAAGTAATATAATATGTAACTTGGTCATTGTGACAGTGCGTGATATGTATTAATGTGGTCCCATTAATAAGTAGGAAAGAGGTAATGAAATGGGTTAGAAGAGTTAGTTGAACCATTAATCTGAGGTTGCGACATTTGGCAAGGTACAAGTGTCAATTCCCAATGTGCAAGGTCTGTTAATGACAGACCCTCTCTACCTATCGCTCCCCTAGCTAACCGATCTTCACATGCAATGTAAGCTGTTTACATCAGGTGTAAAATACTGACTTGATATGATCATTAAAATAATCGTATCTACATTAAATAATTTATTTTAAAATAATCAAAAATATAATATTTTATAATTTTTTTCTTGTTTTGCTGTATTACAAAAACGAATGCAAGAAATATTCGGTTTAATCCTTCTAAACTAACCTTATAGTGTTTGAATAAATTCATTGCAAACACAACTAGCAGTAATAAGAGATACCAAGTCTTGGGCTCAATATACATATATATGTATATATATATGCATAATTGTATTCTTTCTGTAATTCTATAATTATATAGAATTATATGTTGTTTTGTGTAAAGTTATTACATAAAGTTTTCCGTATGTTATTTTTAATACCTTCTTTTCTTTGGTTTCGTTATATAAGATATTTATGATATCCGGTAGACGTAAACCAAATTAGTCGATTATCAAATCTTTCTATATAACTTTCTTTATCAATTAGGTTTAGTCATTCAAAACTTTTTATCATTATTCTCGGTTTAAATAATTGCCAAAATGATATTATGTGATTTGCATAATGATATGTAATCAATGAAAAAATTAAATGATCACGGCAATGCCCGTCTTCCTAATCACTTTTTTATTAATTTACTTGCCTAATTACAATTTTTGAAGAAAAAAATCAAAGAGCATAAATATTGCAATTATTTTTTTAGAAAGGATTTATCGAAATTTTGAACAAAAGCTTTTCTTTCATCACGGCGAAACAGTCTTTATAGTTCACATAACAGACTTAAAATTTATTTCGAAAAACAAATTTGGGAACAAAAGTCAGAAATACCAAATATCTTTCCCCTGTAGACTGTTACTACATATATGCCTAATTTAATATCGGCGGGCGATAACGGTAGCAACGATGTGAGCAGGGCACACAGTATTCGGACGCGCTGATACAAGCATCACTCCCACCGCGCAAGTCTCCCACCATAGCGGCGCTGCAGCCCTGCCACTCTCAGGCTCCAATAAAAGACCGTGCACGAGAGTGAATTGGCAATTCATCGTCGACCACCACCTGAAGAAGAAGTTGGGTGAAGAAGAAATTCCTTGGCCGGCTCAACGTGGGACCTCCCCGCCGGAGCAGCAGGCCTGGCCGGCCCGCCGAGGGAGCCGCTGGACGCTACATTCCCGCTCCAGCTCCAGCTCACCGGGCTTCAGTCGCCCAGGCTGGCCCGTCGAGAGAGCCACTCGATGCGGACGCTATCTTCCCGCCCCTGCTTCCGCTTGCCGGGCTTCAATCGCCCTAACCACGGCGGACTTAGCAGCAGCAGCCGGCCCAGCGTGGAATCACTCGGGAAGAACCGCACCGGCGAAGGACGACCGACGCCGACCCGACACTGCGGTACTCTGGTGGGCCATCACTGCCACGCTATAGTGGAGACCCAACTGCCGCTGAGGGAAAACTCGGTCCGAGCCATCATTGCCACGCTGTAGTGCGGATCCAACTGCCGCTGACGGTCGGACTTCAATGGCCGAGCCGTAACTGCCCGACTTCGCTGGAGACCAGCTTCCGGACCCAATAGCTCTTCTCAGAGCTAACGCCAAAAAAACGGCCCTTTTCAGGGTCATCACAAGGTTATGAATTATGTGCCGTCGAAGCCATTCGGCGACAAAACGATAGCCTAGAAGTTATCAAAATAACCAATAAGTAAAGATATAAGAATTGAAAAGCTTCAGAGAAAAAATTAATCGAATGTTTTCAGTAGATCGGTTATAAGACTACATTAAAATGAATTTTTAGTGTAAAAGCTTGGTTTTCAGAGAAGATTTTAAAGTATATTTTGTGAATATGTCATTAAAATTTCAATCTTTAATTTGAAGGAATCAGGAATATCATCACTTAAAAAGAACTAATTTTCGTTCTTAAAGCATACAGGGCTATATTTCAAACATTGACATTGTTCAGATTCATATGTTTTCTTCAACTCTTGATAAATGTAAGCGTATCTTGTCATTTTCTTATTTCTTATTTTTTAATAATGAACCAGCTGATGTTAAATATTATTAAGCAATTAATGACTTATGATTTCACTTTTCTTTTAAACTGTGAACTAAACATTTTACTAATTTTATATCTGTTCTAACTATAACATATATTTTTCTATTGACTACAGTATGAAACTATGGTAAAAAATATTAATTTATAATATTAACTAATTCAATGTAATTTTTAAAGTAAATAAAGAAAGTAAAAATTATCCATAGTTTATTTATCCGGCAATCACTTAGTGTATGCTATTATCACAACCAACGTATTATACTGCGGTTGGAATGACTGTACAGACATTATTATAATAAATATTTCTATTTAACATAAAGAAGTAAATAAATTTTTATAAAATTTTAAAGATAACTTTAAGTTTGGTTGATTGATTCGTATCATATTCCTAAATTCTCATATTTAGCTCATATTTGCTGATTCTTAAATCGAAGGTAGCTACATCCCTCGTTTTAGTGATGTGTCCTCCTTTAGCTTGTTACATCCAGTGATTTTCAGGATGTTATTTTAATAAGAATTTAATAGCAAAATGATTGCCAGGAGATGGTATCAATGAGATATTAACGTTAAAATATACGTTAATGTATAGTAAACCTATAAAATATATAGTTAACATGAAAATACCGGTCTTCTCAGTGTCTACCTCCAGTACAAAATGACAAGCGCTAATCCAACATGTACGCAGATTACACAGATACTGCATTAGTTATACAACATCGTAGTGTTTAAAGAATCTCTCCTGTGGTAAATTACAGCAACATCTAATAATTCTCTCTCTCTCTCTCTCTCTCTCTCTCTCTCTCTCTCTCTCTCTCTCTCTCTGTGTGTGTGTGTGTGTGTGTGTGTGTGTGTGTGTGTGTATGTGAAATAATTTTTTAAATGGTATTAATTTAAATGCATATTTAAATATTAATTATTTATGTTAGTTATCTTAATACATTTGAATATTCTGTTATTTAATATTTCTCAGATACAGGTACAGTAAATGCGTAACACTGAATTTGCAATAGCTGACGCTGCATACAACCATTTGAACAACTTACTGCACTGCAAAGTATTTTCGAACCAGAGTAAATACAATGAAAACTTACTTATTAGTTCTACTTATTTAAATTAAAATACAATAGAGGAAAGAATCCTTCTAAAGTAATAAAATAACTTTTAGATTTTATTTATTTATTTTTATTAAAATAAATATGACAGTATTTGAACCATTCCGTTATTTGTTTTTAGAAGGAAAATGACGATATATTTTTACGGCTGCAACTCCTGAATTGGTTGCATTAGAAGGTGAAGCTTTATTGGAAACCCCAAAAGAAGCTGGAGTATACCTTCACTAAAGAGCAATTTTTTTAAAGCTGTATGGGTTTCAAAAATGGGTACTTGGGTTTCAAAAATGGCCTAGTACTGAAATTTATTTTTTAAAAACCTGCAATTTTTTTCTTGGCAACTGTAAAATATCAATATTAATAATATCAAGTGTACTGAAAATAATTAAATTAAATTCACTAATGATTAATCTTTAAACAAGCGATCTCTAAAGTTTTGAGAATTTTCATTGGTCAGGTATGTGGTATTTAGCCCGGACCTTCTGTCTTACCACCATCTATATCATCTACCATCTCTCATTGCTCCAAATGAAGTTGAAAATCATTATTATATTCTTTTATTTTTTAAATCTATATGAATAACTAAAATTAAATATTTTTATTATAATTATTCCTAATGTGTACGTTGCAATCTGTTCAACTAGTGAACAGTAAGGCGTCCCCCCAAATCCAAATGAAATGAGGATGTTATGTATGACATGTAAATGAGTCTTTACAGACGCAAGCCGACTATTCCTGACATGTACGGTTAACAACCCCAATCAATAAAGTACATCGGTATCCACTGTCTAGTACCCAAATCCGTATAAAAGTAACTAAACTTTAACTAGGATTTGAACCTAGAACCTTCGACTTTGAAAATCAGCTGTTAAGTGATTTTGACGAAGAGTTTCCCTCTATACCTATGGGCTTTAATATAAAGAAATATTTTAATAAATGATGAAATACATATTTTCACTTAAAATTATAATTTTTAGCCTTACTATTTGTTATTCAAACTTTTAACGATTGTTAAGTTATATAAATTAAAATATCTATAAATATAAACCCAGTATCTATTAAACGGGTTGTTTTTAAGTTTTGAATCGATGGTTTAAACTTTGTGTAATGTTAACAGAAGCAAAATGATAAAAATTAGAATGTTCATTTATTTTGTAGGAAGAATAATGTTGCAGCATATTCTCTGTATACATCAAATACAGATTAAAAATATCTTAGACTGATATAAGCTGTATACGTGATTAGTTTAGGAATATTTTTATGGAACTGGGAAATATATAAGTCTGATAATATAAAAGAATTTCGATTTTACGAAATATAAAAAAAGGATTTAATTTTTTTTAAATGGAAATAAAGTGTGAATTGTTCAGTTATGTCACTTGTGAAATTATCATTTCTAATCGTCCGGAAAAATTCTTTATATAATTATAGAACTACGGTTTTTAATAGTCCGAATAAAAAATGTACATATTGAAACTATTTTTATTTGAACAACTTCATTAAAAAATACTGAAAATCTATGTATGAGTAAAAAATAATGAAGATTCTTACATTTTTTATGTATAAATTCTAAATTTCCAAAAGTTCGTAAAACTTTTTGAGAACGATTGTTTTGAGAAACCAATACAAATATACATATATATTAATTAATTGTTTCTCTAGTTACGTTTGCTGGATTTTTTTTTTTTGAGATAAAGTGGTAACATCGATTAGTCTGTCCATTTCTTTACTAAGAGCAACTAGTGTGCAGGCCTATATATCATTAGTCGAAACAAAAAATTAATCCCATTTTTTCCCCTTAATGGCACTAGTAAATGTATCAAGAAAATTTGGTGTTTTCTGTCAGCTGCGGGTTATAGACCGAGGATGAACCGGGGAAAAGGGGCTGAAGCAGAAGAGAGAGATTTAAGAAACACGAAAGATAGAAAGCGAGATAAAATAAGATAGAAGAAGAGAGAATGATGAAGAAAAGAGTAAGCGGAGCTGTTGAAGATTAAGAGACAGGGAGGAATGCAAGTTGGCAGGTGGGTGTTTTATCCGCAGTACCCACATCGCTCACTGTCGCTACATCGCTCAGCTAATATCAGTGCAATATGTCTTCAACTTCAACGCAAGCCTGCTTTCTGTACTGACAACAGCTGAGCTGAAATGTATACTAGCAAAAGATAATTTATTAGTCTTTATTACAAAAACATTTAACCGACCTTAAATTATCTAAATTTATTTCGTGTCATTTAAATTAAAGCAATAAAATAATTTAAAATTACACCATAAATAAACATAAAAACACGCCATGGAAAGAAACACAACCACAAACCCGGTACTATTTAACCTAATAATACATAAATCATAATTTGATTAAATAATATCAGTAAAAATACGATGCTGGTCTGCCACAGAAATCCAACATACCTTAAAATTTAATCCTACCCTTAGTTACTACAGTATTGAAAATATTTTACCCTTATATCATTACTTATTTTCTCATAAATTTATTTATTTTTTCTTATCTCAAGAAAACTATTTTTTTTTTGTTCCATATTAAATTTCTTAATTTTAAGTAAACATAGTTTAAAAAAAAATTGTTTGTATAAAAATATTTTTAGCTATTAGAAAAAAAATAAAACTTTAGTCAAAAATGTAAAACCTTATCCCTCTATCTATGTAATAAGATTTGGAATATATTCTCTCAGTTTCTTCAGATCAAACGAATAAAAAAATAATTTTTAGTCAAATGGTTAATATACTAAAAGTTAAAAAACCAATCAAGAATGTTCCTGAATATTTCCTGTTTTTGCATAGAATTCTAAATCCTTTCGATAAACAAATTCGCAATCATCTTTCTATTAAGCCTAATTTATTAAAATTAATACGTAAATTTGTTTTAAAGATCATAAAATTTATGGTTTATTTAAAACCATAAATTGAAATATTCTCGGCTATTAAAAAAAAAAAAGACTTATTTAATGTATAATAAAATGTCTCCTCTATGAAGGTTAAAACTGTTTCTATTGTGGTAATTAATTAAACTGAAAAATAAAAAAAGCACTTTCAAATCGATATTTGAAATAGTAAAACGTTCAATAAAAATGAGTATAACGAACTATTTCGTCGTATTACACATCTTCGATAAAGGATAATAAAATTCAGATAATGACTTGTTTAGAGAAGAATAAGAATTAAATAATACGTTGGAACAATAAAAGTTAATCTAAACTCATTTTTTTAATGACAGAATATATTACTTTCAGATAAGAATTGAAAGTGATAAACATTTAAAACCATTTATTTAGGTTTAAAGCTTTTCGTATCTTTACAGGCTCCTCGTGTCATGACAATTCACCCCATATGTAAAAAACACTGCACCCTACCCTTATCTCTCAATTGTCATGTGCTGCCCGATTGTAATGATTTTTTTGAAAAAATCGGATTAAGGTGCAATGAGATATTGATGAGTACTATCAAGAAAAGTATTAATTAAAATTTACTCTTTCGTGTTTTGTTGACTTATAAAAAATATTTATTACTTGTTACTTATTACTTACGACGGTATTAAAAAAAAATTGGTGTTTTGAATTTTTTATAACTACTCTTGGATGCGGTCTACAATGTTGGTTTAAGGTTATAATTAAAGAGCAAAAAGGACGGCTTTACTTGCGCTAAATTCTCTATCTCTCTGCTTGACAGCGCTATTAGTAAAGATGGCGATTCCTAAAAAGAATACCCTTTTGTGTTTTACAAATTTCTTAATGTGAATCTGTAGTTACAGTTCGATGCGCGTTCCGTAGAAAGATTAAGGTGTGTTCCTCTAAGTGACAATAACATTCTTCATGGCATAATCAGTTTGAAACGACCCGATGCTTGTGTAAAGGGAATATGGAATGATCGAGATTGTCTGAAAAAAATGATGAATGTATCACGGAATATTTCTTGCGTAGTCCTAAAAGATCTTTTAATAAGACAGCCGTGAAATAGCGATGCCGGAGATGACAGTGTGTAATGTTTTAAGAAAACACATATGCAATACCGTTTACACCTGTTACAGGCTTTGAAGCCTATCGACTACTACGTACGGGCAGACTTCACAATCAAAATGCTGCACCATGAAGATGACAGCTTGATCGTAATATGTTTAGTCAACATTTCATCTAAGAATAAAAGTTAACAAACATAATGTCCATATCTGAGGATCAGAAAATTCCATGAACTCTTATAAATTATTTGGAATAGATTTTCCAAAATTATAGGTTTTCTGTGCGATATCCCAAGGTAAATTTACTATTGGAATTTACCATTATTATTTGTTTTTTGCTGAAGAAAATGTAACAGGAGTTGCTCATTCCCCTGGAGGGTGATCGCGGTCAGGAATAGGGGCCTGAGTGACTATCTGGTGGCGATAATTAAAAACTACCTCCACGATCGGAGTATAGTCGTCTATAGAGAAGAAGAAGTGATGCGTTTCGATATGACATGTGGGGTGCTGCAGGATCGGTGCTGGGTCCGCTTTTGTGGAACCTGGTATACGACGACCTCCTAAAGATGGAGCTGCAGGACGGGGCGGAGGTGGTCGTGTATGCCGACGACCTGGCACTACTAGTTGCCGGGTACACGGAGGGGGAGGTGGAAGACACCGCCAATATCGCAACGAAAGAATCAGTGATTGGCTATGGAGAAAAGGGATGCAGCTTGCTCCGACGAAGACGTCAGTGGTAGTTGTGATGGCATCGACTTCGGCCAATAACGAGTGAAGTTGATAGAGTTCGGGTGGTGGAGCAGCGATGTGAAAAGTGCTTAGGCGTTTGGATGGATAGGTCAAGGTACTTCACTATCCATCTCCGGGAGGTGGTGACCAAATGCGAGGCGGTTATTTCCACACTGAGCTGGTTGATGGCAGCGCAGGTGGATCCGAGAGTCAGCAAGAGGAGGTTGATCATAACAGCTGCGCTGTCATCACTTATGTTTTCAGTTCCGGTCTGGGTGGATACGCTGCACCGGAAACGGAATGTGAAGAGGCTGGCCTCATTGCAGCGAAAAGATGCAATAAATGTGACGGTTGCATATCGGACGATATCGGGGGATGCGGTGGAAATGATTGTAGGCATTTCTCCGACCTCGATCCGGGCAGCAGAAATCATACGGATGCAGCAAGGATCCACGAAGACGGCGGCATGACAGCTACTACTGCAAGAATGACAGGACCTTTGGGATGCTTCGCAAAAAGGCGCTTGGATTCAAATTGATCCCCCTGGATAATGAGGAAGCATGGGGAAGTTTCTCATTTGCTGACTCAGTTTCTTTCGGGGCATGGGGAATAAGGAACTTATCTCATCAAATTCAAGCGTAGAACTCTCCTCTTTGTATTTATTGTGGACAGTTAGACACCTCGGAATATACGGTTTATAGATGTGAACGGTGGCTGGGTGGTCGCCGTTTACAAGGGCTAAACTGGCTGACGTCAGAAAACACGGTGGGCCATGTTCTCCGGGGTCAACGACAGTGGGAGGAGGTGTGCAGATTGATCACAGTCATCCTAAAGACCAAACTGGAAGAGATGACGGAATGGGGTCGCGATTGACCGGACTGGTGGATGATATTGGCGGTAGGGCTCATGGACTCCAGACGGCGTAAACGAGGATCGTTGCAGCTATTACTGTAGTCACCATTGTTGAAATTTTAATTCATTGTGTTAAGTTAAGTTTTCTTTTTTGTAATTGTATGTTAAGTTTTGTTCATTGATATTTTTCTTTCCACGGGCTGTCTATTGCTGCATACTTGTTGGGCCTGAACTTTCGTCGTGTAGACCGTCTATACGGGACTCATGAGATCCTTGTAATTTTATTGTGTTTATTTTATTGCGTAGGTTTTTCTATTTTGTTTGCATTTGTTCATGTTTTTCCCTGTCGTTATCCTATCTCCATCCTTAACTCCATCGTGACTGAATTGAGATTTAGACTGTGATGTCTAATACCCAGGGTGAAATTATTTGGATATGTGGATGGGCGTGTATGAAAATTTAAAAAAAAAAACGGACTGGCGAAAAAAAAATAAAGTTGCCAGGGTCGAATCTTGGACACTTGTAGAGACAAGGGAGGTCGCCTTATTGCTTAGGGCGTGTCTAGTCCATCCACATACAAGAGTAATTGGATTGGGGCGCTCCGATGACACATTAAGTACCCTCAAGGTATGTGAGCTGGGCGCGCGATTCGGAAGGGGTATGTGTGAGGTGCATACCCGGACTCTGATTAGGGACGGGAAGGGCAGCCCTTCTGAAGAGAGGCATCGGGGCAACTGGATACAGTTGTCATGATGCTCAATGAACCAGGAGGGACCCCGATGGGCAGGGCAGCGGTTTTAGCTGTATGGTTATTCTACAGCACGTCACTCAGGGCCGACCCAGGCAGCATCTTCTAGGCGATGACCGGTTGCCCCTGAGTGATTAAAAAAAAGAACAAAAAAAGAAATATATCTACATGCAGGTTTTATTATTAGTAGTAACAGTTCTTTTGTATTGAAAAAAATGTAACCTAAAAAAAATGAGTTACTCATTTGGATATGCTGTCTTTCCTGAACTGCAAAATGGATCATAGAATTTTACCTAGCAAAAAAATAGTGCGTTTCCTCATTGACGTAACTGTACGGAAATGGTTGAACAATGACGTTTTTGCCAATCACTAGATGAGTCGACATTACACAGCTTGTTTACATTGACCTCCAAGATCACCCGATTTTATCGCACTTGATTTTTTGAGGGATTATATAAGAACTTGCATATGTGCTTCCGCTACCTACGGATAAACTCGACTTGAGATATAGGGGACGAACTCTCCTATCGGTTGGATGTGAGCTGTGTGACCAAAGGTGGTGCTCACATTTAATACATGCAGGGGACAGCTGTAAAAATTATCTTTCATTTTATTTGTAATTCATTACTGTAAGTCAAAGTTAAAAGATATTAAATTGCTTTAAAACCCCTTGTACATCCTGAATTATTTGATGTAATCCAACTATTTTTAAATTACCCAAATCACTTCTACCTTTATAAAATTAAATTTTGCATCTTTTAACGTTTCAACCTAGCACTTTAATTCCTTTTTATTTGATATAAGGAGAGAGAGTTATCAGGGAGTAAAAAGTTTACAACCGTTTATTAAAATTCTCATAAATAAAAATAAAAGTTTATATACATTTTCTTAATATTACATTGTTGTTTTGATTGATCTAGATTAATATTATCTAACTTTTAAAACATTTTTGTTTTTTCCTGAGGTTCTTTTAAGCACATATATAATCTGAACTTCTCAGTATAAATAATGTTAACTATACGAAACTTGCTAGATGTTGAAGTTATACTATAGTTAATCTCTCATCGTCATTAAATATCTTGAATATCAATAAGTAGCTTGACTTACATAAGTATTGCCATGGTTCGACAAGATATTGAGAGACCATCAAACTGAAAATATCTTAATGTAAAATTTATTACTCTAGACATATAAACAAAATAAATAATAAAAATAGTTGCAATAATAATAATGACAATACGTATATATGACGTTCAAATAAGAATTTCCAACAAAAACGACAAGATTTGTTTAATGACAATTAAACCATAAAAACCAGAATGCAATCCAATTTACTAAAAACGTTTTAATGATCGCTAGAACCTAACATTGCATTAATAACAAAATAATAATAATAGAACAGTCTGTAGCTCATACAATTCACTTTCTGCAAATATTATTAGATTACTTTTACTATGTACAATAGAACTAACCTACACTTTATGAACGAGTAGAATATTGTCACTTTCACTACTGTTTACCAATAAATCACCGAACTTCCTACATTCATCCACCGTCCACAACGGAATTCTCGTGACGTACTCTTCACTCGTTGTCACCACATGCTTACTGATATCGTCGTCACCACAACCGCGTTGAACCAGGGCTGGCGAAACTTCTATGTTATCACTTGTTACACGACTGAGCCAAACACCGCCTCTCAAAACTACTGACCCTCTCCACAGTACTTATATCCTCTGGCCTGCAGAACCGGTACCCGTCTCATCCCTTTAATTGTTGAAGAGTAATAATTTTCATCATGTGCGCCCTTACGTTTTTCTATAAATTATTATTATCCGGTAATCCTTCTGGTCGATCAACAGCTTTTGGAGGTGCCATTGTATGCATTACAAAAAGCATATTGTTAAACGCACCGATTAATCTGAGAAAAAAGTCCTTTTTAGTTTCTTCCGAATTCTTCTTTTCATTATTATTTTTTCTTCCTTTCTTTTAAATTTGAAGAAATCTGTTACTCAGGTCCGTTATAGTGGTCCTGGTACAATATTATAATAGTATAATTACTATTATACTGTTACAAATAACTTCAGTTTTAACAAACACTTCGGTTATTTATAATCATGATATTTATTCTTTCTAGCAAAAAAACTTGTAATTAGTGTTTTTTAAGAGATTTTTATCGTCGAAACGTTTTATTTAACAAATACTAAGGGTACTAAAAGTCAGTTTCTTCTGCATGCAGATTTAAATTGTTACAAATGGGAATTTTTTGATTTCCAGTTGGTAGTAATGAACTGATATATAAATGTTGATTAACTTGCTGAACACATTATAAAAAAAAAGTTCAACTTTTGAAGAAAAGTGTATGACAAAATTGCTCGAGTAAAGGTTTGAAATTTTATTTCATTCAAAATACCTCCACTATTTTTTCAAATTTTTGCAAAAATGTAATACATTCTTTCCTCCCGAAGATAGTACCAGTCTACCAAGTTTGAAGAAAATCGGTGAACGAAGTCCAGCGTTATAAGACCTAATTTGGATCTTATTAGAGATTTTATATATTAAGATCTAATTTGCTGAACAGTAACTTGCTTAAGATACTTTTCTAACAGTAAGTTGCTTTATCTGTTTGACAAACAATACCATGTAAGTTCATAAAACAAAAATCAGTTTTTATAATTCAGTGTTGGTGAGAAAACAATGAGATAGCTGCTGCTGTCCAAGAAGATTTCTATGCGAGATTCTTTTAATTCTCCATTATCAAACCTCTTAAAATTCGCTTAAGCTGAGCATAGTCTGAAAGTACTAAATGGGTTGGTCGTGCTCACAATAAGTTAAGTCTATTCTAGTCTGGAAAACAAACAACTTGTTGCGGAAATGTTAGTTAATGGCCTTCTATTGTCAACTAGATTAAGCACATCTGTACGTGCGGACTTTGGACTGTCCGCGAATTAGACTATCGCTAAAAAGAGGACAATGCAGAACACACGATGTTCGAGCGAGAATAGTGTGAGTGGTTCAGGCAACGATGCGTCCCTGAGAGATTTCGATATGCTTATCCCAGATTACATTAAGGGGACTTTACTGATGATCGAACAGGAGTGGCGCTCAAAAACGTTGGTCAGAATTATCCGTACAAAGATAGCAGAAGGCCGCAAGAACAAATAATCGTTTAAAAAGTCAACTACAAAGGCTTCCGTTAGAATAGCAATATCGAGAATAAAATTAATACACTTCCTCTGACGTGTAATAAACATAAATAATAACAACATTTTTAGTTTAATTGGTTTCCTATTGGTAACTAACGTATAATAGATTTAGATTAAATTTATTTTCCAACTCGTGTAACTAACAACCAAAGATTTAGTTTCAGTAAGAAGGTTTTTTCGCCGGAGTTATGTATTTATCACTGAACGTTTATTAATCTTAGAAGAAGTTTAACCCACAAATCTAAAATTAAGTATGGTAAAATGCGCATTAGGGAATTAATTTTCTAAAGTGGATGTCTTCCCTTCCAATTATAGATTAAAAAAATTAAAATAGAAATGGGATGATGGAAGGAAAATATTAAGTATTGAAAGGGTGCTTTATATCGAACGGAAATGGATTTACTTAATCAAAATTTTACTTGTGTTCGTTTTTAAAAAAGTTATAATAGTTTTCCCATAGCTAAAATTGTAAAATTTCTTTACTTTTTTCTGTTTAAACATGTGTCTCGATCTATTTATTTTTTTATTCTATGTTTTTTTTTTTTTTAGTGTTTCCCCCTAAGGAAGGAAGGAATTTGAGTGGCAATAATTTTTTTCAATACTTATCAAATAGATGAAACACCTGTTTCAAATTTCATCTTTTATGTCGCTAAGTTATTTTATTATCTGCCGACCTCCGTGGCGCGAATGGTAGCGTCTCGCCCTTTTATCCGTTGGTTCCGGATTCAAATCCCGGTCAGGCACACTACAAAACTGCCGTTTCATGTTATCCTCTGAAGCAATACCTAACGGTGGTCCCGGAGGCTATTAAAAAAAACGGTAATTCTTTTAAATTTATTTTATACTAATTAATTATAAATAAAAAATAATCACCTTCGTAATTTTCCAGCAACCGATTTGAGCCTAAACGATTAATTTTATTATGGCAAGCTGCAACTTCTGGTAAAAGATTTTTTACTTTAATTATATTTCTATTCATATTTGCTTTATAGTAGCATAATAATAATTATATAAAGCGTAATAGCGTTATAATAATTTCTATAATAAACTTAATGTACCACTGTTTGAAATCCGTGGGAAAATATTTATTATTTTAATGTTTGCACTGTTGGATTGAGAATTTACATGATTTAAAAGCCCTTTCACCCTCATTTAACAGTTCAATTGTATATGCGGATTGTGGCAATTATAAATGTTTCACTTCTTTTAATTTTGTGTGGTAAAATAATCAAACTTTTGTGTCAGTGTAATGATTTTTTTCGGGTTCTAGAACCTCCTTTTAAATATGTATACGGTTTTTTTTACACGTAATACGCTAAAAACTGAGGATTATATTATTCTATTATTTACATGTTTGAATGTTTCATTAAAAATCTGATGTGGATATGATGACTCATGACTTCCTTTTACGCCTATTAAATTACATACATACATTTTTTGCTCCACTTCATAAATTGGAAGGATAGAGTAAGTATTTTGAAATTAATAATTTGCAAATCATTCTTATTATAAATGAAAATATTTTTTCTAGTAAATATGTTTTAAAAAAATATTATTTGAATCCAAATGTTAACGTTAATTAACAAAATAATTTTCAACACTCACTTTAAATTAATACAATTCAAAAAACTACAGTTAGTACCAACATAATATTGTATGTTATTTTTCTGTCAAATACGTTAATTAAATAAAATGATTTTTTTTAAATAAATATACAATTTTTAGAAGATTGTGCTACGAAATACCAAAAATAATGTGATTCTAAATTGTAATTTTCATTTAATACTAAATAATCAGATATAATATACATGGTTATTACCAATATAACATTCAATTATTCTAAATATCGATTGCAATCAAAAGGGCGGTGCACAACTAGATGTTTTAACATTCCTAAATACAAAATTTCAATATTCTACGGCTAATCGTTTCTGAGAATTTGTAAAAGTTAAAACAAGATAGGCTTTGGATATAAAATTATTCTGATATGCTAAGATCATGCTTAATGTTTAAAAAAAAAAGTGGTTTTTCGTAAGCAAATTATTTCTTATTCTGAAAGAAAATAAGTATAGTGACCTTTTTCTATAAAAAGTTAAATCAGTATAAAGCACGTAAGATCCATATTATTGTAGCTAACAAGGATAAAGCACGGGCTACAGGACACCGATTTGAACCATATTGCGTGTGCAAATAGTACACTATTTACGTGTCTTCATCACAAAATACTAACACGCAATATTCAATTATACTAAAGAAAAATGGCCTAAATATTTCCTTAGCATTTTATATTAGTTCATATATTTATTTTGTTTCTCGTCGCTGAAGTAGATACGTGGTGTAAGTAAGAACGTGTCGGATGCGTAACAATGCACTCATCGGTTCGAATCCGAGATCACCCACATATATTCTTGTTTTACTTTTTTTTTAATTTAAATATATTGATTTATTAGTAATTATTAACCTCTGATTGTAAAAATTTTTGAATTAAAATGAAAAGTATATAAAATTTTATTTCCCTTATAACTTCTGATTTTTTTCATTTTTTTTTTTTTTTGCATAGTTATTGAATTATTATTTATTGTTTGAAACGTTTTACAATCGGAGGTTAATAATTATTAATAAATCAATATAATTAAATTTAAAAAAAGTTAAAAAAATATATATATGTACATGAAGTCGGATTCAAACCGATGTGCCTTCCCCTTGTAAGATCCAAAAATTTCATTAATTACAATTTTATTTGGCTGTAACTCTGTAACCAATGAAAATAAGTACCACTTATGATATAGCGTTGAAAAGCTCTCAACGAGAGCTTATTACTGCAGTTAAGAAAGAGTCCAAAATCCAAATGTTTCAAAACTGAAACTCCGCTACACATTTTTGGCCCATCGATTGCATCAAAAAGAGAGGTGCACAACTAGATGTTAAAATGGTCCTAAATAAAAAATTTCAACATTCTACGGCTAATCGTTTTTGAGTTATGCGAGATACATACGTACAGATGTCCGCCGAAACTAGTCAAAATGGATTGAGGGATGGTCAAAATAAATATTTCCATTGAAAACTGAAAACCGAAATTTTTCGCAATTTCAATACTTCATTTACTTCAAACACGGAATAAAAATTAAAAAAAAAATCTGTAGTGGTACTTTGCTTTGTTTTTTCGATTAATGTTAGCGATAAATTAATAATTACTTTTACATCACCTCCTAATACACAGTCTCGTTTTTGACTATGCGTAATAAAATTTAACTGTTAAAAAAGAGACTAAGATTGAAATTATTTTAAAAACAACCATCCATACATTTGTACTCGTTTGCAAGTCTAAATGGCATTTCGCTCAAGAATAACACAGTTTATTTATTTATTTTTTTTTTTTTTTTTTTTTTTTTTAAGTTGGAAATTTATTTAAATATAACGGACTTTTTTCTTTAAAAATCTTCATTTAGATTTTTTTCTTAGTATTAAATAAGTAAAAAACTTGTCAATGAAAGTTAAAAAAATAGTTACTCCAGTCCTAATTTGTAATTAAAAATTAAAATTGTAAATTCAAACACCAATAATCATTAGAAGTGAGTTAATAAAAATATACTGCGAAAAAGAAATGCCCAGACATGCTGTAAGCACATAACATCAGGTTATTATTTCTGTAAAAGATAAAAAAAAAAACACACAAAATTGGCATGAGTCAATCAGGATAGGCTTATCTTTTCTTTTTTTTTTAATAAAAAAGACAGTTTTACTGTAGCTGAGAGGGAATAAAGCGGATGATCGAAATTTAGTTGAACCGGAGGAAGTAAAAATATCACTCCATTTTGTCAGAGATGAGAAACGACGAAGTTCCTTCCTTTGCTGACTTTCCCTAACATAGAAATGTACTACACTTTTATATGGGTCAGGACCATGAAAAACTAAGCGGTATCAAAAATATTGTCGACTTATAAATAAAAAGTAGTATATTTCCTTATCATAATAACAAATTGAATAAATTACATAGGGTTAAGCCGACCGTTCTATATATATATATACACACGAGTATATACAAATATAAAACTCAGCGAAAGCTGAAATATTGAAAAGACAACTTTTGCTTCACACATATACAAATATAATTTCCATACAAATATGAAAGATAACCTGTGTCTTCGTTTCCTCACTCGTGAATCATATTGTAAATAAATTTTTACAGTTTATAGATATTGGCAGATTTATTATTAAATAGTAATAAGTAATTGAAATTTTAGTTTTTGAAGAATTTCTACCCATTTTTCTAGTTTTATAATTAATTTAATATATCAAATAAATAGACAATGTAAAGATTTGAACTACTTCCAATTTATATATATTATTTTGTTTTATTAAAAATAATAATTTGATGTGGACACCACATGACTTCCTTGTACGACTATTAAATTGCATATACACATCTTTGCTGCCCTTCATTTAAACTTATTTCATTTAAAAATGAGGTACGATCCTCCAATTTTTTAATAAAGTGGACAGTTACTCGATTGCATTGTAATACAATACATTTTTTTGTGGTGTCCGTATCAGCATTTTATATTAGTTTATATATAAATTTTGTTACGTCGCTCAAGTAGTTATGTGGTGTAAGTGAAAAAGTCGCCACGTAGAAGTGAAAAGTGTCGGATCCGTAACCATGCACACATCGGTTTGAATCCGACTTCATATACATATATATTTTTTAACTTTTTTTTTAAATTTAAATGTATTAATTTAATAATTATTAAACTCTGTAAAAATATTTTAATTAAAATGAAAAGTAGATAAAATTTTATTTCGCTAATAACTTCTGATTTTTTCTTTTTTATTCAATCAGAGATTAATAATTATTATTTATAAATCAATAGTTTTAAATTTAAAAAAAAATGTAATAAAGTAGAATTCAAACTGATGTGCATAGTTGTAGGATCCCATGTAAGACCATGTAAGATATATTTCATTAATTAAAACTCTGGCTATAACTCCAGAACCAATGAAAATATATGCCAATTATGATACATCGTTTGAAAGCTCTCAATGAGAGGTTATTACTGCAGTTAAAAAGGAAAAGTCCAAAAACCAAATTTTTTGGATTTTTGGCTTTTTCGGAGACTTTTGGTTTAATCGATTGCAATCAAAAGAGGAGGTGCACAACTAGATGTTACAACAGTTCTAAATCCAAAATTTCAGCATTCTACTGTTAATCATTTTTGAGTTATGCGAGTACAAACGTGCATACGAATACGTACAGACTTCACGCCGAAACTAGTAAAAATGGATTCAGGGATAGTCAAAATAGATATTTCCGTTGAAATCTGTGAACAGAAATTTTTAACGATCACAGTATATACTTTACTTCGTACAAGGAAGTAAATACAACTCAAGACTATATTGTCTTCGCTGTACCATTCATTGGTACGTAAAATTCAACTTTTCATTGTACTATTTGTTTCTTAGAAATTATTTTTAAAATATAATAAAAGTAAAAAAGAATGAAAACTAACAGAATTTAGTAAACTAGCTGCGACTAGCATTCTCATTAGGATAGACTGGCACTTCAACAGGGTTTCTTCCTTAATGAATTTGCTTATTCAACAACCATTATGTTTAATCTGAAGTCATCCTACCATTCGAAATTTAAATTCTGACTAGCACCTAAAAAACAAAGCTAAATTCAGGGTAGTAAGACAAATATCCAAGGTCTCTTGCTTATTTAGGTTACGTTTACGATTTAAGAATAAAATTATGATTGAAATTAATGTGTCTTTCATGTAAATAGATTTTACTTTACATCCTGAATATTAAAAATAGCTTTTTTTTTAAGATTGAAGAAGAACATAAATCGTAAATAAAAACTGATACTTAATTGAGGTTGTGCAAAATTCCTAATTTTTTTCAAAATTGAAAAAATTGTCTTTCAAATTTTTATTTAAATGTGTTTTGATGTACGAAATGTATAATTTGATAAATGTATTATACAACAATATTTAAACTAACATAAAAATCTTAATTTTCACAAAATTTTAATTTTTACTTCACTTAACACTTTATAAAACTTTTATGAATTTAATATTTTCTTTTAGATTTTAAACCTACTAATATAGATTTTTCTCTAATTATTTTAAAAAATAATACAGTACAGGTGAAACTTCCAGTAAGAATCTGGCAACTATTTTTTTTATTTTTCAACATTATAATCATCACAAAATTTAAGTAATTGGACGTCGCGTCATACTATGTGTACTATGTTAATATATATTTTTTAACTTTGATGTGGAACTATATTTCCCGCCAACATCCAACGCATAGGGATCCAAAAGGAATATTAATTTTTCACGTGAAAGATCCTGGGTTGAGTCCCAGTGATGGTTGGAAGTTTTCATATGATATAACTGTTTTTATAATAATAAAAAGTGGTTGCAGTCGGACATCAGTTGTAGTTTCCAAAGTGAAGAAATTATGTAAAGCAAATTGTTAAATTTATATAATTTTAACAAAACACATAGTTTAACAAAAATAGGATTTTCTCTCTCATCTCATATTTGAAACATATTCAAGAAGACCGTTTTACGTGAAAATATCTGAAACTAAATTTTTTTATACTAAATATTTATTCCGTTATCCTACCTCGGTTTGATTCACATATCCTATATATCTATTAAAGCTTTATTAGAGCATAAAAGGTTTACTAAATGTTTGCTTATAATGCTTAACTACATCGAGATTCTGAGTGGTTGATGATGCTGGGAATGGCGAGTGGTTAAGATGCCTGAAAGATAGGAGAAGAGGATTTTAGTCGAACTTAGCCGTAAGCAAAGTTGTAATCTAGTCTTGAGCAGAACGGGACGAGATTACAATTCACTGTAGCTGTGTTTAGATAGGAAAAGGGAGCTTGAGAGCGGTCCACATTGCTGCGGTGTGGAATCCCAAGCGGTTTAGGTCTAGCTACTGCTGTAAGGAAGGAGGGGCAGAAAACGTGAAGTGGGTTAGCACGAGTATGTTATATAGAAAGAGCAAAGCACATACAGTTTGACAGCCACGAAATGAGAGAAACTGAACCAGCCGCTTGTCCGCAGACCGTCAGTCTCAAGTTATAAGTCTCGACTCCTTTCATAACATTCTACAATTTGTTTATTTGCCTCTTTCATCTATTAAAATATAAGTTTACAACACGTACCAGTTCCATAAGTTTGCATACAATACTTTAATTTTACATAACCATATGTAACAAATTTTACATCGCTTTTATTTTATTTTAGAATGCAAAATTTTCTATGAGAATAAATTTTTAATTAAAAGTTATCTAATTATAATACTTAAAAATAAAGAAAAAAAGCATGTATTTATTAATATCTAAATATTACATTAACTAATTATAATTTGTTACACAAACTCAGAAGAAAAGTTAATGAATAGTTGTTTTTGTTTTTAATAAAAATGTCGTTATTGTTGATTATGATGAAATATGGAAATCAATATATTAAAATTTAAATTAATTAAATTTAAACTATCCGTTGAAATGAAATATTCATTTCAGTAGATGTTTATACTGTGTAAGAATCTGGTATCTAGGACAACCTTAAAAAAATTGCAATCTTGTTTTTCTTTCTCAGATAAATCTAATTCTAAAGGGGAACCGCCAATCATATGACTACTCCTCTAGACTATTGGCCATAAAAATCGCCTTTTGTTTTTTAATCTGAAGACATTTTGATCTCATAATGCAATGTACTGTAGGCTTATCTAAGCAAATTCTTTCATCGCAATCACATACATATCTGTATATTTATTTAAGCTTCAAACTTATCAACAAATATACTCGTGTATATATACACACGATATATGCACGATATATGCACACGTATATACACAATATACGTGTGTATATATACACACACGAGTATATTTAATTCTACATAACCATATGTAACAAAATGATGTACGTTAATACTAGTTGCTATATATATATATATATAGCTATATATATATAGTACGTTAATACGTTAATACTAGTATTAACGTACTTCATTTATACACTTAAATCTGTTTTATCTAAAGACATTAAAATTTATACCTATCAGAGTTTTCAGTTACACGTTGGAAATATTGTATACTCTTAACAAACTATTAAATTCCTCCACGCACAGATAAAAAAATTTACCGTAATCCAAAACTAATTAAATGAAATTATTTTCATATGAAAAATTATTTCAAAAGAAAATAGTATCTTATTCGTAAGATAATATAATTATTCGTAAAGCGTTTGGATCTTGGAAAATTAATTATTAAAAATCAGATTTTTGGGGGGAAAATTAATGATATTTAATCTAGCTTATTTTTTGAAGAAAATCGTTAAAATTTTGAACGGTGGAGTAGTTTTATAAATAATTTTAAAACAATTCAATTAAATAAGAGCTAAAATATAAGCAAGAAAATTGTGTAGGATGTTCCAACTTCTAGAATTCATTGAAATATGAAGTATTAGGTTTCCAAGGAGCAGCAGAGAAGTCGTTTGTAGAAATTCAGATATTAAAAAAACTGCATCAATGAGATACTTTCCTTGCTGTAATAATTTTGTTTTTTTTTTGTTTTTTTTTTTTTGCTTGAGGAAATAAAAATAAAATATCTATTTTCAGTTTGCATTCAAAATATTAAAATTGTATTTTTTTAATTTGTGAATATAATTTCAAATGTTTAAAAAAAAATAAAAATTTTAATTTAACTTCTGTTTAAAATATTTATTAAATTTTTTTTAAAAATTCGAATATTTTTTGTGTAAATTAAGTTTCTAATCATATAAAACTTTTTGTTAAGATGTGATTGCTAATTTATTGAATAAATTATTATTTTATATCAAATAAATAATTTAGTCTATAAGTGTAAGATTTAGAGACAACAAAAAATTTCTATTATTTAAGAGAAGATTATAAAAAATTGCGTGACTTATAACAGTAATGATTTACATAACTATTTTACTCATTTCACAATTTTTTATTTAAATTAAACGCTGTAAAATCCTTGTACAGTTGATAAATAATTTTAATGTCTTAGCTAAATATTTACGTAATTATGTTATTGTTCATTTTATGTATATTTAAGTGCTTACTAAAAAAAAAATTAAATTTATTTTATTGGCTAATCATAAACATATAATCATTTTAATCATTCATAATGTAGCTTTAAAAATTATACCAATTCATTAGCTTACATTAAAAAAAGGTATAAATGAAATATTTTCAACTTTAAGTACATCACTATAATTTTTCTTACGTGATAGTATATTATCGGGATGGCTGTAATGTATTTAAAAAGTTTATATAACACACTACTTATCCATAATATTGTATATCAATATTGTACTTATTTCCGGTTGGAAAAGCTTACTTAGATTTTAAATTATTTATTGTGGAAATGTAGAAAAGCGATTTATCAGATTACGGCATGACTTAAAATATGGCCACTAGAAAGTATTGAAGGATGATGTTATTATTCCTAATGTGTACGTTTCAGTCTGTTCAATTAGAGAACAATAAGCACTTCCCTTATAGCCCAATGAGATGACGTGATATGTAGGAAATTTAAATGAGATGTAGTCTTGTTCAGACTCAGGCCGACTCATCCCTAAGATGAGTCGGCCTGAGTCTGAACAAGTTAATTGAACCCCAACCACTAAAGTAGGCCGATCTTCACTGTCTAATATTCAAATCCGTATAAAAGTAACAAACTTTTACTAGGATTTGAACTTCAGAATCTTCGACTTCGAAAATCAGCTGTTGAACAAGTGACTTGCGAAGATGAGTTTACTACTACACCCGGTGGGCTGACGTATGATATGGACACAAGTTTTTTTTTTCTTTTTATATGTCTAATTAAGGTGAACCTAGATTAAGACAAATCTAGCTATTCTTAGGAAGTAACTGAAATATGTGTATAAGGTTTTTTTTTATTAAAATTTGTTACATGATAATGATTTTTCCAGTTATTTCTCCTTCAGAGAAATAATGAAACAAATTATTATTGAACACTCAGATTTTTCCTTATTTTAATTTTATTTTTTCAACGTTTTAATAATCTGCTTAATAATTTTTTTCTTCTTATCGTAATTAACCACTTCATTTTTTCGGTTCACTTTCAGAATCAGTTTAATTTTTGTTATAATTATTACTAATTTAACATAATTATTTTCATGTCGTCTGTTTTGTTATCGATGTTCTGTTTACTATAGGTTTTTTTTTTAGTACATCATTGGTTTATCTCCCCCAGAGCCACGAATGAAATGAACAGTATAACAGCTGTGTTGCTAAGGTAAATCGCCCTTAACAACCGTAGGCTAATTTATAAAAAATCAAAAATAAACACGGCGTTAGCTTAAAAAACAACAAAACGTTAATAAATGCAAACAGAACGTTAAATTAATGAAATAAAACAAAAAACTAACAGTATATAAAATCACGGGTAACAAAACTAGCCCGCAAGACAAACTAACCTTTTTTTTATACATACCTTTTTTTAATCACTCAGGGGCAACCGATAACCGCCTAAAAGACGTTGCCCCGATTGGCCTCAAGTGACGTGGCATCGACTAGCCCTCCCTATCTCCAATATATGTCCTGGCCTTCCCATCGGTGTCCCTTCCGGTTCATCAGAACATCCCGACTTCCTCATCTGAATGGCGTAATGCCCCTTCCCTGAAGGGCTATCTTTCCCGTTCCTACATCTACTCATCTACTCAGGGTCGAGCATACACCCCACGCATAACCCCCGTCCAGCGCGCCCACCTTGCACACCTTGAGGGTCCAAAATGCTTCATGAGAAGTATTCTGGCCCAGCCATTTGCTTGTAGCTAAGCCGGAACGTCCTCGACAAAAAGGCTGCCTTCCTGGCCCTACACGGGTCCACGATTCACCCCCTCGGCTCCATTATTTTTTGAACCAGTTCCTCCCTTTTTTTTACGACGCACCAACAGAACAGTCCAAGTTTAACATAGTGATATTATTATGTTATATACCGTAACACAATACGGATATTGAGTTTATATACCAAAACATTTATCACAGGAAATATATATACACAGAATAAAAATCAAAACCAAAGACAATTATATTTGCAGCTACTATCGGCGAAAAACCAACATTATTATTATTAGCGAAAAATCAGAACTGTTTAATACTAAGACAAACCTAAGCGGAGCTAACTTAAACAAACGAACTAGAACTCAAAACACAAAAAAAACGCAAAAAAACTAAACAAGACATAAAGTTTGGACTCGATAAAAATGTGAAAACGGAGAGCGCTATCAACACGTCTACTCTCGCTCAGATCTTGATGTTTATTACATTACTAAAAAACAATATTTTCTTAAAACGTACTTACTTCACTTTACACATTTCGTAGATCAAATAATGAATTCTGAATATTCACAATTCAATTCTTTAGTTTCGAACTCCCGCTTTAACTTCGTGATGGATTTGCATTTTATTTTTATTAAAAGATTTCATATCTTAACTGATTTTTATTTTAACTCTACAGATGAAATCTAACTTAAATTAATATAATTATATATGGGTGTGACAGGTCTGTATTGAAGTTCACGATAAACGTACCGGTTAACAAGTAATTCACATGGTATGTGTGAAACAGTTTTGTCTAGGATTACTTCTTAAGGGTCGGAGGAGGATGCGGAGGCGGACAGACGCGTGGCTGAGAGCCTAGCGGGTTCCCGGTCCTGGTACGTGTGAGGGTTGCCTGGGTGCGATGAGGTCGTGGGCATTCCGCTTCCGCATCCGATGGTGACCCGTGAGGTAATTAGTGTTCAAATTCTTGTTAGGTGTTTTGTTTATGTGACTGATTAACGTGATGTGATGTTTGGAGTGTGTGGTGTGATTTTAGTCTGATTTAAGGTACCTTGCGGGCGTGTGAGGTCGATATCTGTTGACTGTGGTGTATGAATGTGTGTGAGAGCGTATTTTCCCCTTCCTGAAGTAATGTACATCAGCTACACCAGGAAGAGTGGGTAGCCAGGAGTAGAGGTTTAGTCGGTAGTACGCAAAAATTCATACGCATTTAATAACCTCTTGCGGAACCTGTTAGCAAGCCCGACACTACCTAGGCGCCCGTAAATGGGGTTCCTCCACCTATTTAAAGAAAAGAAAAAAAAATTCATTACTTCTTACAGATCTGATTTAATATTACCAATTCGTATATTAATATTCTTACCATATTTTCCTAAAAATAAATTAATCAAATTTAATTTAACGTAGTGCGCGTATTTACTATACGCGCATATAAAAAGCGGTATAGCGAACTATATATAAAAGGATTACTTTAAATTAATACGCGACACGTTTAATACAGTGTTTCAGCTCCGTTTTCCTTTTCTTTATGGTTGTCTCCTACCTTGGATTATATGAGAAAAATCAGGTCATGTTAGTTAAAAAGATTCTACTTACATCGCATGAGCGTTAATTAACGATTATATGATTATACGTAATTAAAATATACGAGTATATGCGATGGTACCTATATTTTTGTAAAAATAATTTAAATGTCTATTACCTATTCAAAATAAAATTAGGAATGATATAATGCCTCATATGGTGACTGTTTGGAGATCTCCAGCTGTCTGTGTTGATTAATTACTTCCTTGTACGAAGTAAAGGAAGTATTGTGATCGTGAAAAATTCGGTTTTCAGATTTCAACGGAAATATCCATTTTGACTATCCCTGAATCCATTTTGACTAGTTAAGGCGTGACGTCTGTACGTACGTATGTGCGTATGTATCTCGCATACTCAAAAACGATTAGCCATAGGATGTTGAAATTTTAGATTTAGGACTGTTGTAGAGGGCTTTTTAACGATATATCGTAAGTGGTACTTATTTTCTTTGTTTCCAGAGTTACAGCTAAATAAAATTTTAATTAATGAAATATTTGGATCTTAGGAGAAGGCACATCGGCTCAAATCCAACTTCATTTCCTTTTTATTTTTAATTTAAATATATTGATTCATTAATAAATTATTAACTTCTTATTGTAAAAAAAAATGTTTACAATAAATAATAATTCAATAATAAAAATATAAGAAGTTATTCATGAAATAAAATTCTATGTACTTTTCATTTAAAAAAATGTGAATATGTAATTTAATACGCGTACAAGGGAGTCATTTGATGTCCACATCAGATTTTTTTTAAAGATTTGCATTACTATTTACGTAAAATACCAGTACCTATTAAAACTGACTGATGCACTTTCAGTTTTAATAGGCGATAAAAATGTGGACTTAAATTCATATGATAAGAGCTGTTAATAATATGAATAGAAATATATGGTTTCCCGCCTTTATTATTTGGTAATACTAGAGTGACTGATAAGACCAAATCATGCTTTGACGATGTTATTTTTTTTTGTTTAAATTGAAGGTTGCAAAATTGATTATAAATTCGGTAAAATATTTAAAACCCCAATTATTAATCATTATACAATTAATTTCCTTTCATATGAGTTTTTAAGAATAATTTAAATAATAAAATTAAACAGAAAAGATTTATATAAACTAAAAAAAAGTATATTTTGATAAATTAAAACATTTTTTATAGTTAGAAAGTTGGGATGACATTTACTAAAACGAAGACTTCTTAATCAATAATATATATAAAATTTTATTGTAATAGACTTGTTTAATACTAAACTGGCTCATTACATTGAAAAATATTCGCAATAAAATTAAACAATCCAGTAGAAAAATATTGCTCAAGCCATGGATTCACAACGTGACATTGTTAAATTAATTACAGTTAGAGATAAAATCAGTTAAAATTTAAGGAACCGTTTAATATTAACTTAAAAATAATTATAAAAAATATAGAAATCTCTGAAATAAATTTATTTCACATGTTAAAAGTAATTACCATAAATAAAAATCGAATGAGTTCAAAAAATAGTAAAAACTAAAAAGTTTTTCATTAATAGTATTGAAATTCAAAACTATTAATGAAATGATAAATGATGTAAAGAACGAAATTATAATCATCCCTATTATTGCATTTGAGCTCAATTCGTTTTTACTGATCTGGGAAAGAAATATTTTGACTCAGTCTTGACTAATTAGAACTTTAATGAGCATAATTCACTATGATCTAATGAGACTGAAAAACACTTTTCCTTGAAAAATAATGCTAACTCAGGTATTGAGGATCTCAATGACAGAATACCTGGAAACATAACTGAACATATTTCTGAATCATTATCACTCACATTTTTAAATTGGTAGATTTCATCCTCAATTGAAAATAGTTAAAATTACACCTACATTTAAATCAGATGATATAGCTCGCACTGAAAATTACAGACCTTTGAGTTTAGACTCTAATTTGTCAAGAATGTTTAAAAAAATAATCAGTGGGAAAAACTCTTTCTTTTCCTTGAGAAACACAACAATCTGGATCCAAAATATATGGATTTCAGATTGACAAGTCTACTGGATCAGAGCTGATAAAGTTATTTCTCAATTTATGGTTGTTTTTCTTGATACAAATATATGTTCTGGCATGCATACATACATCCATAAATAAATTAAGTGACTGTGGAATCAAAGATACGACACTGGGATACACTGTATCATTTGTAATATTATAAATCTAACAGGATGTCTTGAATACGTATGAAACATAATTAATTAAATTGGAAGTAAACTCTTAAAAGTGAATCATCATTGAAAACAGATTTTATCTTTATTAAACAAGTAAATCAATTGATTTAATTATGTCACTTACTTTTAATGAGATGGGTGAGCCCTTGCAGATTTGCTTGATATCTTAGCTCGATATTGGTTAACTTCAGTCCAAGATCATTATTTAACATTAAAACGTTTTCTATTTTTTATTTATTTTAGGGAGCATTGAAAATCCTTTCTCAGTAAGATAGTTTGTTGTAAACTGCATGACAATTTTCACGACTATTCAGTAAATTCATCTCCTATTGAAAGTGAGATCTAAAATCAGATCAAACCAGTACACGGAATTACGTTTTAATTCCACGCAACCTCGATTAACTGTTCTTTTTTTTATAACAAAAATTTGTTCTTGTGATTTTGGATCGCGAATTATTTTTGGGATGGATTGTGAATTCACAGAAATTTATCATGAAAGTTATACGGAAAACATATTTCAATTTCTATTTCGTTGTTTGAAGTGGTCAAACACACTTTTGAGAAAATCAGTATCTACAAATATATCATTTTCCACAATAAAATCACTCCAATGTTGGATTGGTGTGTTTGTCTGTCTTTTAGATAGCTAACTAAGAAAAACAGTTTTTTCCCGAATTCTTTTTAAGCATTAAGAACAGTTAAAGAATTTCATTGAAGAGATTTAGTTCATTTAATTTAGAAAATATGTCTGAAAGATAGGATAATGCTAATAACTAAGTTTCTTCAACAAGGAGTGATAGAAAATCAGAATTATCTAATTTACAAACAATAAAAGTTTGTGCCTTAAATGAAATAATCTTGTTAGTATTTTCCCCTGGAATGCCAGTGAATTTTATCCAGCAAATTTTTGTATATTTACTGACCATTTCATCTCAGAGTACAGAAAATAACCTGTTATTTAACGTTTGAATCTTAATAAAATTAACTAGCTTTAAAAGCATTATCTAACATTTTTAAAAATTTTGTTATCATTCCTTTGGCCAACACTTCTCTATGGATAAAACAATGTATGAAGTTCATATCCGAAGCTATTTAATTTTGTTTGGATAATTTTCAATTTAATTTAAGCCTGCCTGTGTTCCATCTGTGCCATTACCGCGGATCTCAGGTGATCCGCAGACCGTAGATTGAGAAACACTTGTTTATTTTATCACTCTAGAGTACGATCTTATGTTCGTTGATTAGAATACTGTTGTGACATTCTTTTCTGAAAATACTGTCTTTTGTACTGCTGATATATGTTAAGTTTATGTATCCTGTGCTAGATATTTTAGTTCATGTGTAAATTAGCTCCATTTTAGTGATGTTTGGGGTTTAAGATATCTTGTGGCTGACAATGGTTAGTTGTGGTGGGTTTTTGTAATATGTGTTTTGGATGTAGTGAAAGTTAAGGAAATTAAGTGATTTGTCGTTCACATTCTGTGATGAAATGTAATTTGGAATGTGAGAAATATGTGATTACCTTTGCACAGGAGTATGTCATCAACATAACGATATGCACAATAATAAAATTAAATAATTTATTTTATTTTTTAGTTTTGATGTAGTTGTTGGCTGACAAATGTGAATGTACGTTAGGTATGTTACCTGTATCAAATATAATTTTTAATAAATGTAAATGTAATTTTGAATACATGAAACATTTCTTGAAATGAATTATCACATTTATTTATTCTGTTTAACAAAATTACACTAATTAAACATTTATTAATGAAAATGCAACAAAAAAAAAACAATGTGGATTAAGAGGTAGGTTTCCTATAAAAAATGAAAGCACATTCGTTTATTAATAAATTATTAGTTCAGAATTTAAAATCCGTATAAGTAGTTAGAAGTCTGTACACAGTGTTTACAACATGTGTATTGTTTGTTCTGTAAACGAATTATTAGGTTCAACTTGTAGGATTATGAGTGAGTCCTGTAAAGGAAAATCAATTAATTACCTTGTGCGGCGCCAACAAAACAATTAAAAAGGAAGGAGGTAGGGCCTATAACAGTAGAGTTAGTCATGGAATAGAGGGTAGAAACATCCAACCCCTTTCTGTACTCACTCCCTATTCTGTGTGTGTACCACACTATATTGTATTATTAATGCCGTACCGCTTCTAGCATATAGCTAACATCGACCGGTACACAGGGCGCATTATTAAACAAACCAATAACTATCGATTGATATCAGCCAACCAATGATCTGATATCTGCCGCCTGCCCGGTTATAACGGTCACATCACTTTCCGATTGGATAATCAGAGAACTGATTTATGTCGCTACTCTTTTCAACAATGTAACCGTAAATGTACGGAAAATTAATTTAAACGACATCATACGTGGTGTTTATTATGTGTTATAATAAATGTAAACGAAATATTTTTATTTTACAGAATGTTTTCATAAAATTTTAACTTGTAAACAATACACCTCATTCAAACTTGTGTCATGAGAAAGGAGAAAATACAGCTACAGAAAAATTTTTAGATTATAGATGACTCATTGCTTTTATACTGCCGCAAAACTTGTTTAAAAAATAACAACAAAATCGGATATTTTCGTAGACAAACATTTAAAGGGATGTTTAAAATTTCACCGGTTCCTTTTTTTTTCATAAACAGTACCCTGTTGTTTAAGTGACGTTGTAAAAATTTCTAAAAAAGAAACTGAATTTCTCGCTTTAACTACATTTTGAAGTTAGGATTATGTATGTACTTTATGTTAGTTAGTTGGCATAGTCATGTCCAAAATCAAATCAATCCTTCCTGAAACTATATTGCTAATTCAACAATTAAAATTCTTGGATAAAATTATGAATTCAAATCCAGTCAATAAATAGATACAGTAATAATCCTAATATTTATATAAAAATATTTTCTATTGAAACCCGAATCTTGAGTCACTTATAAAACTGTTTTACCAGTTAGCTATCTATACAAGCATGAGTGATTCTAACGCGTTCAGTATGGCAGTAACAGTATAAGTAAGGAGGTGTGCTTTAAGATAGCAGTTAGATTATTGGGCGCTACATTGCGCAACATAAATTCTCACTTGACCTTATCCAAATTAGCACATTCATATCGGACGGATCACCAGATCAAACTTGAATTTATATTCATAAATTAATTGTAATGCAAAAATGTCAAGCTGCAAGAAAGATACCTGAATCTAAATTATACGAGAGGAAATGGATATGAAGAAGACTACCACTCTCCAACACCTCTTCCTTCTTTCTCAATACACCAACCAAGAACACGATTGATAGGCAGTAACTACCATTAACGACCTATACACACCACATAGAGATTGAACTAGAGAATTAGAGAATTGAAATTGAACACAGGAACACCAAAATTGCAATCTCGTTAGAGCACAGTTAGTCTCGGCAAGGAAAAGCCCTTACAGTGTATGAACTGAAAACAAAAGGGTGAGGAAATTTGAATGACAAACACCCATCCAAGTTAAAATTATTAAACAGATCCTATACAAAGCCGAAACAAAATCCTTCTTTCCATTCAAAAATAAAGAACAAGATCAAGCATAATAGGAAAGACAAAATAAGAAAAAAATCAAGCAATAAAGAACTCATTAGTTCAGCTCTGCGATATACAGGAAGTAATCCCGCAAGAAAGATTTAACGCAAGTTAAATCTTTCAGACATTAAGGCTAATACACATTTGTATTAACGCTAATATATAATTAATTTTATCTACATAAACTAAAATTTGATCTGGTGAGCCATCTGATATGAGTCTGCTACGTTGGATAGAGTCAAGTGAGAATTTGTGTTGCCAAATATAGCGGCCAATAATCTAAAACTGTATCTATATATCTTTCAGGTGTATTATAGTAACCAGGTTAAGCATTAACTACGGAAAACTAGTAATATAGAAATGTCAATCCTAACACAGCCTCGATATTGGACTTCATAATGTCATACCTCCCTCCATGAACCAATAGGATTGTAGTGGTTTGGTCAAGTGACGCAGACCCCGAGCCAAAACTACACAAGACCCCTCCACTCAGACGCCAAAAACAAAATATTTCAAAACACTATATCATGGTAACCGTCGGTTGTAAATCGATGGAACATAATGGTGATCAGATGACATAATCTATATTTTTTTCGGAAGAGAGATACGAAGTTTTCGTGTCAGAGTACGCATGCGCCCGTGCGTGCATACGCAGAAATCGCTGCGAGAGTATAAGTGTTAAATATTTAGTAAGTATTTGTAGCGCGCGTGTTCATGTAAGTTTGAATATGTGTGTACGTGTCGGGTACACACGCAACACGTTTCTGAAGAGTTTTTTTAAAAAATTTACACTCGATAAAAAAATTAAGAAAGTAGCGATTACCATGCCCGCTCTTCACAATCGTACTTCATTACTAGCTCTTCTTCAGAAAGCCCGAAATCGATGACTTAAATCTTCTATTTTCAGTAACCTCGGGTTTCTTCATTCTCCACTATTATTTGGTTCCGTTTCTCCACCGCAATAAAAAAAATCATGTTGCAGCAACTACGGCAGATTGAATTTTTTTTATGAATTACGAATGAAATCTCTTCCCAGGAGTCGTACTATAAACACTTGACATTATTTATGTTTTTATTTCTTATCGCTTAATAAATAAGTAAATTCTCAACTATGCATCTTTCCATCATCAATCATAAAAACCAGTTTCTTGGAAAAATATTTTGCATGTCTTAAATCTTCATCACTAAACCGATTTATATAACTAGAAGGTAAATAAACTTGAAACAACTCGTTCTTTGACGTATCTTTAAAAACAAATACCAATGAAGCTTCATATCTGGTAAACATCCTTTTCACGTCCGTACAGCGTACTCAAAGAAACACTGTAGATCTTCTAATTTTTTGTTGGATAAATGATTGCTTAATACATTGATGAACGTGACTGGATCCATCTGGATACATGTTAATTGTTTGATGCTACTCAACAGAATGCTAAAAGTAGTTACCAGTGACTTAATATTTAAAACTTATTCCCTCCAGTATCCACAGCAGGATGTGATAAGCGTCTTGTTTCTTAGAATTAGATTTGTGATTGCTCAATTTCTTGGAACAAGCTTTCCAACTCATCAGCATCAATGACTCGACAGTTTTGTTCCCAAGCAATCTGATTCGCTTCTTCTGTACGTGGAACCTCAATATCTTGACGTAAACTCGAATAAATTCACATACACAATTGTATACGTGAAAGTTATTATTATACAGTACACATCAAACGGATGACATTCTTGGACGTGAGACGTAAATTCCTCATCCAGCAAAGCGATGAAAAAATCGTAACTGAAATACGAAGCCGCATTTCTTGCTGAGCACAGTATTACTGAACGGAGTTGCTTCCATGTTTATTGATTTGCAGTTTTGTAAAATTTCTTGTTAAAAATGCTAATACTTGATAATTAAGAAACGTTTCTTTCACTTCTTTTATTCTAAACCCCGAGATTTTTTTAATTTTCTATTCAAAAACTTTTCAGATCGTCACCGTGAACTTTCCAGTTCTTCTTCGCTTCAAGCACTCACTCAGTATCTGACGCGTGCGTACGGAACGGTAATGCTAAAATAAATGTTTCCGGTATCGCACCGAACTTCTCGATTATTCCGTTTGAGAAAATAGCAGTTAAATAGGATGAAAATTCTTCTGTAAAGAAGAATGGAACACCCAGTAAGGCGGAAATGACCCAAGTAAACACATTCACTTTTTAGAACCTCAACTCCACAACTGACTTGCCAACCCAACCACCGTCAGTGATATTGATTTTTTCTATCAGTCACTCTCTTCTTACTGATATGTATCCGCCTAATAAGCTGTCGAAAAAAGCTTCACATTCCCGCTTGATTTTATCTCTGATAATATTCAAATGTCTAATGATTTCTCCGACACTCGTCCGAATCATCATTAACAGTGAAATCGTGCACTCGTTTAGGTGATTCTCCTTCTCGTCTTCCGACAAAAGTTTATAGATCTTTTAGGTGAAATGTATTCCAAATACCATAGCAGGTCTTGAAAGAGTTTCAAGTTTTTCTGCCATCTTCATCAAAGAACAAAATAAGACTTACCGTCAGCAGAACGATACGAACCAATTTAAAATGAAATTTTTGGAAGAAATATCACCTCCATCATCGGTACATATTGTAAAATATTTTACAGTTTTCAACTTAGGCCTTCTGGGTACTACGTTTTGGTACAAGATGGGTATATTTTATGTACAATAATTTATAATTGGTCATGCAATTACGTCTAACTTTTTGGTCTTTGAAAGAATAATAAAATGCGTCCAAAGCGAGTTTTTCTTTATGCTTGATTTCAGTATATCGAAACGAATGCTGCCTATCGACGTACTTGCAAAAGTACTTTTATGATATCTGCTGTATCAACCAACCCTTATAGAAACAAGCGCTATGCAGAGCACATTTCTCGCTTTTGTGAAGAAGACAGATATCTACATTTGTGAAATCGAGTTTAGGGCGGATTCCGGTACCTCCAAAGAATCTTCGTGGAACCTATGGAAGAATTTAGCGCCCGCGAATTTTTCCCGTCCCTTTGTATATATATATATATATATATATATATATCTTGGAATAACGTTTTCATCGTATCTACAGTGTACTCAGTCTCCGTAATCTCAATCAGTTATTTTACAACAAATTCACGATTCCATGACATCTCAGTTTGAGATTAGATTTTGCATAAGATGAACGAAAGAAAAAAATCGTAAAGGAGTCCACTATAGCCAATTTCTTTACCGTAAAATCGACATTATTATCGAGGAAACCCTGAAACTCAATTACTCCTTCCATGACGTTAACCGAACAAGGAATGAAACCGATATTGTTACATACACTTTTTTAAACTTAGAACAACGGTTGCGTTTCCACACCATCCTTGAGGTAGTGAAGTGTTTTTATTAATGAGTGAAATCTCTCCCCGGAAGTCTCTTCCATAAAACACTCGAAGTAAGCATTTTTTTCATATGAAAATTTGTTTCATCCTCTTGAACTGTCTCATTCTGAACAAATCAATCGCTTACACAATCGATATCTCGGTGAATCGCTCGTGGTCCTTCATCTTGAGCAAAATGAAATGTAATGATATATTGATATATACAAGAAACACACGCACATATATATATATAAATTCAAAGTTCACAAGCGGACCTGCTAGCGGATCCGATAATAGAAGCGTACATACTAGCGCACTCGCTCGCGCGCTTTTCCCAAATATCGTTAACTCGATAACACAACGATAACAATAATAGTATAACTGTAACAACGATAACAGAATACTGTGCCTCGTGTAGTATAGTTAATTTTGTTTTTTGAAGTCTTCAAAAATATGTAGTAAATTACACACTTATTTATCTATGTGAGCATTATACGAAAATGTTAAATACTAATTCGAATACGGTGACATTTTATTCACAACATCATTCAATCAATAACTTACTTCGCTTACCGAGTTCGATCAGAAATAACTGGTTTTGTTTTGTGAAATATTTGGAAGTGTGACATATTTTTTTCTTCGTAGTTCTCTCTTCAGGCATAACCTGCATGAGAGAATTACAGCCATTTTGATTTCTGCATCACTGGTCACCGTTCCAAGCATCTGTTTCCGACATTTTAATTCTAAAATATTATTTATTTTGCGTAGAACCCGAAGGTTTAATTAATAATAATTAATTGATTTATTTATTTCTTAAAATTCATCTTTTAATTCAAAATACTGATGAATATACGTATTTGTTTTTTTAGAATTATGCGTACCACTTAAATTCGAGTTACAGGTTTTCGTTTTTATTAATTTATTTATCATTACAGATAACATAACTTGAACTGATAATTACATTCACTAGCATAAATTGAATTTTGAAATCACAAAATTTTTGGTTCTAACTGAAATACTTATTTGGGATTAAGAGGAAGATATTTCCCGTCTGAATGATAATAACTCAACTTTGTAATCGGAAATTAAACATTCATCTACTGGAAAGAGATTTACTCTGAATAGCTGCCCTAAAAACAGGACGATTTCCAGTAAAGAGATAACGCTTCAGAGAGAAACGCCTTCCTGTAGCTGTTCCCAGCCAATCGGTCATAAGCCTATTCCACGATTCAACGCTATTTTCATAACAGTATTTTAAACATATTAATATATTATTACGTGATATTAAACGATTAAATGAAATATATATTATTATCCTTTACATATATCATTACTGTTATAATGATGAATTTCTTGGCGTCAAATGTATAAATGAACATTTGATTCATATACAAAAGTTTTATAATTAATAAGATTCATAAGTTTTATTGAGTAGACATAATATCATAATTAATTTAAATTTATCATTTTGCGTTTCATATCTCCTAATTAATAATTTTAAATATTTTATACATTAGTTCAGTTTGTAAATTATATTTAAGTGCTGACGTGAGATACATTGATGAATAATTGGTGTCTCATAAACAGCTTTGTATAAAGTTTAGTTCTGAATAAAACTTATATATTTTGGTCTGATTTCCAGTCCGCTTAAAAGTGTAGATTCTTAAAATTATCTGTGAAAGACGTATTCTTCACAGATTGTTTTTAAAGTTTATAGTTTGAATAATGTGATTATTAATTATAAGACGTGAAATGGAAATGCACTCAGGACTACAGTAGAAGAGTAAGGTATTATACGACAGAGATTTAGTGTATCATATTGAGGAAAAAAGGAGACGAGAGTGGCAGTTGAATTAAATGTCCAGTTATAAAGAAAATAACTTAAATGCGGATCTTTCTTTTTATTAATAGTTAAAAGTTAAAAAGTTACTTATATAAACATTTTCCATTTATTTTTATCTCCACTGATTCCTATAAACGGTATTAGGATTGCTTATATAATTAAATAAGCATGACTGTAAAAGGAAAAAGCAAAATCTTTCGTAATTTTTGTATATAACTAAATTGGAATAAATGGAAGTAATTGAACATTTATTGGAGTCATACTGACCCAATCAATTTTACTTTAATTTTATAAGCAGTTAAAAAGATTAGTTAAATGTATTAAAAAAAATTGTCACTAGTGTAGTAAAATTTTTTTAAAAAAATAAATAAATTCTGGTATCAGCAAAAATGGAATTTGCTGGAAGATTGTCGGTTTCAGGAACGAAGTAATCTCTGAAAGTCTATCTCCTTATGGTACTTTTTTTTAATGTTTTTTTGAAATTATATTAATACTGAAGTCCTCGGACTTATTTATTAAGTAACAGACGCTTCAATTTGAATTCTTTAAACTGGAAATAGATTGTAAAAATTTCTGCAATGTGTACAAAAATGTATTATTCCATGAGATATCAATCGTTAAAATTTTATCAAAATTACTCGGATTTTTTTTTTTTAAATTTGAAGTTTCTGGTGAAATTTTCAAAGCTTTGACTAGGTTTTTCCTTCTATTTAATTCATGCTAAAATTACTTTAATACAAAAATATTCCTTTAACATACCACCCGCCACTTTTAAAATTTTAGTTGAAGATAGAATTTAGATTAAAAAACAAGCCTGATTCATGTTAAAAGTTTTTATTTTTAAATCATGAAAATTAGTTGACTAGCTTTTAAGAAACATCTACGGACGTATTTTTTTAAACGATGAGTATTATTAATTTTTATTGCTTCGTGAACCTAAAAATCTAAAATGTTCACGTAGAGCCTATGAAATCTGTTTTTAATTTAAAATTTTATAAAAAATTATTTTTGAAAACAAACGAATAAATTAGCCTACTCGTGCAGTAAATTGTGATCTGCCTCAGTGTCAACAGCATTTTCGCATTTACACTGGTACACTCTATATAGGACTAATGATTTTTACAAGTACTTGTTTTTATCTAGTAAGCGAAAAAAGTGCGTTATTTTAGATAATTTAATATAAAATCATTTCATTAAATCACAACGGAAAATTCAGGACGCAGTTTTGAGAATTCTAATTGCTAATGTTCTCGTTTCCATTTTAATTTCAAATAAAATTGGCTTGGCTACAGCAAATGTACTTTTCTCTTATTAATATCGTTAATTTCAAAAAAAAAAAAAAAAAATTAAATTAATGAATGATCATTTATTGATATTCAATCCGAATACATTTACGATGTAATGTTTTTCTATTAATTGAGTTTATAAGCATTTAAATTGTTGTTATCACTTTAGTAAAAATAGACTTACAGTTTTTTTTTTTTTAAGTTTTCATTTCAGTTGCAATAACAAGTAATTAGAAATAGCAATTAGAAAAAATATATAAGCAATCTATATATATAAAAATGTTAAGTTCATTTGTGTACGCTTCAAAAACTCAAAATGTTCTGCACCGATTGAGCTAAAATTTTAGCACGATATATAACCCGCATCAAAGATTGTTTTCATTTATTTTTAATAAATCTATCTATCTATTTTTAATTTGGAAATGTAAACAAAGGAAAACCAATGCAAGATGGCCGCTGTCAAACACAACGACCAAATTTCTTTGAATTATATTTAACAGCTAAAACATCTGTATTTTATTAAAAAAAAAAAACACGATAAAAAAATTTTAGCACGATATATATCCCGCATCAAAGATTGTTTTCATCTATTTTTAATAAATCTATCTATCTATTTTTAATTTGTTCAGTTTTTTAATAAATAAGAGGCTAATAAATCAGATGGAAATGTAAACAAAGGAAAACCAATCAGATCAATGCAAGATGGCCGCTGTCAAACACAACGACCAATCACAAAGAGCCCGTATGGCCGTTGCCAATGTAAACAAAATCACAACTGATTACGTAACAAATTTCTTTGAATTATATTTAACAGCTAAAACATCTGTATTTTATTAAAAAAAAAAAAAAAAAAAAAACACCAAAACAAAAAGAAAAGCCACCAAGATGGATGACTTACAGTAAATAAATTAAAACACCCAACTTTCTTATAGCCCAGATAGACTTAAGACTATGCAAACAAAAAAAATCGAAATAACCAAATACACAGAAAATAATATCCTTACATAATGACCAAAAAATCCTTTGTTAGGTTAAATATTCACTTTTGTCTGAATTTACAGAAGGCATTTACAACGAAGCATTGATAAATATTGAAGACAAGTGCTTAGCTAATGCAAATAAAGTTTTTAGTCAATTGGAAATGCCAGCACCCACCCGAGCTGCGATTGCTTCGTTTGATGTGGATTTACGCCGTCAACAGATTTACAACATTAGTGATCTTCAGTCATATGTCCAGTCAAACATTCCCAAATTAACGCGTGAACCGAAAGGCATTTATAATCGCATAATGCAAATGATAAATGACGGAGTTGGGCGGACCTTCTTCTTGGATGCGCCAGGAGGAACTGGGAAAACATTCCTCATTAGATTGATTCTAGCAACGGTTCGATCAAAAAATGACATAGCCTTAGCTCTTGCTTCGTCTGGAATAGCTGCGACATTGATACCAGGTGGAAGGACTGCGCATTCAGCTCTGAAGTTGCCATTAAACATGCAAATCATCGAGACTCTCACGTGCAATATTTCCAAAGCATCCTGTATGGGAAAAGTATTACAAAAATGTAAACTCATTGTTTGGGATGAATGCACGATGGCACATAAAAAATCGCTTAAAGCTCTTGATCGATCGTTACGAGATTTGCGTGGAAACGTTCAACCATTCGGGAATGCTTTGATATTGTTCGCAGGAGATTTTAGGCAAACATTGCCTGTAATTTCTCGATCGACACCAGCAGACGAAATAAATGCTTGCCTGAAATATTCAACACTGAGGCGACACGTATGTACATTGCAGTTGACTACGAATATGCGTGTCCAGTTTCAGAATGATCCATTAGCTGAGGTATTCTCACGACAGTTGCTGGACATTGGAAACGGACAGCTGCCAGTCGATGAGACGTCTAGACGAATATCATTTCCTGATAACTTTTGTAATTTAGTAACATCGAAAGAAGAACTGATCGGAAAAGTATTTCCTGATATTCAAATTAATCATAGAAATCATGATTGGCTCAGTGAACGAGCTATACTTGCCGCAAAGAATAAAGACGTCTATCAACTTAATAATGTTATTCAATCCAGCATTCAAAGTGAGGAAAGTGAGGAAAAGTCGATAGACACCGTTGTGGAAGCAGATGAAGTAGTTAATTATCCAACGGAATTTTTAAACTCACTTGATCTGCCAGGGATGCCACCATACATATTAAAATTGAAAATAGGTGTGCCAATTATCCTGTTGCGGAATATTAATCACCCAAAACTCTGCAACGGCACGCGACTTGCAGTTAAGAAATTGATGAATAACGTAGTGGAAGCAACGATTTTAACGGGGCCTTTCAAAGGTGAAGATATCCTCATTACTCGAATACCCATGATCCCGACAGATACACCATTTCAATTTAAAAGATTGCAATTCCCAATTCGATTGGCATTTGCAATCACAATCAATAAAGCTCAAGGTCAATCTTTAGAATTGTGTGGTTTAGATTTAGATGCGGATTGCTTGTTCCCGTGTGCGTGTTCCCGAGTCCGCAAACCAGATAGCCTTTATATCTACGCAGACAGTGGAAAAACAAAAAAATATTTTATATCCACAAGTATTGCAAAATTAAACTTCTATGAAACGTATGCTTAGTTTTGTTTCTCATTTCTCATCCATGCAACCACAATGTGCCACAGCGAAGCGTGGCGGGTACAGCTAGTTAAAAATAAAAATTTATTTTTTCACTGTTATTAAAATATCAATCACGATAAAAATAGTAGATGTAAGTATAAAAATAAAAAAATAAATGTAGTTGGTAAAAAAAAAAACCAAAAATGTTTCTGTTTTAATATACAAAAAATTGTACTGTTGAAAAACTTTTCTGCGCATTATTTGGTCATTTGTTACAAAATATCTTCATATAAATTTATTTCTGCCGTTTCCAATCAAAATCCTTTTGTTTTATTTTTATTTGCTAATGTTCTTCTTTTAATGTGAAAATCATGTCCATTTAAGTAATACAAAACTATTTTAATGCTTTATTTTCCTTTCCTCAAAACAAATATACACAAGTGTAATAAAAACCAATAAATTGAAAGTGATATGTATGACTGTACAAAATGTTTTCTGATAATACTATCAATTATTTCAGTAATTAATTTTTTTTGTAGCTATTCTAATTGAAACATTTTTAAACTAGAGTATAAAATTAAAAAAATACTTTTAAAAATTCCCTTTCGGCACACCGGAAGGCGGGGAGGTAGATTACACCGGTGCTAACTAGGGAACAAAAAAGATTTCCACCTTAAAGTTAAGAAAAACTTCAAATTTACTCAATACGACAATGATTGCATGTGAAAAAAGATTCACATGTTTAGCATACGACAAGCCCCATCTTCTTGCAATTCCAATAAATGTTGGTTATCCCTGGCCGTAAAGGTTGGTGATATCAAACATTGGTTCAGACACACGTTTTAGGTAATGTTTAAAGGACTAACGACCACTTTAAACCGATTCGATACTTTGCCTATTAAGAGAGATATGATTCTTTCTTGTCTTCCAAACCCCATTTTTCCACCCGCTGGGCCAATGGTTGGTGATATCAAAAAACTGTACTTAAATAAGTTTTAGGCCCTTATCCAAAGAACAGTAAGAACTTTAAACGAATTCGATATTTTACTTAATAAGAAAGTTGTAGCGATATTTTGTTTTTTTTTCGAAAAAGCTCCCTTATTTCCATCCCCAAGGTCCGATTTTGGCCGTTAACAAACTTGACTGAGATTTTGGGACGAGTTATTTTTAAGGAACAATTTTGAAGTAATTGTCGCAAAATTAAGGGAGTTATCGTGTTAGTGAAATACACACACACACACACACACAACACACACACACACACACACACACACACACACACACATATATATATAGACTTTTGAACTGAGGGTGGTTTTGGGGTCTGGAGAATGTGAAACGTGAAGATAATTTCGAAATTTTCCGGAAGTCAAATCATGGTACCCATTACAATAGGTAGTTTTTTTTATGAAATCTAATTAATAGATGGCTTCGTTTTTGGTTTAATTATACAAAGTATGAATAATTTGTATATATAATAGTACCTCCTACAAGAGGTACTATTATATTCATTTTAAAAATAAAAAGTAATTCTCATCAGCATATGATTTCTCCGACTACTACCTAAGGGCATAATACTAATTGCATGATGCGGAATAAACTTCTAAATATGAATTGCATACATTACTTTTAAAACGCGGTTACTTTAACCATAAATGAAGTCAAATAACAGATATTGAGGTATCCTTGCAAGTACATTTTACTCTTAAGATGGTTTGAATACAATTCAATATATTTTCACTTACAAAAAAAAAAAGTAGCAGGTTCTCAATTTAAATCGTATATACTTTTGTATGTCTATTCTGGACTTACTTTTTACAAATGCACCGATTTCAGGTAGTCTTTTTTACTTTGTGTAGAAAGTTCCTGCAGTCGTATTTTAGTAAGGGATTCTTTGCTTATTTCTTCGGTAAGTTATTCTGGAACTCTACTAGATAACTTACGATTAAGATTTTTTTATACTGCATATTTTATAAAAAGAGAACGAAAAATATTTTTTTGATTATCATTCCTGAGTATTGAATCGGTATCGTTTGATTTACGGATTTGTATTATAGTACGTATCTTGATATCAGTCTGATATTAAAGGTAATTTCTGAAAAAATTCAAACAAAATTGTTGAATAATTTAAAGTAAAAAATAACATTTATTATCGAATTCCAGATTATTTTAACTGACACAAATAAGATACAGATTGCTTTAACAAAATACGTTTCTCTCTTTTGCTTTTCTTACAAACTGTTTTTTTTTCTCTCTCTCACTCTCTCTCTCTCTCTCTCTCTCTCTCTCTCGCTCTCTCATAAAGTAGTGTCTTTTGTAGGCCTATTCCTATTTTACGTAAAATATAACTAACATTTTATAATAAAATGAACGATTCAAAAAAATAAAACCAATTTAAGAAAATTCAAATAGAAAAAATAGCACTTTTCCAATTCTTAAGATTTCTGATGTTTCGAGTCAATTAACTTAATCTATCTATAAGTTAAACTGGGGTTGAAGTACGTTTTCTTTGTTTAATTTTTTATTAATAAATAATATCTGTTACTCAATACGTTTTGAAGATGGAGAAATGCTGAATGCGTTTTCTGACCAGTTCAAATAAACCTTTACCGATAGTACTAATAAAAGAACCGCTTAATCACCGTAAATTCTTCGTTTGTTAGACGCACTTTTTACCTTTTCAGTTTTAAATAAGGAATGAAGAAAAAATTACGATAAAATCTACAGGATCAAACCAACTGTTGATTTTTTTTTAAATCGTACAGAAAATATACATACATACACACGCACACACTTATACCAAACAAAAATAAAAAATACAATATATTTTTTTACTCGAATTCAGTAAATAAGTAATTATTATTCAATACAGTATTTTTGTTTGTTTTAAATGAGATTTTTTTCCCCGAAGCTAGAAATCTTAAATTACAAAATGTAAACAATACAAGCAATATTTAAATGTAAATTTAATGAAATACGAAAGAGGATTTAACTACGTTCATTTGTTTAAATGGAAAGCACAATTAGTAAGTGGACAGAGGTACCATTTGTAAAGCGTACACATTTTATATTTTGTCACTGTCTCCGAATTTGTCCCTTCGATTTGCATGTAAATTAGGCCATGAAAACACACAAATGCACATAGAAATGTGAACATATAGACTAACATTTACACACATATTATGCTTTTTATCTCATCATTCACTGTGACGAATATGCATGTGTTCAAAGTCAGTTTGTGTAACTGATGCACTACATGTGTATAAGCTCATTTTGATGTGTATTTCTTCTATTTGTGTCTGTATGTGTTTATTTTCCGTACAATTTATTCTTATCAGTAACTTAACGTTCAAAATCTGTTCTGCACTCCTTTTAAATTGTCTAAATATATCCTACCAACAAAGCATACTTTTATTCACATTTACTCACGATTACTGTACGTTTTGCAGTATAACTTTTTTAAATGCTTTCTTTTATTTACATTCGTTTTTATTTATTCTGGTTTGTAGATTTTGTTTTTAATTCTGCACCGCAATTAATTTTACGTAAAATTCTGCCCCGCCACACGTTTTCGTATGCAAAGCATAAATTATAACATTTATAAATCTACTGGATACTTAAATTATCACTTTTATTTTTTTTTTTTTTTTAATTAGTTATTTTAATTTTTTTTTATAAATATATTTTCAATAATCTAATTATTAAATTAATATATTAATTTAAAAAAATATTTTTATTGTTCTAAAAATCAACGTAACATAAATTATTTAAAAGCTTTCCTATGATTTAATTTTGTGCTTCAAAAATACCTAATTACTTATTTAAATCGTTCATTAGCGTTCATTATTGACAATGAAAGTTTATGGTTTGTTAAAACAGCTGTTGCAACGAAAGAGACATAGATCGGTAGTATTTGAAGTATAGTATTCAAAAATTATATATTGCTTGTTTATTATCTCATATTATCTGAATATATATATATAATAAACATATACTTATTTCTCCAATAAAAACACATGATGCATTGGTTTGTTTGTTGTATGTGCCCAAATTTTTATTTTAGCTTATATTGGCGCTGAGCGAACACGTGGTGCGCCATAACGGTAGTGCTCAACAACGGCTGCGCGCAACCGTTGCACTACCATCTAGCTGAAAAAATTGAACAACTGTATAATAAATATTTAAAATTTATATTAAATGTAAATCAAAGAGTAACAATTCATATTAATATTTATATAATTATTATTCAAACTTATTAATAAAAGAAAGGCACTATTAGTTAAATTTAGCAGTAAACAAAAGGATTTATTGTTTAACAAAATATTTAAAAGTACGCTACAACGGAATGTGGAAAGAAAGACTAAGAGAGTGGAGGGAGCGGAAGAGAGTCGGCTGTGCGCAGCCGCCCGGCGTATCACATGGTCAGCTTTACGCCAATAGCAGTAGAGTTAGGAGCAGCAGCTTGCCCGGCAATTAATATAACCTTACACGAACATACGCACAAGACTAAACGAATATGACGACGTTCCGAAGCTTCATGTGTTAAAAAATCCCAACTCAAGAAGAACACAGCTAAATTTTACAGGCTAGAAGCAGTCCGTTGTCAATTAATTCACAGATTATTTAATTCAATTTCTAAGCGTAGATTTAAATTTTGATTTAGTTTTAACTATTAATATCATTTAATTACTATTAATATAGAGATTTAAATTTACTTTGTTATTATAATAATATTTAATTTGATTTAGTAGTATAATCCTTTAAATATTATTTATTAGATTATTTTTATTACTATTTATTAATTTTTTTTATGTAATACTATGTTTACTATATGGTGCTTACATTTTTTTATTTCTGTCACTATGGCAACAGAAATATAACTAAGTAAAATTACTAATCCCTTTTTCTTTAATGAATATCTGTAACATACTTAATATTCTCACAAGCATAAAGGTCCAGGGGGTGGAGCCCCCTGCCTAGGCGGTTGGATGAGCGAAGCGAGCCGTGACCGATTAGTACGTATAAACATGTATGTATGTGTACATTGAATATATAAACACGCACATATATATCGTCGCGTGTTCGCAATTCGACAAGGATATTAAGAGATGCACGAAAAAATTCTTAAAAAATTTATTACTTTTAAATAACTTATAAGTTACAAAACAGATCAATTATAAATAGCAAAATAGAATTCCGATTTGCTATACACCTTACAACAGCAAACAGAATCTAAAACAAAATTAACTAGACATTATAACAACAATAAAGTAATCGCAAAATCAACAGTTCTCTTAATGCCAGAATTATTCCCTTATAATGTTACAAAAAAAAAAAAGAAAAAAAACTAGCTTACACCTTACAAATAAATAATGTCACTTTGACTCCTATCCGCAAAGAACTCACCAGCTGATCGTTCTTAATCACTGTCCAGAATGGAAAACTCGTAATGCAATTTTCGCTTGTTTGTTACCGTACACGCTGAATGCTCTCGCACACTTCATCGCATTTATCGTAAACCACTCTCGCGTTAATCGAATACCGCTACTGAACTTGTCCTCCGTTGGTCTTCCGCAGAATTTATATCTCCGGGCCTTGAGCCTAACATGCACTATCATACCCGACCCGCCCTTTGTTTGTTCAGGCGTAATGATCTCCATTATTTTTAACTTCTACGCTTTTCTATAAATTCTTTCTACAAAGAATTCCTTGTCGTTTCTTCTAGATTTATCTACTTTATGTTCTCTCTCTTGCTTCTTCTGGAAACTTCTCTACCCATTATACTGTATATATTGTTCATACACCGGTAACTTACATCTTTCAGAATTTACCCTTGGTACATTGAATATCCAGTAAAAGGCAATTTTTTTTTTAAAAAAAACTTCGCATAGTTCAAACGTTTTCTAATAAAATCGAAGTTATATGTTTTCCAAAATATTTAGAACAGTCTTCTAACTGTGGTATTCCGCTAAAACTGTGATTCTCAATCGTTTTAGCTCCACGGCCACTAAAAACTAAAAAATATATAATGAATATTTCGCGAACCCCCAATCCCAACCCAATGAAACCTATTAATTAAAATTATTTAGCTGGGTTAAAAGCGAAGTGAGCCATCTACATTCAGCGAATCGATTGGTAAAAAGACAAGCTTGTACAATGACTTCCTGACCCCATAGGGGAAGACACCCTCCACCCCTCTCTGTACCGAGCCCTTATTGGCTTTACGGAAGGTCGTTAAAAACCTCGGAATGTGACATATTTCAGTCCGCTTCAGTCAGGATCCCACCGATGTAAATGCCACAAGTGAAATTCCCATCGGTGTACTACTACCTACGGAGAACTCAAACAAAACACTTCAACCAAATCTAAAACAAGATTGAATGAACTAAACTGTAACGACAATGAAGGAACTGAACTAGCTACCCGAATAGGTATAAGTGAGTTCAACACACAACGCTAAACAAAAACACGAACATCTCAACAATACTAAAATAAAACATAACTGAAAAAAGAACAATAACAAAAGTAAAAGTAAGAGCAAAATCCAAGCGAGGCTCTATATCTCCTCAGCAATCCTTTCTTTTGCTAAATAGACTGTGAAATTCTTCACAATTGCCCATTAGGCCCGGCTTCTCCAGTTTACACGGAGATCCAACGCCGACCAGAGAAAATCAAACCGACTGATGGTCTCCGTGCGCATTAATTCGTACTTTGTGCATTCATAAAAGAAATCGTAAGCATCATCCAGTTGTCCGTACTGAGGAAACATGCTAGAATCAACCAGGCCTAATTTCTGCAACTATCCCTGAAAGCGCCATGGCCAGAAAGAGATTACGTCACATATTTATTAGGACGTACCCAAGAGGCGTCCCGCAAACCAAGAACATCTGGAAAGAGATAATGCGTATAACGCCTATCCTCTGACTAATCCAACCTGACCTGCCACAAGGCATTGCCATGATATTCAATCTCTCGAATTTTATCTGAAATCAATTCACCGGACTTCTTAGCAACTTAACGCTGTTTCTTCTCAGATACAATCAAATCTATCGGTTTCACGCCTGCAATCACCAAGGTTGCCTCCCGTAAAATAGTTCGGTAACACCCGTTAACAATATAAGGCATTGAGCCCTCAATAATATGCCCCGATTGTTTTTATATTTTAACCTATTCGCCCAAACAGGCTTCGCATACAGCATAATAGCCTCGCACACGCTCTTGTACAGAATGCTCATGGTCTTAAAGTTAAGACCCCAATCAGGACCATGAGTCGAAAACCAAAGAAGGCACTAAAGGCCTTCTCCGCGACGTATTGAAAGTGTTTCTTAAATTGCCGTTTCTCATCAGGTACTTTTGAACCTGAACATACTTGATACGCTGGCCTGACATCGAAACCCGAATTACCGACTCACTGCCAAATAACCTAGTTATTTAAATTATGGTTTTATCTCACTGGATGGAAAGGCACAGTGCGTTGATGCTTTCAAATCCTGTCCGATGAAAGCATAAAGCCATCAAAATTAATTCGACACTTGGATACTATACATCCGGTAAATAAAAGCAAACCCTTGGGATTTTTCAAAAGAAAATTACACACTTTGAGAAACAACAAGCTTCTATTTTGTAAATCAAGACATACTGATAAAAAGACACTTGAATCATCTTATCTCGTATCATTAAAAATAGCTAAGATGTGATAACCAAACCCCGTACAATCGCAGAAAACCTCATATTACCTGCTTTAATTGATATGGTCAGTGTTTTAAAAAGTGTTGAAGAAGCAAAAAAATAAAAAAAGATTCCGCTTTCTGACGACAAAGTATCAAGGCGAATCGATGACATGGCTGCCGATGTTTGCGATCAGATTATTAAGCAACTGAGTTCAAATGATTTTTTTGGTACTCAATTTCATGAATCAATACACCTGGTAAACATTTCTCAATTTTTTTTCTTTTTTGAGATATGAATGCGATGAGTAAAATCAGTCAAAGAAAATATATTGTTTTGCAAATCACCTGGTCATCAATGATTTTTTTGTTGTTTTTTTATGAAGCTACTAATACTGTAACATGGACTGGACAAAATGTATTGCAGTATGTAGTGATGGTGCGAAGGCGATAACATGAAAGAACAATGGATTTCTGAAAAGATTAAAAGATAGTCCTATACCAAGGGCGGAATGTATGCATTGCTTCCTTCACAGACATGATCTTACCACAAAAAAATATGCCGGAAACACTCAAAGAAATTCTTTGTAAAGCTGTAAAAAAGATTAATCTTATTAGAAGTCGACTGTTACAGATTAGGCTGTTTGCTAAACTATGTGATGAAATGAACAAAAAGAAAAGTTTCTTCTTTTCCATACAGAATTCAGATGGTTATCTCGGGGGAAAGTGTTAACCCGGTTATTCGACTGGCGAGATGGATTAATAATATTTTTCCAGGATAAACAAACTCCATTCTCAAATTTTTACAGAATAATGAGTATATATTGTTGTTGGTTTACTTAGCTGATGTATTTTCGCATTTAAACGACTTGAATGGGAATTTACAAGGACGTGACAAAAAACATTTTATTAATAGCAATTAAAATTCATGCTTTCATAATGAAGCTTGATATGTGAATTATTCGCCTTCAAAACAGAAATTTTGATATTTTTCCACTCGCTTCCGATTATATTGAGAAAAATCTGAATAAGGAAGATACTACGAGTATCGTATTATTCACCACAGTTTGAATACCATGATGATGCAGCGTGAGCTAAACATTCAGTTGGCGGAGTACTTCCTGGAAGATAAAAACGATTTTTCGAAGACATGGGTACTGAGTCCATTTAGTGAAAACCTTGTTGCAGCCGCTAAGTTACCGGTTGAGATTCACGACAAGCTCATCAAAATGTCTGCCGATAAAACGTTACAACTAAAATTCGTATCTGAAGATTTAGATGCGTTTTGCCTTTCTCGTCGAAATGAATATGGAAATTTAGTCACAGAAGCATTGATAATATTAATCCCTTTCGCCACGTCTTACCTCAATGAAAAGAGCTTTTCGTCTATGGTTGTGCTAAAAACTAAATATAGAAATCGTCTTTTATTACTTGAAAATAATTTTCTTTTGTGTTTTTGTTAAGTATATCCATGTATAGAGAAACTTAAATGAAAAAGAAACGCAAATATCTCATTAATTTATTTTCTTTACAAGTGTACTTACTTATAAATGTAAGTAAAATATTTATAATAAATGATTTTTTTCTCATAAAATGATTTCATTATTGTTTACGTTAAAGTTTTAGGCTAATTTCGCGAGCCCCCTTTCATGTCACCGCAACCCCCCGGGAGGGTCCCAACCTCAGGTTGAGAAAGACTGCGGCTAAGATATTATTGTACTTTACATGTAAAGTTGCAACTTTTTCAAAAATATTATAAATACGGAAAAAACCCTCGCATTTTCTTATGTGCATTTGTACATTTAACCCGTATATCTTGTCATGTATTTTTAAACAATGTTATTTAAGCGAAAGAATATCTGCATAAAATTTATAAGATTAAGACGAAAAAATCTACTAGTCAAAGAACGAAAGTGCTAAATTTATTGATACAGAAAGAAAAACAGTTAAATTTATTTAGTGAACCAAATTAACGTTTTTGACGAATGCTTTACAAAAGTAAGTAAATACAACATTTTAATTAAATAAAAATTGGGAATAGATAATCTTCAGCCATAATTATCAGATTTAATGCGTGGAACAGTAAATTATTAAACAATATGAAAAATCATGCTGTAATATTTATAAAACTGTAATGAAGACTCATTTCGCTAGTTGGGATTTTCGTCTTTGTTACTGAAAATAATGTAATACAAAATTAAATTACTCTACAGAGAATTCAGGACGAATTAAAAAAATAATTGCAATCTATTACAACCGTATAAAATTAATTAAATCTTCGATTTTTATGTTTGCATATACCAGTATTCAAACTTCAATAATACGAAGTCGCGATTATTTTAATTTTTTGTCGGCCCTTTCAGTTTCCAGTAAAGTTTTCTGTTTATATTTTAATGCATATGTAAATGTGTGTGTGTGTTCATAAATAAATTATAAAAGAAACAAAATGAATGTATAAAATTTCTTAATTAAAATCTTTTAAATGCACATTATTTATTAAACAATATCGACAGTTTATCGAACAGTGGTGCCAACGCAATGAATCAAAACTGTAAACATTCATATTTTCTAATGTAACTAGGTTAGGCAGGTAGCTAAGTTAGTTGACGAAATTTCATAGAATGCACCGTACCCGTTTTTGATATTTTTAGTAACTAAAATAAACTGATTGAGAAAGAAATGTAGAAAAAGTAGATCAAGAATAACAATCCAAATCATGTACCTATAACGGAAGAAAAATTACCGCGAAATTTGTGATACTAAAGCTCAGTATTATATATATTCTAAGCGAAATATATATATGTATTTAATATATATAATATAATATAGCTTATTATAGCTATTTTATATATAATATAGCTGAATATAGATATTTTATATTAAAATAATATGCTTACTTCAGCAAAAATTTTTAATTACTTTTAAAGTATTAAAATGCATATATTATACCAATTTAGCAGTAAGACAGGAAAGTAAATTGTTGTAGTTAAAGAAAAATTAAACTTTTTAAAAACTTATCTGTGTGTACCCTTAAAATTGTGAGTGTGTGTGTATGAACAAAAAATCGTACATTTTTATGAGTTCAAATATTTCAAATTTCATTTTGACGATTAATCTTTACTTGTTACGATTAATCTTTACTTTCTATGCAGTCTTTCTTATAATTAATAACAGTTTTCTCTGAGATTGATAAACTTCGCTTATAAGCGTTTGGACATGGCGTGGCGTTAGGACGTATAATCTTGGAATAAAAATTAAGGAATAAATTCAGTATATTTTATATCACCTACTGATCATGATATATAAAACTGATGTGATTACATAACATGTAATTTATGTGTCTCTAGATATAACAAAGTTCCTCTCTTTTAGCCCAGATGATACTCCAATTTAAAAATCTGAAACTCAAAATTATGCATTTTGTGTTTGTGTGAATTCATTTTATAAAGTTGTCATAAATTTTGTTGAATTCATCTTCTGTTGAATAATTTAGGCGACAATCATCTGTGACGGGCAAATATTGAAATAGATAGGCATACGGTGACTATAATGTAAACAGTTAAACCGGAATTCCTACGGAATCTTAAAGTAGGTTAATTAATTTTTTTTAAGGATTTAGTCAAAGACTAATAGTTGCAATTATAATTATAAAAATAATGATATATAATTATATCAAAATTTATTCTGATATCTAACAATTTGTTTTGTGTGGTGGTATAACGTTTAGTTTGACTGAGCCAAACTAAACTCAATGCAAAGAGAAAAGCTTGAAGGGAATGAAAGAGTAAAATAAAGTAATTTATCTTCTTTGTTGCCAGCAAACCCTTTATGTATGTGTGTTTTCGCTTTTCCATGTTCCAAGGTCTCCGTTTCCAGTGGAACAGAGTTACTGCTCCCGCTGCCTGCAACCGCTGTTAGTCCTATTACTATTATCGCTGCCTGCGGTTGACCGTCAGACTTGTCCCTGGCACTGGCAGTCCTCCTGACAATAATTTATTTCATTTTATCAACGCAGCGAGTTATTAGGTCATGACGGCTGAATTAATTACTTTTTCATCCAAATTTTAAGCCTCCCCAAAAAGAATCCTAAAGCTTAGCCAAATACTAAAGCTTTAGTTTGCTTTATATATGTATGAACTCATAGTCCACTATATTGGTAGTTACCTTAAATAAAGGTCGCTTTTTTTTGCTGTGTTTATATAACACATATTTTACAAATTTTAATTTATTATATAAGCGTACATTATATAAGCGTATTTTAAAAGATATCATTAAACCACTGTCCATATTTTTTTATAAATTTTATTGATGGTATTAAAATTTAAGATTATATAAATCAAAATATTTACGAAACAAAAAAAGAATGCCTTATTGGTTCATAGAAGAAAAATGTATATGAAAGTGTAATCATTTATTTATTATTTTTCAGTAACTAATAATTCTACGCCTAATTACAGCTACCCTAACCTTTTTATGATGAGAAATACTCGTAAGTTTTGTAGCGTATGAAAAACTCCCAAACCGAGTTTGATTCGAGCCTAAACCCTTAAAGATGAAAGAGATAGTCTCTCCGAGATCGGCGAAGTATCATTTGTAAACTATTTATAAATTCATTAAAAGTTCCAGTATTATAAAAGATCAATTAATTAAATATATTTTACAATTATTTTCTTTTGTCTTTCTCTTTTTTACCGATTATGTAGAATTTTATTAATCTGAATCTCTGAACGTACAATGAATTGTAATAACAAAACGTGATATTTTTAACTACGATATTTTTCCTTTAAATTAACATTTTTTTTAGAATAAATTTCTCCTGCTTCTGTATTTTATTACTTTTCATATTCTCCTGTCATTGTACGATTCCAGTTGTACGTTGGGTCCTGTTGAATATCCGGACTCCCCATTGCATCCCTTAAGATAATAATCCCCCACCCCTTCTCTCATTGAGATTTTCCAATTCTATAATTTTTTCCAGTTTAAATTAAAATTAAACTATGCGTTTTCATAGATTTTAAACAAGTTGAATCAAAAATTAAGCTCATTATCTCCCATTTTGGACTTCTCCATCAAATAAGAGATTTTTTGAAAATTGTTAATATTATTTTAATCTTGTAAGAACGAAAAATATAAATTCTACTTTCATCTATATTCATCTCATTAGCAGATTAACAGAAAATGTAATTTACTATAGCTTGTTCTTATTCATAAAAACCTGACATACTCTAGTTTTAGGCTACTTGAACAAGGAATGATATAATGCATAAATATTTAACAATTAATTTAAACAATGTTGTTTTATTCCAGTAAGTCAAATGAAAATTTTAAAAGCACACTAAAAATTCGAAACATCGCCATTTTCCTGTATATTGACAGCAGTATGCCAAAAAGTAACTACTTTCTTTCAATTTTTTTTTTTTTTGCAATGAAAACTTCTTTAGGCGCTTGTGCGGAGATTTTGGGATAGGCTTTTGGAAAAAAAGAGCTGACTCGTAATCAAAAATCGTCACGAGACGCTAGACCTACTATAAATGGGTTAGTTCTCACAAAATACAACAGATGGCGCTGACGTGTGACCGCGTACTTTAAAATAGTTTAATATAATTTTTTTTTAAATTGTTGGTTTTAGCTAACTTAGAGATGAAATAATTTTTAACAATTAAAAATTAGTTTGAATTAATAAAATTTTATTTTTTGCAGTAATAATTTATTTTAATAAAATACATATCTACTTAATAATTTTTAACTCTATTAAAATAATCTCACATCAATCAACGCCATCTTTTACATTTTAAGAGAACTAACAAAGACCAGCACTGTGTATATTGTGCATTCTAAAATTCTACATACATGCAATACAGTACATTAGTACATTCTAAAAAGAATGCAATAAATTATACTTCTATAAATATATATATATATATATATATATATATATATATATATATATATATATATATATATATATATATATATATATATATATATATATAGATAGATTGATAGATAGATATATATAGGCATAGTACACGCAACGCGGTAGATGAAGCATATTTTTTATACGTCATTCGGGATATTTAAAAGAATAAAAATTATTTTTTTACATTTACAATTCCAAATAATTTACTTCAATTTTCACCAAATTTTATTTTTTAGTGAAAGGATGAAACAGCCATCGAAATTGACTCAAAATTTGTATGCAGTGTTAGTACTGTAATAGAATAGCTCTCCTCAATCCCATCACAAACCAGAGGAAATTTCAGTAGTTGAACCAAAAATGATTGGCAAGTAGCATGTAACAATTAATGAAAAAACATAAGTAATATAACATAAATCTCGGATTAGCCATCAATTTTCTGTGATATTTTGCAGGTAATGAATTGTTGACAAGGGTGTGAATGCAATGGTAATTTTAAAGCATTACGTACAAACAGGAAAACTGCCACAGTACAATATATCCAGATTTTCCTAGGAATCACCCGCATCCTACAATTAAATCCAAATGATGTGGAATTCTAAGTACAGAATTTATATCCAACACGACAGTGCTTGATTGCATACCACCCGTCCAACTGTTCCAACCATCCTTTTTTTCTTTCTTTTTCCTAATTAGCCTCCGGTAACTACCGTTTAGATAATTCTTCAGAGGATGAATGAGGATGATATGTATGAGTGTAAATGAAGTGTAGTCTTGTACATTCTCAGTTTGACCATTCCTGAGATGTGTGGTTAATTGAAAACCAACCACCAAAGAACACCGGTATCCACAATCTATTATTCAAATCCGTGTAAAAGTAACTGGCTTTACTAGGACTTGAACGTTGTAACTCTCGACTTCCAAATCAGCTGATTTGGGAAGACTCGTTAACCACTAGACCAACCCGGTGGGTTTGTTCCAACCATCCTGCTTTTTGAGTGTGTTACTCAACCACCGCCAAGCCTCTGTTCGCCAAGCCTCGCTCACAAGCATATTCAGACCTTTGGTCTACTCATATAAGCGATGAGAAGCAAATCTTTTAGATTTGTCGTATATCCTAATCGAACGTTTTAGTCATACTTTTAGGTTTTTAGTGAGTTTTAAATATTGCATAGTTTCATTTTTTTAAATTAAATGACGAATTTGTTTAAAGGAAAATTTAATGTGTTTTGTTAAATTTTATTAAACTATAATTGAAAGCCGAGAAAATCACATTAAAAGTAATGTGAAGATTTGGAAATTCGTTTTGAAAATAAATAGGATATTTATACCAGTGTATTAAATATGTTTTGTTTGTTTAGATAAAAAAAAAGTAAAAGTTATAACGTGTGAAATTTTCGTTCAGGTCGCAAACTCAGACGCCGTTGGTTGGCATCTGCGTCTTTACACCACTCATTTTGTACTAATGGGGTAAGGTACAACGCCTGACTTGGTAGTCAGGTAGGCGCCATTTCGAATAAAATAGATTACTTTATTTTTCACGTAAGTTACTGGATAAATGGAGAAAATGTTTTTATATCAAGTACGAATGCAATTTGAACTGTAAATGGAATATTATTAATTTATTTGAATGCATGAAATATATATATATTTACTCAAATATTATTATTTTTTATTTATTACAAACATAAGAAAGGATTCAATAAATTTTTAGTTAATCTTTACTTAATTTCGTTACTATTTATTTTTTATTACTCGGAACAAATCTATTATTTTGCATTAAATCTGCAGATACATTAATTTTTATTTGCACATTTTCCCTCTAGAACACAGGAATAAATTTAAATTGTACTTCAACGGACCACTGTTCGTTCACTTTACTACCTACCGCCCAAAAAAATAAGAAATGTATGTTCTTTTTTAATAGTTTCTTTCTAAAAATAATCATATAGGACATGGAATTTTAATTTCGTTATCGTTATACTATTCTGACGATTTTATATATCCCGTTAGTTGCAGATAAAATATCACGTAAATTACTGTACGGTATGTAAAAGATGTTCGTGTATCAATTACCAATTTAAAGTATAAATGTAGAGAAATTCTAGGGTATAGATTTGTATGTATGAAATTCTATTTATTCAAAAAAAGAAAACAAATGAGGGGACCGTAGATAAGGTTTTAGATTAATCGTTAACTCAATTTCATTAATACTTAGTTTAGAAAAATGAAACTTTTGTAATCAAAAATAGTTTTTGTAATGAAAAACAGCTTTTGTAATCATTTCCTTCTAAAAAAAAATACGAAATTTCAAAGACTTTTATTTGAATTTGAAGAATCCATACATCTCGATTCAAAGTCCAATTTCGACTTTGAATTGGAAAATTTCTTATTTTAGTTCTAGTTATAAGTTGAGCATTTGTAGTTTCGTCGTGTATCCATAAATCTTGTATACGTTTGGAAACTACTTTCATTTCATTCACATCTCTAGAATAACTCGCTTTCGTTACAGCAAATCATATCAAACTTACTTTTTTCATCTTTTTTTCGATTTCGTTTACTCGCTTAAATTCAAATATTTTTTTTTTAATTTTTATTTTATCATTTTATATGAAGTGTGAACTAATTACAAAATACAAAAAATAATGGATAAAATTTAATTATATTATTAATATAATAATTAATTGAGTTCAAATTAAAAATTAAAAATATTTTTCATTAAAAAGAACTGGTAATAAACCTATGTGAAGGAAAAGCTAATATTGCTGCGATTTCAATGGGTAAATTACTACTTCAAATTAAAATAGAATTATTCTTAACATTTTAATAAAACGGGCAATGTGCGTTCACGTGCAATCGCGTGCAAAATAATCAGAAATCGGAAAATCCATATAATGATCTAAATTTTTTTTTAAATCATTGAACCGAAAACGATTTGTTTTCGGCGAGTGCGCGTGTGTGTACGCAAGCGCCTACACACGATACATGAAAACTCGCATTATATTCTATATTCTTATAACTTAGTTTTGTATTTTCGGAGTTTGAATTTGCAAAACTTGCATACCAGGCGCAAACTCACCCCGCCTTAGTTTTCTTGTGTCTACCTACGCTATACTCTTCTAGTACCGGAGGTGATAAGTTATAAATTCTGACTAGGTAATGGGACGGTCATTATTTTGAATAGAATAAATTTATTAATTTTATTATTCAGTTTATTCAGACCTAATTTCATATGAACATATATAGAATTTTCATTTATTATTAATCTGTATGGAACTAATATTTTTCTAAATAGTATGACTTTTTTTATATTTAATTTTTACTATCGGAAAAAGGGATTGGGCAATACGTTAAGTTATACAATTTAACTATGTCTTATATACATTAATAAGAATGGGAAAATTATAAGTTTGCATTATGAATGTATGCCAATTTAATTTCATTGGCATATTTCACCTTTAAATTTATAAAATAACCAAATTTTTCAAGGAACCCAGGTTTGATTAATAAATAACGATACTTCGCAAAATACAATTTTCTTGCAGTATGTTGCCTTCGTCTTACTTTAAAGTAAATGCAGTGTCTGTAACGTATAATTTCTTAATGATGTCCATTTTTGTGATTTTTTTTTTCTGTAGTATGTCCCGAAAAGCGCCATACCCTGAAAGAAATTGCGTCACATACTTGTTTTGGTATACCCAAAAGGTATCCCGCAAATCAACGACATAGGGAAAATATCATGCGTATAATAAGGCATTGAGCCCGTAACAAAATATCCCAATAGCTTTTAAATTTTAGCCTATCCGTCAAAACAGACGCCGCATATAGGATAATTCCCTCGCAGACGTCCTTATACAAGATACTCATAGTCTTAAAATCAAGACCCCCCCCAATCAGGATTGACCACACGTCGAATACCAAAGAAAGCATAACAGGCCTTCTCCACGACGTATTGAAAGTGCTTCTTAAACTGCAGTATCTCATCAATAAACACCCCGAGGTACTATTGAACCTTACATTTAATACATTGGCCTGACATCGATACGTGGACTCACTGCCTCACAGCCAAACGGCCTTTGAGTAGCATCATAGTGGTCTTCTCCGGACTAAACGTCATCTTACGTTAATGACCCCATAGCTCGAGTATCCTGCATGCTTGAGTGGCTCGGAATTCCACTCTCCTCCGCGAACTTCCCTCGACCAGCAGGAGCCCATCGTCAGCGTAAGCCACGATGCGATACCCACTGGGCAACCTTAGCTGCAGAAATGAATCAAACTCCACCACCCACAATAAGGGACCCAACACACTACCCTTAGGACAACCCTAGAACAGTATCTTCCTCAATTCATGGCTACCTTCATGGAGCAGCACATCCCGATGACTGAAGTAACTTTGTATAACCTTTTTTTTTTTTTTTATAACTTTGTATAACCTGCAACTCATTTACAGCACAATCTCTCTTCTTCAATTGGTATGTAGTAGAAGGCCACCACAGGTTATTAAATACCACAGAAATGTCCAGGAGAATTCCTAGGATAAATTCCTCCCGACTGGAGGTTACCACACTCATGACACGAAGTATGGCGTCCTCAGCACACTTTCCGGGGTGAAAGCCGTACTGATTATCCATTAGTAAACCGCGCAAGGTCAACCTCTCATTTATACGAAGGTACAGAACCTTTTCAAATACCTTACTAATAACCGGCAGTAACGTAAAGGGCCTATATGACGAACTAACAGAGGGATCCTTGTCGCCACCTTTTAACAATAATTTCACGATGCCCTTCTTCCAACACACCGGGAAGTAGTATCCTCCGAACAAGAATTTATTAAAAACCCATATGATAATTCTCACATTAGCCCTACCGAGCGAACAAGGAGCTCCGCCGTTATCCCATCGAAGCCAGGGGCCTTACCACTAGCTAAACTACAGATAGCTTGATGCACTCAGTACCCAATCCTTGAAGCAATCAGTAATCTCCAAAGAGACTACACTCCCGCGAAACTGAGCAACCTCATGCCTCACCCGCTGATGGTATGCGGTCTCACCTTCTTCATTATTATCAGGCAGTAAATCATCAAGTAGTTTGTGCAAAATTTCAGACATATCTGAAATTGCACCAAGCCGGGTCGGGAGAGCGGACAGAAGAATGTTCTTTCGTCGTTTGTGTCCCACGACCCTATACACAACTCCGCAGGGATTCTTTTTTCTTATTTATGAACAAAGAAACGCCAGGAATCCCTGCTTGCTGTCCGAACTTTGTGAAAATATCGAGATTTAAGATCTCTACATTCGCCAACAAGAACCACTCGCCGTTCCGGATCATCCTCATGCTGAGATTCTCTTCGCAAACGACAGACAACCTGTTTCATAACAGTGAATTCCCTGCTCCACCATAAAGCAAACTTCTCTCGACCGGAACTACGAGAAACTGAACACTCGGCGGCATCAATGAGAGCCGCCGACAAACCTTCTGCCAGGTTTTCCAAATCCAGAACATCCAGACTCCGATCCAAAACATGAAGTCTGGCCGAAATAAAATCAAAAGATGTTTGCAGTCTGCATGCCTGTGCAGGAAACGACCATCTCTCTCTTTTTTCTGTTCAGCTTCCGAAACCACCACAAGGTATTCAGAGGATGAATGAAGATGATATGTATGAATGTAAATGAAGTGTGGTCTTGTACAGTCTCAGCTCGATCCTTCCTGAGATGTGTGGTTAATTGAAACCCAACCACCAAAAAACAGCGGGATCCACGATCTAATATTCAAATCCATATAAAAGTAACTATTTTTACTAGAAAACGACCCTGCTGAACCGGAACGTTACATCGGTAGTGCTCACTCCACCACCAGCAATCTCATACACAATCAATCGATGATCGCTTGATTGATCTATCGTCAACCACCTTCCAGTTACAAACATTGGCCGGAATAAAACTACCAACGGTAACCTCGATGTTCGTTCTACCAAAAAGCCGACGCCCATCTACCATACCTGCATAGGTGTGCAACTCACCAGGTACGTTATATACCTTCAGACCATGTTGGGCTAAAAATCCTCAATAATTCACCACCATCATCGGTGAAGCCGCTATGCCACAAAAGAGACTTAGCGTGGCACATCCGTACCTATAAGGATTGGACTGATACCAGCGAAAGGTGAGATTTTATTTCAGACCTGAAGGTGACGATCAGCAGGATCTCTATATTGCAAATATTAACTTGCAAATATAGATGCAGGTTCTGAACAGGTTCTAAACTGGTACAGTGCAGGTTCTAAACTGGTACAACTACAGGTTCTAAACTGGTACGGTCAATCGATTGGTCCACCACATCCGATCCCAGTTTAAGAAATTGACATTCAAGTGATTTCTAGCTACTAAAGAAAAATGTGACGTTGCACCACCGTGCTGGAAAATCATTTGCAATTTAGTTTGTAAAAGTACATCCTCCAAAAGAGCCGGCAAATTATTTTTCAAGAAATGAACGTATGCATCTCCCGTAAGGTTTTCATTGAAAACAGATGGTCCCAGAATTTTGTCGTAAATAATATCACACCAAACATTAATGTGAAATCTATGTTGTAAACTAGTTTTCACAGTACCGTGTGAATTATTTTCGTTTCATAAAAATTACTGTTTTTAGAATTGAAGACTCCGTTTCTCAAAAAAGGTGGCTTCATCAGTAAATAAAATTGAATTTACCTTATCAGCGTTGTCTAGAAGCCAATGACGCAAGTTTAAACGCTAGGGGTAATCTGTTGGCCGCGCCGACCTCCGTGGCGCGAGTAGTAGCGCCTCGGCCCTTCATCCGAAGGTCCCGAGTTCAAATCCCGGTCAGGCATGGCATTTTCACACGCTACAGAAATTGCCTTTCTTCTCATCCTCTGAAGGATGAGAAGAAATACCTATCGGTGATACCTATCGGTGGTCCTGGAGGTAAAAAAAGAATCTGTTGGCCGCAAATTTTGAACCTTCTGCAGGCGGAAAGGCTAAAGATTCTCTTTCACTAGGATGCGCCACTTCTTGTCTTTTGACAAGCCAGTGAGAGATGAAATTCGCCTTGTACTAATGCCTGGGCTACGCCGAATGCGCTGAATCACACGATGATTTACTTGGCGTTCAAAAGAAAACGAACATGTTGGAAATGACCCTTTCGTTCGTAAATGCTGATACACCGAAGAATGTTTAAAAAGAATACTTTTAAAAGAATGTTTATCAGGTAAAGAATAATACGATTTTCTGTCTATTTTTCGTCTGTTTTGCTTCAATAAAAAAACCAACTTTTAAAATTTGTATTTACTTTTTATTGACTGTTTTTACATTAAGTTTTTCAAAATTAAATTCTCTACAAGTTTTGTTACTAAATGTTTTCGCATTTACTAGCCATTTAACAAAACTATTGAATTGAAAACCTAAAGAAAACCTGTTTTTCGACACGGAATTTTGTGTTTTACGTCGGATATCTTAAAAACTACAAGAGCTACAATTGTGGGACCTGTTTTATCCTATTTCCCAGATCAAATTGCATAAGAAACCACCAAGTTTACTCTTTAATCTGAATCCCAAAAATTACACTAGGACTTAATTTTTTAGAAGACCTGAAATCCGGGCGATATCTTTCACTAACTCGAAAAAAATCGTTTCCAGACCTATGTTTAGATGAACGTTTTTAATTATTTTCACAAGTTGAACATATCCTGAAAGTTTCTCCGTTTCTTCGTTGGACACTCTGTATAAAAGAAGACTTTTAATTGTATTTTAAATACGCTGATGGGAAGGCTTTTGAAACAGTTTGATTATTTATTAAAAATGGTAAATGAAGCAAAAAAGGCTCTTTCTCATAACTTAAAATAATAAGTTGGGTTATACAAAAACGGTTCTGTTTGGTTTGTAATTCATCAAGTAATTTGAAAATTTTCTCCTGAATTTAATTTGTGTTTAAAAAAGAAAACTTTACTATTTTTATTTGGTGAACGAAAAGCTCCCCATTAGATTAACTAGAAATAAAATTACGTCATTAAATGAAACGAGGAAAAAAAATAATTTTATATCGATTAATTAATTTGTTTAATAATAATCTTCAAAATGAAATATGCAGGGGTTGCTCACAACTTCTATTTTTAAATTTTTTTAAACTTAACAGAAAGATAATAATTTTATTGAATTTTCAAATTGTAAAAGCTATTTCAAATGACATGTATTCTTCTTGAAATGTAACTAACTCTTCCGTTTCTGCTTACAAAATAAAAATTTTAGTCTAAATTATTTAACTTCTTACGGGCGATCAGCCCAGCAAATGGTGTGCTAACTGTTGGCTTCCTTTACGATTTCTATCTACACCGAATTTTCATGAAAGATTTAGATAAATCCTCGATAAATTTGAATTTCATTAAACGTGTATTTCAGTATGAAAATAGAGTAGATTTATCCGTATGTAATGTAGGTGGCCATTTGTTACTATGGTAAGCAGTCTGAAATTAATAAATAAAGATTGCGAACTGTTTCGGGTATTGGCATTAGAGTGTCCAATTCCCAATTTCCAAATTAAGAGATCGTGAGGAATACCTCTTTTACAAAAGCATCTTTTTTTGGTCGAGCTGTTAGATATTAAAACCAAGAATATATAGTTTTTATAAAAATTTGTAATTCTAACGTTTATAAAATATTGTAACGTTTATTTTTACGAAGATAATAAAGAAAAAATAATACCCGTTTGATTTAGCGTAATATTTTTATTAATTCATTAAGTAATTTTGAGAATAAAATAATATTTCTGTTGTTTAAATGAGAAGATTTCGGTTTAAAAAAAATTCAATTTTTTTGTTATGTGTAACGTTAAATATATACAGTAACAAAAAAAACACAGCAAAAAAAGAAAAGAATTGTGTATAATCAAATTAATGTATTATTATACGTTTCAAACAATTTATCTATCCACTGTTTAACTGTTAAGACAGTTTAACTAAAGCTTTAATGAAGAAAAAACTTGAATTTATTAACTTTAGTAAAAGCCTATTTATTAATGTACACTTTCAGCAAACTTTATTAATCTTTTAAATATGTTTAACCGTTATGTTTTTGCTACCGAGTGAAATTTTCCAGATACAGACTGAATTGTAATGTTTTAATTAAAAAGGTAAAATTTTTTTGAAAATTTTTTTTTATTTAATTTCTCTTTAGCTGGAGATACAGAGAGAAAAATAATTTATATTTATCTTCTACAAAAATCAGTATGCCGGCAAGCAACATTTAAAGATAATTTTACGAACGTTTATTTTAAGTACTTCGCAAAAAAAGAAATCCATTAATTGCATTCTTAAAAAGAAACTGCTTTTTTTTTACTTCCCTCTGTTCCACTGACATTACTAAAAAACAGGATGTGTATGTATTATTAATGAAATATCTTCTACAACAAATATTTAGTTTATACTTAGGTATTATAATGAATAGTATAAGTTTTCAGATAGATGACTTTCAAAAAATAATGATAAAACTAATTATTTAACTCGAAATACAAGAGAAAATTAATTTTTGAATTGTATTTATTATTCCCGATTAAGATATTTATTTATTATCTGATAGTTGTTTTTTTTCCTCAATAAAACAAAACATGGAAAACATTTTACAAAATTATTTTATACTTTAATATATTATTAGTTGATTATTTAGCTTTTATTAACAATTTTATAAAAGTAGGTTTAAAAATATGCCTCCGTTCCCAGTTTTTGAGAATTTACTATTAAATAAAATCTTGCTGTTTTAATTCAACCTTAAATTCAGTTTGCTCTCAAGAGTGATATTGTTTATTGAAAAGATTTCCTATAATTAAATAATATTTAAACGAAGATGCATTTTGTTTAGTTATTATTATGCTACTGAATAACATAAAATAAAATAAATGTACGATTATTTTAATGTAAAATAATAATCGGAAAAAATCAAAAAGAATAAAATTTACCGTAATTTAAACGATACGGATATTGTAAGTTCAAATCAATATATAAAACAAAAATATATTTATGGATTTTCCCTTTTAAAGGGAAATTTCTTCATCTTAGCAGCCTGGCGCCATGCCCTCTGATCGCCGAGTTCAGTCCCAACCCCACTCGGACTTATCGAAAAATTATAGCTAGCTCAAGACATTATTACTCCATTTCAGAGAAAATATCACCTTAAAAAGAACAATACTACATTCGATTCTAACCACAAATCCGAGAAAACACTCTGAATGGTTTTGGAAAAATCCAAAACCTGTAAATTTGCGCTTTTGTTAGTTTACCGGTAATAATTTTAAGTTTCTTTTTTTTAATTCCTTTAAATTATAATCTTTTACGACAGTAACTCTTTTTATAACAAATTTAGAAAACAGATTTTATAAAATAAGTAACGTTTTTGTAAATTTATAAGTAATATAATTTATAAATACTTAAAATATTATATATTAATTACGTAATATAATTTATTCACTTCTTTGAAGTTATGGGGGCGTTCAGTACCACAAACTAATTGTTTCCATAAATTTAATCCACATGTGTTTTTTAACCAATTGTAAAATCCATCTGACTTTAAATATTTAGTTCTGTGAATATTTATTCACAATCGGAATATTCAGTTATTAAAAGTGAATCTTAAATTTAAAGTGTATTATTTCAACTGTTTTTAAGACAAATTATTTCAAAATAGTGTCAACACTAGAGAAAACGAAATTATACATTTACTTCATATTATTCTTTTCTTACTACTTTAAAATTTACATGACTGTTAATAAAAATTAGTAGAAATTGAAAACTAAGTACAGATATGGTTAATAGATCTGCCTTTTTTATTTTAATATATTTAATTTTTTTGTAAAAAATAAGAATTATTGAAAAGGTTAAGCTAATTAATATTTTAGATAAGCAACCTTTAGTTTTCCTTACACTTTTATAATAAATAAATCTCATACTGTAATCTTATAATTAATCCCAATTTGGTTTCTATCAATTTATATATTAGTCTGAAAAATAAAGACACTAACAGATGTCTAGATCACTAACAGATTTACCTAACCCAGTCAATTTTTATCGATGATTGTTGATTTATACACAATCTCGTCTTATATAAAGAAGAAAGGAAATTAAGCAAACATCAATGGTGTGGGGAAGTCATACAGTGATGACTATATGACGAGCATCATCACAACCGCCTCTACAGTTTAAAACAGATACTTTTTTGCAGATTTTCATTCTGAAAGGGAAAATCCTTACTTTAAGGAATTAAAGTTCCTTTAGAGAAAAATCAGAAGGTTAAGAGATCTAATTCAATTAGGCAGTATACAGAAAAATAATTTTTATTATAATCCCAGCATTTTAAAAACTCTTGAAATTGAAAAATATTGTAAAAAAAATTGTTTCAATATAAATTACCAGTACTGACTTATATTCGTACAAATAAATTGTTTTTTTTTTAATTTCCAACCGAATGCTATAGGCAGTTCTTTTTTTATCCATTTGTTCACTTACCTATTACAATAAAAATGATAAAAGGCTACAAAAATTTACAAATATATAAGAATGTATATATGTAATATATACATTTCATTTTTGAAATTTTTATGTAGATACTTCAAAATACTCATAAGTCACATCTGTGTATATTCATATAATAAGTACTGTCAGAAAAGTAGTCGATTTAAGTTACATATTCCACATTAAACTCAGTACAGATACTGAACAAAAAAATCACTTGCTATTCAATCAAAAAAAATTGCACATATACAGATTTCAACAAATAATAAACATTAAGTATCTGATTGATTTGATACTCAAGGTGTTTTCTTAACTAACTGTACTAACAGAGAATACTCTTAGAATTAAGAGTAAACTTCAAAATAAATAAAATTTTATATACATCATGGAAAACCTTTATTGAATAAAATTCATAGGAATTTTAATGTTGGAATCTAAAATTCGGGACTCAGGCATGTCATGGAAATACAGAAGATACCCAATTTTATTACTTTCAGAGTCACATATTTTTCCGTCAATCAAATCCTAACTTCTTCACTTTTAATCTTCAAAAATCTCCTTTAGCTCTCCATTGTGATGAAAACTCTTTCTGATGTCAATCAACTGATTCCTGGGCTCAAACCCCATAAACTTGACAAAATTTATCAATTCTCATCCGTCTGTCACTGAAGTTGAATTATTCTTATTTGAATTACAGGTGAAAAGGCAGGAAGAAAGGCTAAAATGGAAACACTTCTTTGTTAGTATATACTTGTATCTTGAAAAATATCTTATTATATATATATACATATATAAATCTTCAAAAATGTTTGTATCTTATAAAATTGTCTTTAATTAATTTTTTTATTGTACAACAAAAAACTGGGTTTTATGGATTTTCTTGGGTTTTCTCCCTTTTTACGTTCTCTGTTTTCCCCGTAAATTTTTTTTTCAAATATTTTATTTATTTGTCAGTGTTTAATTTTCTCACAGTTCAAGTTATAAATTTGCTTCCTACTACTCATATTAAAATTTTTGTGTTATTTCTACATTCCATAATTCTATACCAGTTTGTTTAATCATTCCTTAATAAGTGATAATCTTGCTGCAAAATTTTAGTACAGCAAGTAAATCTTATATTACATAAAATAACCCTTTTGTTTCATTAATAAATTTTAACTAGATCGAAATTATAATATAGTTCATGAATAATTTGTACTTTACTTGTTAACATAAAAGAGTATTTACATAAAATTACAAGATTAAAAAATCATTACAACTAAACTGTAAATTAAAAATATGCATATTACAATCTCTTTAAGATATAAATAGAAATCTTCATCAGAGACTTCTCTCATATCATAGGTCTTGGTTATTCAGATCCTTATGATGAACTTCATAAAAATATAAAAAATAGAGGAAAAATTTTAATAGTAAAAAATATATGTAGTTAATTATACAACAAATTTTTGTTAACTTGATCAAATCATTAATAAATATCAGATACTGTGAAACAGTTTGCAAAGTATCTAAATGATATTTTGTTACTGGTTCTTTTTTCTAAGTTACTTTAAGGTTTATCATCTATATGGAGATAATAAATTTGAAAGGAGCAAGAAGGAATCAGTAGGATTTGTAAACCACTGATATAGATTAATTATATCAAGAAACTACGGTTTATAAAGCAACATTTTTCTTTTCAATAGAATTTTTTTTAATTCTTGTACAAAGTTAAATTTTATATCTATATAATACAACTATTTTATCTCTTTAAAGGTATATATGTAGTTATATTTATATATGTACCAGAAGATTTTTAAAATTTAAAATATACTTCATTGCGCTTAGCTACAAATACTGTGTAAAAGTTTTTAACAGACTACGTACATCTTATTATGAAGGCTCTCATTAAAAGCTAATGTTCCTGGAATCTAGAGAAGTTTTACCTAAAGTTGTAGTATTAACTTAAGAGGTTGTTAAAAGGATTAGGTAGTTGAAATGTTGGCTAGCTGTGATTAGTTAGTTGATGGGATGCTGAAATGTTAACCGATCTAGTCATCACTAAGTAAAGTTACTACTTGAATCTGAGACTTGGATAAATATCTTAACACGCATTAGTATCTAATTTACTGTCTCTCATATACTTATCAAACGTTAAAATTTGTTACTTATCCAAATAAAGAGGACAACATCTACCTGTAAATTTTGATTGAATCCACAAAGTGAAGCGCTCTCTCTTTAAAAGTAACAGCAAGGTTCTTCTTTTTAAGGACAATCAACCAAAATGATAACTATTGCCTGCTCATAACAGGCAAAAACTCTGCTCATAACTATGATATAGGCCAACCATCAAATAGTACATAAAGTAATGAAACAAATGAATATGTGTATGTGCTGATTTTACAGAAAACACTGTTTAAGTATGTTGAGTAAAAATGGGTATAAAAGCAGTATTTATATGCTATTCTCTGTGGCAAAATGATAGCATCTCCATCTTTCATCCAAAAGGTTCTAAGTTTGAATCCCAGTAGAATGAGATTTTTTAAAATATTAAAATAAAAATAAGCTTTTAAAGACAATAATAAAGAGATTATGTGGTAAATAAATCAAATAAAATGAATACATAATCTTAATTTAAAAAATAATGAAAGGCCTTAGTGCATATGGAGCTGGAAAATAAACTGAGATAGAATAAATGCTCAGGAAATTATTTCTGAAAGACAATAATTCAAACTCTATTTTCTACTTTCTTCACTTAATTGACAGATATTTTAAATTAGGTCTGTGGCTTCTACCTGGCCAGTAATTGATTGTATAGTTAAATGTTTGTATTGTTTCAATAGTGGTTTGTTAGGTGGAAAAGGTTTTCAACAGGACTATCAATTTTCCACATGAATGCTCACCCTGCTTAAATTAAATAATAAAAATAATAATCACATTTGACTGACCAGGAAGCCCCTTGTAATTTAACGTTGTGTAAACTTTCAGATAAAAACACGTTTAATATACACTTCTCTATTATTTTCAACCAATTAACGTTACACAAATTACTGAGTTATGCAAAATTTCAGTATCACTTATTTCATTATATTGTCTACACGGGCTTTTTAATTTCTCTCAAAAACAAATGAGCGATATCAATGATTCACCATCAAATTCTTCATTAAAATTTTATATAGAAATTAAGTGTCATATGACCATAATACCATATAATATAAAAAAGTAGAATCAACTATGGGGGAAACAAAATGGTGGTTAAAATTCTAGAATAGGTTGGCAATGAATGGTCAGGATTCCCCAACTTAGCAACTATAGAAGAAAAAATGGGAGGAACCTTAATTTATACAAACTTAAAGTGTTTAAAACAATCGACCACACGCTGCTCAATGCATCCAAGATCTTATCACACCATTTGGCTGGGAACAAATTGATCACCCAACACAAACCTGATCTGACACCCAGTAACTACCACTTGTAAATCAATTTAAAGCAGTACCTTAGCAGTCAGCAACACAATGACAACATCAAAACAGTCATTCAACAACATTTATCTTCTTAGGTGGCAGATTTTTATGATGCTGGAATGCAGAAGTTGATCACACAATTGACAAGTTATGGGAAAATATATTAATTTTTTTTTTATATATGTATATATTATATATATTAATATTAAAAAATTTTAAATATTTTTAATTACTTAAAAAAAAAAAATGCCTTGCATCCCAAAAAATGTCAAACTTAGCAATTATAATTCAAAATACATTTTAGATAATTGTTCCTACAACCAAATATTAAAATTTAATTATAAAATTCTTTCCTAAATAATTTTTTTTGGCAAAATTTTCTCAGATGTGTAATTAAATAACAATAAAAGTTATTCCTCTCAAATTTACACATAAGCAGTTCTACCAGCATTCAATAATAAATCCTACATTTTTACCATTATAACAATAATTTTATGGATAGTAAAGAAAAATAATTAACTAATGTAAGAAATAATGTAATAATAATAATAATACCACTAAAATATTGTTACACAAAACAAACAATCATCAACCTCGGTTAAAGTAATTAAATTTAATTGTTTAATTGAACAGATGTTGTCTTTCATAAGGAAAAAATAATACTATACCTGTAGAATACTATATCTGATTTCTAATAACTTCTTGAATTTATAAAAAAAAATAATTGATATGAAAAATACTTCTAAATTTAATATCAGTAGTTGTCCAAAATGTAGGAGGAAACAGCAGTTAAAAAAAAAAATAAAAATAAAAAAACAAAATTATTTTATTTAAAATTAAATATAATATAATAATCACATCAATGAAGATTATAATTTCACATTCTTAATAAATGAACATTTCAAGTGTAACAGAGTGGTGAAGTTTTAATGTACAATTTATGTTTGTCCATCATAAAAAGCGATTTTAAAATTTGATTTTCTACATAAACATTTAACACTTTTAATTATTACTTAAATCATAAATTAAACACCTTCTCATCTAAGAATTATAATATTACATAAAACCAGAACGTAAAAAGTATGTATATATAAAATCATCTGGACCTGAAATAAACAATCGCAGATTAACAACACTCAAATTAAAATTAATAAATAAAGAAAAACTTGCATAATGTTCAATATTTAATAACTGAAAAATTTTAGTAAATAATACATTATTTTATAAGCAAAAAGTAGTGTTATTCTATGTTAATTTTTAATGTTTACAATATGCAAATTTACTTAAGATCAAGGAAGTATCACAACTAAATTATAATTGCTAGATATTATACAATGTTATAATTCACGGAAAATTTTCGTACTAGCTGCATATGAATTTAAAACTTTTTTCATAGTCCGAACAATACTGTGAGAGTCACTGTAGAAGAACTTGTAGCTCGGATGACCAATATCATTGTAAAATTCATACATAATTTCACCATTTGGACCTGAAATAAATAATTATATATATTAATAATAATTAATGATTATATATACAGGGGCTGTTTTTTTTCCGACCTCTAATCTTGCATCTAAGTAAACAAGAGATAGGCAGGAGCCAGGTCTGAGCATTGTGCATTTGCACCACCCCCTCACCACAACCTCTGCCAATGCCGGCTCCATTGCATCAGTTGAGCCATGCTACAGGCAATTGAACATGGCCGCTATGATCAATGCTTCCACCAAGTGTAAGTTGTGAAATGTGATAGATGTTTTCTGCAAGTAGAAGGATGTACCACTGCTGAAATCCATCTCAAAATGAGCTTAGTGTATGGTGAAAGCTTTATGATAGATCATAGTATATGGTAATGGTATTAGGAAATTTAAAAAAGAGCAAACAAACATTCATGACGAAGGTGGTCAAGGACAAAGTCTGCTGCTACTGTATGCCTGGTTGAGTGTGTTGATCTTGTCCACAACAAATGGAGGTTTATGATAAGTGAACTTTCTGCAGAAATCCCACAAATTTCAAGATCTTTTCTGTACACAATTGTGATTAAAGACCTAGGATACTGGAAACTATGTGCACGTTGGGTCCCAAAAATGTTAAGTGACAATTACAAAACGCAGCTTATGGCGTCATCCTTAATGTTACTCACACGTTACGATAATGAGGGGGAAGAGTTTTTAAAGCCTATCCATTACTATACCGATGAAACTTGGATCTAGTATGACAATTCAGAAACCAAAGAACAGTGTAAACAGTGGATGTATACTTCTCCAAACAAGCCGAAAAAGTTCAAACAGACACTGAGCAAAAGGAAAACAATGGCTACAGTTTTTTGGGACCATAAAGGTATTTTGCTGGTGGACTTTGTGGAGCAGAAGACAACAATAACAAAGGAAGTTTATTGTGAATCTTTACATCGCCTCCGCAGAGCAATCCATAACAAATGAAGAGGCATGCTCTGGTCCAGTGTGGTTTTGATTCATGACAATGCATGAATCCACGGTGCCAATGTGATGCAAGACCTTCTCAAAAAATTCAATTGGGAAGTTTTGAATTGGCGGCAAACTTCTTTGAAGACGACATCAGAAAGCTAATGTCACAATATGACAAATGCCTCAATCATTCTGGCGATTATGTAGAAAAATAAGTTTACTCAACTTTTAGTAATAAAATCATTTTGTTATGTCAATGTGTCTTTTTTTTACAGCCCATCAGAGGTTGAAAAAAAAACAGCTCTCGTATATTGATTATACATGTTACTGATTATATATATATATATATTGATAATAATTATATTGATTGTTTATAATTCATGGATTCAATTAATTTATTAAATTATGAAAATAAAATTATAATCTATATCTACCTATCTATATATTTAAAATTAATGGTAATCAATTCCACTTTTACTTTTAATATTTACTTGCGGTCATCTGACAATGGAATCTAGCAATGGAAAAATTTCATACAGTCTTATTTTTTCAGTCTTATTAATATGTTAGTGATGTCTGGAACAGGTTGAAAAGATTCCAAAAAAAAAGTTCAAGAAAATATTTTAAACTAAATACAAGACACTTTTTTTATAACAAATGTGCATATACAATACATACATACAAACAAACAAGAGCAAAAGCACAATTGTTTTTTAAAGTCAATTTTTTTCTAAATGTAAAATTAACTTTTAAATTTTCAAACAGCATATACATAAAGTAGTAAATTAAGAAATAATTTAGTGTGGTTAGTTTCAATATCAATTTTTTTTTTAGATTCTATCTATTCTAAGCATTTTAAGAGATTTCATAATTTATGCCTAATTACATAAAATTATTACTTATATAATACATTTGTAAAATAAATATATCATTTGTAAATCTGACATCAAGTGACTACATTTGTATTCAAATTATAATAATCCATTAAAAAGTACTGCAAATTAGATTTAACAAAATATATGCTCATACTAGAGGTGAGGATCATCAAAACAAAGTTCAAACAAAGCAACACTGGTCCAAGTAAGAAAATAGCTTACTTAACAGTTTTAAGATAAGATACAGAGAATTAATGCGGAAAAATGAAAAATTGAGTCGGATTCTTAGTCAAGGAAATATAGGAATAAATAATCAAATAATGTAATGAAAGCCAATGTAATGTAATGTAAATAATGTAATATAAGCTAATGAGACAATTATTTTAGTTAGGATTTAAAGCCCAACCAGAAATACACAGCAAATTTAGTGAAGAGGCAGACTTCTTTAGCAGAAGAAATAAAAATAAAAAGTAATGAATCAGGTAATTTGATAAAATATATAAAAACCAATGAAAATCTGACAAAAATGAGAGAAGGCACATCATAGTTATGGAAGAGAAGGAAGAATAGTCAGTGATTAAGAAACACAACCAAAGAAATGGATCAGGGCCTAATGGGCTTTCAGTGAATATAATTTTAAAAATCGTTATTATGTCAAAAATTATAATAGCTAATGGATCAGTGTCATAAAAGACCACTATCAAAAGAAAATGTGTTTTAAAACTTATTGAAGACTCAACTCAGAATAAAATTAATTTTTAAGATGCATTGTATACCTACTGCAAAATAATATAACTACAACAATAAAAATTTTCTTTGATAAGCTGGTACTGTTCTAAATCCATAAACAAACAATACTAATGATGAAGACAATAAGTTAGAGGATCAAACAATTCAACATTTTACAGTTTCTTCAGCAAACAAAATTAGATGTTTATGAATGAGGTTAATGAATAGTCTAGCTACTTTCACAGTGAAAATCTATTATGATAGCAATATCATAAGTGTTGTAAGTAAAAAGAAGTAAAGAAGGCAGCGAAAATGAATCACAGATATTGTCACCAACAAATAAATAACTCTTTATTTGAAAAAGAAATGCTTATTACATTTGGCTAATTTTTATATAATTTTGAGCTACAATATAAATTAGGGTATACAAAATAAAGTCATAAACATTAAAAATAAAATTAAGATATGAACCCAAATCATAATACAAACAAAACAGTTAAATCAGCTATTCTAGTTAACCATAAAGTTTTTCTGCACCAGTCAGCAATTAACAAAATTACTATTTACTCTGACAAAGTATTTGACTAAGAAATACAGTAATGTGTAAATATTTTTTTTTTAAGTAAACAAGTTCTGCGACTGCGAAAAATTTCGGTTTTCAGATTTCAACATATCCATTTTGCCCATCTCTGAGTCCATTTTGACTAGTATCAGCATGACGTCTGTACATACATATGTATCTTGCGTAACTCAAAAATGATTAGTCATAGTATGTTGAATTTTTTTGGTTTTTGTGCACTTTCCCTTTTAACTTAACCAAAAGTATCCAAAAAAGCCCAAAAAAATTTGGAATTTGGACTTTTTCTTAACTGCTAAGTAATAAGCCCTCATTGAGAGCTTTTCAACAATATATTATAAGTGGTAATTATTTTCATTAGCTCTAGAGTTATAGCCAAATGAAATTTTAATTAATGAAATATTTGGATTTTATAAGGGGAAGGCACATCGGTTCAAATCAGACTTCATCTTTCTCTTTTTTTTTAACTTTTTTTTTATTTAAATATAATGATTTATTAATAATCATTAACCTCTGATTGTAACAAAATGTTTACAATAAATAATAATTCATAAACAAAAACAAAAAAATAATAATATGAAAAAATATCAGAAATAATTAATGAAATAATGTGTTATGTAATTTAATAGGCATACAAGTCATGGGATGTCCAAATCAGATTTGGTGAAACATCTGATTATTCATTTTTGTTTTAATTTTGTTGATGGTTACATCATAATAATTTTTAAAAAAGTATTAGATATAGGACTTACATTTATTTAAAGAGTAATAAAGAGAGTAGTTTTACTCTATCCCAATATTTCAGGTAAGATTGTTGAATTAGTAATTGTATAAATATTTGATGTTAATATAATAGAATATTCTATTTAGAACTACATAATTAAAATAAATATTTTCAAAAGCTCAAGTTTTCCTTTCTCTTGGAGTAAATACATGTTTCTTTTATATTCTGGTTTTATTTGTATAATGAAATTTTATATTTGAGCATTTTATTTTAAAATTTTTAAAAATGATCCCAATGTACAAAATAGGTTACATTCATCACTTTCAAACATTTATATTTAATTTCTATATTTGTTCTACACAACATTATAGAAAATTATAGGTATCTATAGATTATTTCTAGTAATATCATTGAACTCAGCTGTATTTTGAATAAAAATAGTTTTTCTGTAAAAATCCTCTAGATCAAATCCTTTGCTGTGTAAACCATTTCATTATAGGATGCAAAGATCACTGTTGACATACTTATCAGTACATGACCAAAAGTGATCTCATCTTCTCAGAAGAATTTTCTATTTTACAATAAAAAAACGGTGACATCAGTTTACGTTGTTTCATGGGTGTATTTTGTGTTTAGTTTATTAGTTTTATTTTTTAACAAAATTTCTGTATGATGGAAGCATCAAAGACAGCAAAAATTATTCATCAATGTAACTCAACTAAACTCACAGCAAATATTGAAGGTCTCTTTTAGCTTTAATTTTTTCATTACAAAAAAAAAATTAGCTAGGAATATAAATAAGACATTAATCCAATGCAATTTCATCAATCTTCTTATAAGAATCACTGTTAAATTGAAAGACATTTTGTTTCACTGACATAAACCTATTAACCTTACCTACTCTTTTTTCTACAAGAATCAATAGATTAGGCATCAATCAACCCTTGAAAATCTCTATTTCTTAAAAGGAATACTGATAAAATGAAATAATATAACTGACTTAATAACTGATGAGTTGGAATTATTTTCTGCACTGCAATCTGAATGTAACAGAGCTCTGAAAAATTAAACAAGAATAAAGTAATAAAAATTTATGATATACCATCTAATTCACTATCAGAGACAAATACGACAGAATGTTGTACATAGGCTATAGGCAAATAAATAGAAGTAATGCACCATAAGTTTTACTTAATGCTTCCAGATTACTAATTAAATTAAAAAACAAAAAGGGGACATGTTCTAGAAAAAAAATCACATTAAAACATTAAAATATATGAGAAGGTAATTACAGATGTAGGACATATAGAAAAGAAATAGAGAAGTAAATCAAACCACTAATGAAATGGCTAATGACAAAATACAAATTAAAATCAACTTCTTTTTATTTGTCTATTTTGTGGTATATAGTAATGAATGTATTAGGAAAAACTTATTTTATTCTGACAATATTGTGTTACTACTGTATAATGAACCATATATTCCAATAAAGTAGTGCCCAGAATAGGGTTGCCATATGTCCTGGTTTTCAGGACTGTCACTGGTTTTGCCCTCAGTGCCCCGGTGTGCAAGAAGGCGTTTTGGGACATCAAATTGTCCCGGTTCAGTAAATATTGTATACAAACGAGGGTAAAACTTTTGCAGAAGAGAAATTTCACTATACTTTACGGAAATTTCATGTGTTGAGGGTTGGCAACCTGTAGACAGCAAATGTCAAACTAAAACAAAAGCCAAATCAAGGTCAGTCACTTCACTCCTCACAAACAGTCAGTGTCATTATGTTGTTTTGGCATTTTAGCCTTATTTCATTGTGCACATATTTAAGTTGTAGTGTCATGTTGCATGTTAGTGCAGCATGTGCGTGTACAATGCCAAAACAAAAATGTCATTTCAGAGAAGAATATTCTAAAGAATGGACTTTTATTAAAAGGGGGAGGAATGAAGACGATGCGTATTGTTCTTTCTGCAACAGCTTTGTTTCAGTTAAGTCACAGGGGTGGAGCATTTGTTAGACCATTTAAAAACAAAATTAAAATAGCATGCAAAGTGAGACTTCTTCTAAGCTGATTGGCGATTTTTTAGTTAAAAAGGATTCCAAAGAAGATATAATGATACCTGCTGCTGAGCTTACAACAGTGTACATGTTGTGAAACACCATCACTCTTTCAAATCAGCTGACTGTTCAAATAAGTTAAATCAAACTATTTATCCCAACTGTAGACTGCAGCAAAACATTCTACAGTACACACTACAGCTACTGCACTTATTAATAACATGCTTTCTCCACATTCAGTTAGTACTTGTGTTTCAGAATTAGAAAAGAATTTCCATATTATGGGGTTTCAACCGATGCTAGTAACCATAAAGAAGAAAAAATATTTCCTCTTTCTGTTCAATACTTTAAAGAAGATGATGGTATTACCAGTAAAATAATAAAGTTTTCATCACTGAAAGATAACCAACTACTGCTTAACAAGTCTAGCTGAAGTAAACCTCCCTTTAGACAAATGTTCATCATTTTCTGGTAATAATACAAACACTAAATCAGAAGGTGCGAACCACAAAGGAATAAACAACACTTTCCACAAACTACAAGGTAATTTGGAGAAAGACATAGTGGGGATTGGGTGCCCAGCACACATATTGCACAACACAGTTTCTTGTGCAGCTGATGACCTTGTGGATGTTGAAACAAGAGCTGTCAAACTCCTCAACTATTTCTCTATTTATATAATGAGAACTGAACAGCTTAAAGATTTCTGTGAGTTTGTTGACATAACTTACAAATAGTTGCTTTACCATACAAGAACAAGATGGGTATCGCTTATGCCTGCAGTTGAACACATTTTAAGTTTGTGGGAAGCTTTAAAGACGTACTTCCTCAGTCAAGAAAAATCCCTTAAGGATTCCTGAATTTTTACTCAACCACAATGAGTGAGGCCTATCTGTAGTTTCTCCACAACCAGCTTTCTTTGTTTCATCGAAAAATAAAAACAAGTGAATCTTTAAATATTTCAGTTATTGAGGTTAAATCAATCAATGATGAAATTTTGAAGCCTCAAAGAACAAGAAGAATCTCTCTTTATCAGGTTTAAAACTAAGTAAGTAAATAATTGCTAAAAAAAAGAAAGTGATAAGGAGAAGTTCACTGGAAAATGTAAGAAATCTTTCCGACAGCTTATGGTTACCTGGATAACTGGAGTGAATCCCTTCAGCACTTCATTGCTACTGGAGCTGTAGAGACTTGTAATTCATGAATATGAATGTTGAAATGTTATTTGTCTTGTATTCTGTATGTAACTTAAAACAATAATATTGTAATTATTTTAATTTTGTAAGTAATAAAAAGGTTTTTTCAAATGTAAATTTTTTAAATATTTGCAAAGAAGGGCCCTTGGAGCACCCTTTTTCTTGGTGGAGGAGTTCATACCTACTAGGTAGGCCATTCCGTATACAAGTTTCCCAGTTTCATTCACCAAAAATATGGTAACCCTAGCCGACAGCCACTGACCTGACAATTGCATGGATAGAGATTGTGTTTACACATCCTGTTTGGATTTTAGAGATATAGCCTAACAGTAGAAAAATCATAAAAAATTAAACAATTTCTTTGACAAAATATATAGAAAAATAAAGAGAAATGGTTCTGTTTATGGTACTGGATTGGTTAATGGTTCCAGATTTATGGTTTTGTTTATTGTTACCAATAAATAGAACCATAATTTTTCTATTCATTGTTACTAATAAACAAAACTAAATACTACTTTTTTTATCATTCTTCTAAATACTGTTATCTCCTATGTTTTGAAAAAAAAAGATCGGAAAAAAATGAACCTCATAGCAAAAAAAGCATACAGTTACGTTATCAGTGACCTAACACAACTTAGTAGACATGCAGAGCAAAAAATAACAGCCATGTTAAGCCAATACTAAATATACTTCATTTGTTATTAACATTTTAATTTCTTTTATATGCTAAGTTCTATTCAAATTTAATTTCCAATTACATTGATAGATAAAAAATTGATCGTATTAAAAAGTTATAAAAACAAACACTAAAAGACTCTGATAACTGAATAGTAAAAGAAATTGTAAATAATGTATACAAAAATTTCTGGATCATAAATTTCAATACTTATGAAAAATCTACCATAAGAAAACAGGAGCTTTCAAATGTTAGAAAAGTTAAAAAAAAGTTTGAATGTAATATTTCCAACAGACCTGTATTTTAATGGCTACAGATATTTACAAACAAAATATACAAAGATTTAATATTTTATGATAGCAAAAAATCAAAGCAAAATAAAAGAATATTTTATTATATAGAACAATAAAGACAGCTACTAAAGATATACTTACGCAAAAATAATATCCTTGGAATGTAAGCACCATCTGGTGCATATTTTGCATCATGTGGTTCTTCGTCATCTGCTACATTTATCATAATGAACTGTTTGCTTAAATCTCTGATCTCAGTGGAAGCTGCAACTTGTGGTTTCAAGGCTGCAAAACAAAAATATCATTAAATTGACATTACCTAAAATAAATACAAAATATTTTTATAAATGGATTTTTTTTTAATTGATACCAATTTGTTTCTGTAGGTCCACTATAAATAGTTTCATTTATTGGCATTTCTTTTCTGTTGTTTCCAGTATTTTTCATTCTGTGTCTGTGTTCCTCTCACCTTTGTTGGATCCATTCTTATTTCTTCTGAAATCATTCATACAAAGTATGTTTTGAGTTTTTGTCTGAACATGTTTCTTATCTGTGATTTCATGTGTTTCTATCATTGCTTCGTTTAGATCTTCTTTAACCTGTTTAAACCACCTGCTAGTTGCCTTTTTATTGTTTTCTCATCAAATATTCCTTTGATTAGTCTGCTTCCATCCATTTTCATGAAGCGTCTGCACTTCCTATTCACATCTGATAATTTCTATAGTTCTGATAAAGTTCATACAGTTTCCATATATTCTTATCTATTTTCCCGAGTCCTAGTATTTTCCTTTCTAAATTTTCAAATTTATTCTAAGGTTGTGCATTCAACCACATATAGTACCTCACACCTAACCACTATTGTACAATACCTGATTCTTCCTTCTTGTGATTAATTTTTTGTTTAATATATTATTTGTCATTCCATAAGCTTTTTGAATCTTGTGACAAATGTTTTATACATATAAATAAATTAATTTATTCATATAATCGCTTTTTAAACCATGTATCATGCACAATATAGATGCAGCTCTCCAAGATTCCCTATCTAGTGCCAGTCATTTCATTTTGGTATACCCTCTACATCCTACATCTCCCACAATTTGTTTTACATATTCCAAACATTGCCTACCTGCACGATTTTTCCCATCTACATGTCCCTCCAATGTTAAAGTGACTATTCCAGGATGCCTTAATATGTGGCCTATAAGTCTGTCCCTTCTTTCAACTATATTTTTCCAAATGCTTCTCTCCTCATCAATTTGCCGCATCACCTCTTCATTTGTCACTTTATCTCTCTATCTGATTTTTAACATTCTCCTATAGCACCAAATTTCAAAAGCTTCTTATCTGTTCTTATCAGATACTCTGATCATCCAAGTTTCACTTCCATATAAAGCTACACTACAAACATACACTTTCAAGAATATTTTCCTGATTATCAGAATATCTTGATGGAAACACTCTCCTTGCTCATTGCTGAAGTGCCCAAATCTTCAGTGAAAAAGTCTAGGTGGAAGTGTAGGAAATCAATTTTTAATGACATCCTACATCCTAAATGTTTGTAGTTTTCTAATAGCTTATTAACAAAAAAATAAAAAATAGTTTTCATCTTTTCTGTTGTCTAAAAAACCACCACCAACATCTTTGAAGGACTTCCATGCAGCTAGTTCATATTCACTAAATTTATCTTCAAAAGTTAAGTCCTTAAGCAGTTTCTTGATTTGCAGACCAATAAATGTATCCTCCTTCAGCTTGCAATCATTCAAATTTAGGAAAAATTATTTTTAAATGATTAAAACCTAGTCCATTTTTGTCTAGTGCCTTTACAAAATTTTTCATGAGTTCAAGTTTTATGTGAAGTGGTAATTTTACCACTCAGTATAATTTTACCACTCTCAATTATTGATTAATAACCATACATTTTTCACCAACCACAAAGTTCTTCCAGTTCTTTATCTCATAATATCGTTTTGTATTGTGACTATTCCAAAGACAAAGAAAACAACAATATTTCATAAACCCATCTTCTAAACCAAGAAGTAACGCAACAACTTCCAGATCACAGCAAACTTACCACATATGCTCTTTGTATTTTATTGCTTCTAATACTGATGCCACAGTTTCATATGTTTATTTCATGCTGACTGCATGAGTTAATGGAATGGATGGTTTGTTTATTATCATTATGCAATAAAACTGCTTTCATGCTAATTTAAGAAGAGTCAATAAAAAGACACCATCTTCAGGAATATGCTGAATTCCAAGCTCTTTCATCAACCATCAACATCAGTACACACAATGAATTTTTCATAACAAAATAAACTGAAAGAGTTTTATATTGTGTTCTAAATATATTTATATTGTGTAACTTTTGCAAATGAATCCACTGTTGCAGCCTAGACTCCAGAAGTTCAGCTTGCTGCTGAACTTCTAAATGAATAACTTTAAATCGCGAACTAAATCATTAAGTTCATTTTGTTGAATAAGTGAGGAGATTTCTCATAAGATACAGGAAGAAATTCTTCAACATCCCCTACATCATCTGCTTCATTTTCAGACTGTTGTTCTAGCAATGTTAGATTAGATGGTGGTACAAGTACAGGTAACTCCTCTCCTAGTGGTACCGGCTCTAGAGCTGAGGATACATCTGCATATTTTACGAACTTTCTATTTTTGAATGAAAATCCAAATACATTTGTCATACAGAAGTAGCACTTTGTGAAATGGTCCTTAGGTTCAAGCTAAACCATCAGTACAGCAAATGGCATGGCTTGTTGTTTCCCCTTCAACCACTTAGAAAAGAGTTACTGAGCATGATTTGCAAATAACATGGGGCGCTCAGATAAAATCTTCATGCATAAATGTCAAAATAAAACTTATAAGCTGTTTTTATCAATTCAGAAATAGTCTTTCCTCGAGACTTAGGTGTAAATTTATCACAGACATTACAAAAATTGTCTTCTTGATTTGAACATCCATGAACTTTTGTAGAAACCATGCTGTAGCAAATAAAAATGAGAAAAAGCACTTTTGTATTACAAAGAATTGGTGAAAATATAACAAAACCCTAGTAACTCTGTGAAACACAATATGCTGGAAAAGTAAAGAAAAGTAAAGCTGGACTGAATAAGATTTTAAGGTCTGCAGTAGGCAACAACAGATATCTGAATGATATACAGATGTGTTTGTACAAGTCTACTTCTCATGATACATCGTATAAACTTATTTGGTTTTTTCTTTATTAAGCATGTATGCATATTGTTTAAAAGTAAAAATACAGAAACTGTTCTTAATTAACACTACTTGATCAAAATGAGTTTATTATAAAGAAATTTTACAAATTTATGATTTATATAATACCTTTACATGGTAACACAGTTTCAGTAGCATATTTGAAATCAGCACCCAAATTATACTGAGAAAACTCATGTAACATGTTAGATACAAATTCTGTGTTGACTAGCGTTCTTTAAAATCCAGAATCAAAGTTCTAACAAATGAATATAACTGTATTTTACAAAACCAAACAATTAATTATATAAATGTAAATTAAGTGGTAATCTTTTGTACATCATGATCTACTCTTTTATACACAGTTTTTGTGTGCATATCTAAGATAATCTCTCGTAACTGATAAACAATCTCAAGAATTTTTTTTCATTTTTGAAATATTTTTTATTCCAAATGACAAAGAGACTGCCTATTAATTATACTTTTAATACCATACTCCTAAAATCTGAAATATTTAATACTATTTTTTAATTACATGATTAATTATGTTAACGTGAAATGAAGTCCAACTATAATAATAATAATTAGAAATTCATTAAAAAATTTTGGAACTATGAATATGATTCTTCAGGTTCACAAAAATAATTAATTACCTTTTAGGTTTTCTAAGGATGCACACAGTTCTGCACACATTGAAATAATTTATAATGAGATATTACATAAGTAATATTTGAACAATTATTTTTCAAAATATATATATATATTAAATGAAAAAAGACAAAGTTTTCATATCCGTAAACATTTATTAAAAAAAGTAATCAAAATTTCTTAAATCATGTACAGTACACCATAATTTATGAAGGAAGTTATAACTACACTACCTGAACATAATTTTCATTCTAGTTTCAGAGATTCTCTGAAGATGCTTAAATTATAGTGTACTATCTGCAATTTTAAAACTGCATATTTTAAATAGATAATTAACAATGGCAATGTGATTCAAGCCTAGGCTATCCAAATGTTTTAGGTCCTATAAATCTGTTTTGAAGAACTCCAGGTCCTCCTTGGCTCCTGACAGCCTCCTCAATCAATAAAATACAAGCTATCACATAACACATTTACAGCAAACTATGCCTCACTCAATTTTAAAGTTTTTTTCATGATGCACTTAAAGCATTTCCAACTCCAAAAGTTTGTAATTAATAACATTAACATAGACATCTTTTGTAACTTAAAATATATATTTATAAAATTCATAATGTTTAAGTGTTGTACGAAGTTGTCCTTTTTTGGTTATCTGAAGAGTACTAAAATTTCTGTCAACATTTAGTGAATATTTTATTTTTGTTTGAAAGAGTTTACAAATGCTGAATCAACATTGATAATCAAATTATAAGCCTTCCATTACTTTTTTCAATACAAAAGTTTAATAAAATGTACAAAATATAATACTTCTAGTGAAGTGATTTCCTTCTACACATAATAAAACTTATTTAAAACTTTATTTTGCATGTACTTAGACTTATCTTTTTATGTGAGAATAATACACACCATCAGTGTAAGAAGCAACCACTACTAAGGTTAAACTGAGTATGTCACTGGTTACAACATAGGACAAAAAATGTTAGCAGGCAAATACTATGTAAAATATTTAAACCTTACCTTTACAAGCACTACACCAACTTTTATGAAATATCATCATTATCGGTAGATTTTGAGATTTTGCTTCGGCTAACCCCATTTCGAAAAATCTCCAAGAGATTTCACGGCCAAATCCTAAAAATTTACACTTAAATGAACTGAATAACAAATGACAAGACTATCCTAAACTACATGACTATCATAAAAAAGTAAATACACAAAAATTCATTAAAAAAATTATCTATCTATTATATACAAAAGTATGAACCATAAAATTTTGTCTATATTTAATACACATAAATTACATAATCTCCATACAAACAGATTTTATTTGGATAGATGGCAAGCTATTAAAAATTTAGTAGGTTAATAAGTTAGAAATATTTAGCATATATACATAAATAAATACAATTAACAATGCAAATAATTACAAATCAAAATAAAATTTATACATTAAATAATAAATTTTTTAATGATTCTTCACATCATATTATTGAGGTTTTTGAATCTTTCATGTAATTATTTAAAGACTTCTGTTTAATTGTTTTTATATGAGTTAATATATGATTTTTATTAGTTACATTCATATAATAAGAATATTAAGTTAATACACAAACGTGAACACAAAATTCAATACACTCGCTCGTTCCATCACTCATCAAAGTATCTCAAAACCTTATCTTAAGAAATAAGAAATTTTGGACAGTTCCAGTAAATGACTATGTGCTTATTAAGAATTTTTTTTAAATCGAATTACCGAAGGATAAAAATAGGAATTTTGCAAACAAATTGAATAATACAAAATTTGTCTCTTTGCGAAGCTAGCAGAAATAAAATTTACATGCTTTAATTTATTATTCAGCTCATATAATTTTTTAATATAATAGAGATTAAATGTATGAAACCCTAAAAAAAAAAATACACATACAAACACTAAAATTCAGCAACTTCATGACAACTTCAAAAAAAAACTTAATAAACAATCAAGATTTAACCCTTAATTGTTATGATGCAGATCCAATCACTGATGCACATATATTCTGTGCTTAATATTTCACATAACAGTGCTCTAATTCTCCATACCTAACCCTTTTAGTGTTGCCTCCCAAAGCAATCCAAGCTCCATGCTACATTCCAATTATCTATAGTGCATTTGAATCAATCACTGGTACCACACCACATTTTATCTTTCTCTATACTTATGTTACAGTTTTGATTTTTTCCTTCTTTTTTTAACCTGTTTACGAGTATTATTATAAAACCATAATTTTTTTAATCTTTAAGTGGCTTTTTCTGTGCTATGGGAAATGTCTCAAATCATAATTTCAAACTCTGAAAACAATTTTTCAAATTTTGGCTGAACAATTTTAGGGTTCTATTGAAAATAATGAAATGTAAAAGATGCGATTGACAAATAGAAAGGTAGTGTCCATGATGCACTCACACATTGTATGCAAATGAATATGAGAGAAAAGATGCAGGTAATAGTTAAATAAGCTAAGTTATTCAATGTTAAGAGAGCACTCATCCTATAAGTCAGCAGCAAATAAAAAGACCCACAAAAGCAACCTAGTAAAACTGCAATTTGTAAGAAATGCAACCTATAAAATTAAACATCTCTCAAAAAAAAGTACAACAGTAAGATAAACACTACAGCAGATAATCAGCTGCTTTTAGTGCCAAATATTGTTGGTGCTCAGTATTTAAACAGCTAACAGCAAGCCTATGAAAATTATACATAAATATACTGCATAAACTATAAACAAATATAACCATTGGTAATGTAAAAAAATGCTACTAGTAACAGCGAAAAAAACATACGGGTACCACACCCTCAATTATACTTGTCCAAAATTAATTTACTTCACACAAAAAAATCAAATTTATATGTTATATTATATTATATATATATATATATACATATAAAGACAGTTTAAATAAATAGTTACAATAAGAACAATATAATTTTTTTTCAACTTAAAACATTTTAATAAGGTTTTTAACATTACTAACAGAAATGATAGCAGCATTCAGCAGATTTCCAATTTCATTTTACCCAAAACAAAATTATAATTACTCTGCAATTAAATGAACAAGATTGGACTAACTGAAAAATACACTTGTTGAAAATATTATATATTGTTGATGGGTAATACAATCATAATTCACTTTCAATTTTTGATCAGTTTATAAAAATCATTCGTTTCGCAGAGTTACATCCTATCCTACAGCTAGATGATTTCCTCATTCCAGACCTTTCTAGACTTTCATACTGAACTAGACTTGGTGTGGTTTAATAGTCAGTGCAATTGTACACACAAAAAGGAATTTAGGAGAAAAGTTTCCTATGCATGACATCTATCTCCCAACACACTGACATTTTGTGGCCTTCTTGGTCACAAGATCAGTCTACTGCAACTACTTCCTATGGAGTTACTTCAAAAGTAAGGTTTTCATTTAAAAAAGACTAGCAGAGTTGAAGTACTAAAAACCAATAAAAAAAGAATATATACACACAAACAAATTTTTTTTTAAATAAGAAAAATAAATTTTGAACTATTTCATATATTATTGATTATTTTTAGTCATGATCATTTACATTAAGTTTTTTCAAAGACCATGCTTATTTTCTTGCCATGGAAGTTTTAGATAATTTAAAGTTAGCAGTTTACTCAATGGTGTTTTAATCATATTTAACTCAATATCAAATATTTCCCAAGTAACAAACAATAAGAATAATTATTCAGAAATCTAAAATAATAGGTTCTGAATCTGTAGGATTCAACTGCAATTCCAATTACTCACACTATTAATGTTGATTAGTAATAAATAGTACAGATAGTAGGTCCTGAACATCAATTATGTTAGACATTACATATACTGACACCTGGTGAACATTTTCAGATACGCTATTATTACTCAAAAGTCATGATCAACAACAAACAAATTATAAAATAATGCAAATTTTCAATAAAAGTAGTAATAAAATAAAAGTAATTAAAAAGAAATCAATTTCTTTTAAGAACAAACAAAAAAAAAACATTACTTAGACTTACAGGATTGTAAAGATGAGAATGAATTAGGCTAAAATAGATATAATCCATTAAATCAGGAAAAATAATATTAGCACAACTGTGTAAAATTAAAAACAAAAAATACAAAACTGATAACACATACAAATATGCACTTACTTGCATGTGTATATGCACGTACACACAAACATACAATTATATATTTAAACATTATTAAATATAAATAAATAACTTGTTCTACCAAGTACATAATAAAATTAAATTAGGTAGGATGACACTTACCTTATGTAATTATATATACACAAGAGTACTTTGGATCAACTGAAGATGTGAGAAATCATGAATCTTTTAATTGTTAATGTAAAATTACATATTATAAATACACAACATTAACAAAATAAAATATTGATAAATACAATAAAACAAAATTTGTTAAAACTTTGAATATAAACTTTAAATCAAAATTGAATTAAAATTATTTTTTTTCCTTTTAAACTTAAGATTTAAAATCAAATTAAAAGTCAAAGTTAAAAATTGCATATATAAAAATATATTGTCAAATAATTAAAATATTGATTAAATGTTAAAATGATAAATATGTTAAAAAAGAATGAATATGTATCTGTGGTTTGGCTAGCCAATATTATATTACTGTGCAGGACTTTAAATAAATTAAATCTATATGGAATTTCTAACTTTTAACTTTTAATTTGATTTTAAATCTTAAATTTAAAAGGAGAAACTTTTTTTAAATTTTAATTCCACTTTGATTTGAATTGATTTTAAAGTCTATAACCAAAGTTTTAATAAATGTTGTTTTATTGTATTTATCAAGATTTTATTTTGTTAATGTTGTTTATTTCGTTAATTAAAAGTTTAGATCAACTGAGGATGCAAGAAAATCATAAAAGTACTCTTTGTGTATATATAATGATATAAGGTAAATGTGTCATCCTACCTATTTAATTTTATTCGGTATTTGGTGAATCAAGTTATTTATTTATATTTGTATAATAGTACAGAAGAATATGAGTCTTAAAACTTTAAAAAGACTTTAAAAAATTATTATTAAGCATTATTACATTTACAAAAGATGAAAATGTAAAATTACTAAGATAGGAATATAAACTGTTTTCATCAAAATAACTGATCACTTGACTAAACATAAACAAAAATTCAGAAAAAAGCCTGGCTGATTTCAGGAATTAAAGAGCTTGTTAATTTCAACTTTATTATCGCATCACTAATAATTCTATGCGCGAGTTTAAATCTGTTGTGTATAGGTACATAACAAAAGCCCAATAACAATATGATGAACAATTATGAAGCTCCAAGAGAAACATTGGAGCATCACTAAATTTCATGATGAACCATTTATTAACCCCTGGTCCTAAATGCAAACAACAGAGAATCACATCACACATCTATGTGAGCAGCTAACTGCAAATGAAATTCAGAGAAACTTTGTAATAGATTACTTCATAAAAGCTATGTTTGTTGTAATTCCTTCTATATGTATAATTCGTACTAACATTTTCATTTCTCGTAGTTACCAGCTAATTAAATTAATCTATATTAATTGCTCACCTCAAGGGAGTGTGGAAAATTAGCCACAACCTTACATAGATGATAATATTCTGATACTGAAACAATACTCAGATTTGAAGGCTTTCTTATTTAAACCATAATACTAGTTTATATGAGTATATACAACATGGATGAAAGGATATTATTGCCTCGAGTATTAGGTAGTTGTATAATAACTTAATATTTGCACCTAATATAAAATATACATATATTCTTTTTTTACTGGGATTAGGAGGCCCAGCTTTAACAAATAGGCACTTCATCCTCTGAACAGCGCTAGTAAGAATTCCTCAAATCAATCCACAACCTACTACTAGACAACTGCAAGGATAAGAATCCATTGCTTCATCTTACATCAACAGAAATGATAATGAGAAAGAAATAATGAGGGATAATAAACACATGAAAGAAGGAAAAGAGATGGATTAAAATTAGGATGTTAATGAGAAAAGATAATCTAAACAATGGGGGTGATCATGGTATCTTATTGTCTTGTGCAGGATCCACACTAGTCTCTTGACATGCATATTTATTAAACAAGCTTATAAAAATGTTTATAGATTTTGGTAAAATGCAGTTTAAATGTAAGGTTATTCAACAAAAAAAAAATTACACAGATTTATATGAACAAATACAAATTTAAAAATATTTTTTCCACTATCACTTTATTTCCCCAAATGCAACTGAACCTAGATAAATAGATTATAAAACTAATATTACAAATAAACAGTAGTCCCTTGAATTGTTCAATTTCAATGAAGTAAGTTTCAGCCAAACAAATTCAGAAAAAGAACTGAAAATACATACAAGGGAACTACAGTTAAATCTAAGCTGGCAAAACATGATTTTACAACCACCAAAGTTAAATAACACTGGGTGCAGATTTCTAATAAACTTGATAAGTGCATGAATAATGCTATTTGTTGATCAACATTTAAGGACTTAAATGTACACTTCCAGATTTTTCAATAGGCTAGCTATACTTTTGTGAAACAACTGTCCCTCTCCCTTATCCTTACCTAGGTCTTGTCTTCCTTGAACAAGTGCAAACAAAATTTGGACAAATACCAGTGTGGTTCCATCTACCAGGCTTGAAAAATAATTATGGTGAGAATGTCTTTATTGAAGATGCTACAATCTAAGCTGCCTTCAGGTAGTCAAGACCTCCAGTAAGTGATTCACACAAAAAAAAATCTTAATTTGTAGTATTTAACTATCTCCTGGGAAGCTGGCTGAACAATTAATATTTCAGCTGGATATTTTCTCATACAAAAAAATTGTAGTAGTTTATTTTAAAATATAGTTTGAGCTTGTTCTAGATGGATATATATAATTCTTAAATAAAAAGCAATCTGGAGAAACACAAATAATTAACTAGTAAAGAAAAATATTGCTGATCAATAAGGTGCTGCCTAGAAATTTCTGATCTGAAGAATTGTGAACAGGATGTATGCACACTGCCAGGAGACCTTATATCACTCCTTTCGTAGGTTTACGTGTCAGTCTCTCTGTGAATAGATTCTCCCTTTCTCCTCCTTCCTTGTTTTATTGGTTTATCCAAGTACCCATTAAAATTATTCATAAGGATGGTGAATTTTGGAATTAATGGTATTTGTATGACATCCAGATAATTTGTTTCCTATTTGGTGGCTGTAAAAAAGAAATTTGGGAATGAGGTCTTTATTAGGAAAAAGTCTTCTTATCTCTCATGATTTATACTCAGGCATTACATACATATAACACATACATACACATATATTTTTTTTTTAACAATTTCCTCTCCCTAGCTACCTAAATCAAGAGGCTTCTGTACAATCACAGTGTTAAGAAGTTACAACAAAATTTAAGAAGATTATCAGGTTTATCTTGTCACCTCTTAGACTTTAATAATTTTCAATTTACCGTTTCATTTCACATTTAAATCCTACAAAAAAATTTTATTCATTATTATAAAATAATCTTAGCGACACTTTTAAGAGGATTTTCAAACTACTAAAAACAGAAAATTAAAAACTAGGAAAAAAGCTTGCTACTGAGCCAACTTTTCTTTATATAATATACTGCTCGAAAAGTGACCTAAGCAATAGACATGAACAAGAAGCTTACAAAATCTGAAATAATTTTACAACTAGAAATTATAACCAAATTTACTACCTGCAAAACCATCTATGGAACAACAGTATTAGGATTTAATCAAAATTAAGCAGGAAAGGTATCGTTTATTTAAATTACAATTGGGAAAAAATTTATCGTCATTTCCAAAGAATGAAAAGGTCTAGAAAATGTACAATACTAACAGAATAAATAATCAAACCAGTAATCTCTGAAAAAACTGAGAAGCTAAATGCTTCAATTCTACAGCATATTATTTGGAAAGTAATACTAAAATCTCCACAAATCAGACTCAAATATTTTTCTGAAAATAATAAAAGCCTACAGAGGATCTCCAAAGACTGCATCAACTTTAGATTTCCAATAAGAATCTCAGTGATAAATGAAAGATAAGTACATGCCTGCTGATACGTCGAGTCTAGTTCTTTTTACAGCATACGCCATTCTTCTTTTGCATTAGAGTCTGTTCTTATGTGAAAATAATATGCATTCAGATCTGAATGTTGTTCTTTATCTGTTAGATGTTGTTAAAATCATGAGTAATGGAAATGAAGAGCCGCAACAAGTCATACTTCCAGGAAAGAGGAAATAATGATGTTCATATTGACAATACCTATGATTTATGATTTATAAAGAAAAACTTCCTCTCAAGAGAAATGTGAATTACCTGTAACTTAAGAATTGAAGTAAGTTTTCTGTGATGAATTTTATTATATATTTTTTTTTAAATTATAATGTTAAGTTAATCTTAAAAAATCATTATTATTAATATTATAAATACTAATTATTTAAAGATAATGAAAAACTACACGTATATTTTGAATGGAGAGATATCAAAATAACCCTAACTAACCACTTTTTAATTATAAAACATAATCAAAAATCTTTACAATCAGTTCTAACATAATAATAAGTAGAAGCAATACATTAGTAAATGTTTTCATTAACTTTATTTGTCTTAACACTAATCAACATTAATTGGGACAATATCGGATTGTTCTAAACCACTGTCAAAATATTTATCAATTCATAAAATGGGGAGATATACTTTATATCCAACACTCATTGTCATATCTGGAAAAGATGAATTAGGTGAAATGTAATTTCAGTGATTTACCATAAATTCTAATTTCATTATATTCTATGTATATTTCAATATATTCTGTGAATAGGATAATTCTGTTTATTCTACACATAAATTACCATAACTTTTTTATATTTTAATTGTAAACATATTTTGTTCATTAATATTATTAATTACAAGTGCACATTCTAAAATTACATTAGTCATAAATGATTTTAAATATTGTAACCAATTTTTAAATAAAAAAATAAAAAAATAGGCAATATGGTGGAATAATGCACATGAACAAAATCAGATTAACAAATGGTCAAATACTAAAATCTAAAGTAGCCTTAAGACACATGAAACTAAATTTCATTCAACTGTTTCATTAAAATATTTTATTTGAAACTTAAATACAACAAAAAAGTAAAGACTACCTTATGCTATTAGGTGTTCTCAGATTTGTACAGTAAATGTAAACATCATAACATCTTTCTAACAAAGTTAGAAAAAAAAATAACTGATAAGGTATTTTATCATAATCAGCTGAGATATATGAAATAAAATTTTTGTCAGAATTCTGAAAAGCAGTAAAAAGTAACATAAAAATTATATACACACACATTATAATATATATATAATTCAGATACTTTTTAATAAGGTAAAATGTTCCTACTGGGATGTGCCTACAACACTACACGAACCAAATATTTTATACACAAGACAATGACTCTTTCGGTAAATGTTCTTATTTTGATACCAAATCCCTTGAAATTGGTTTTTTTGTGCAAATAAATATTTAAAAATACACTGGTCCTAATTTTTTTTTCAAACTTTTGGAAATAACGGTAAGATACTATAAAACAAATTATAAATGATAAATGTTTTATTCCTTTTAAATTTAGTACAATATACAGCATCAAAAAAGACTAAACCAAAGGCATTTTACAAATTTAATACCACTAATTCCATTTCATCTTGCAACATAGATGAATTGGGCTTAGTGAAGTATGTTGACATACTACAACAAAATAATTAGTGTACCACAACAAAATACAGTAGATAGAAAAAAAGCCTATCACAATCCATCCTATCCTGCACATCAACTAAACTTTTATAAGTAATAATGTTGCTAAGTTGAAAACTCTTGTAAACATACTTTTGGAGAGTTTTCTGAACAAGAGAGAAGCTTTTTACCATAAATAAAAATTCTAGACAATTACCAATGTATTCGGATTAATGACAACTTTCCAGTCACCCAAATGCACGACCTACTTCATACTTAACTGCTTCTCTTAAAACTATGAATAAATTATTTAAGAAGATATCAGAGTTTTATGACAGAGATTGAAAGAACCAAACTACTCTTTAATCTAAAATTACTAATCTTGTATTTGGAATTAATTTAAAACACAATAAATGATGATGTGATGTCAAAATTAAGTAATGATGGCAAATCGGCAATAATAAGAATGTTTGATAACGAACATGCAACTCAATACTTTCCACTCTAAACAACCTTTCCAGTAGAAGATCAATGAGGGCAAAAACCTTTTAAAAAAGTATACAGGTCAAACAGTCCTAATAGTGAAAATATGGATGGAGTTAATTTAGCAGGTCATATGCTGCCATACTGTCCTTCTCAAAATCTGACTAAACAATCAGCCATCAAAATACTACACTTGTTTAATTAGTATTATGTAATTCAGCTAAAAATGAAATGACAGTTCCATGAAAACGCGTCAAAATTCCATCCATATAGTATGCACTATATAAAAAGTTAATGAAAATAATGAAGTAGAGTAAAAGTTCTGTAACTTGTCAAAACAAAATTTATTTTGCTTTTAAATCAATTGTTGTTTGTTTATTCATGAAACAACATTTTCCGTTATTCTTTATCAGTACATAGGCCCAATTCATCAATTCTTATGAAACATTTTTGGGACCTGTTGCCAAATTAAAATTGAAAAAAAAAATTATATAACTTTATGCAAGATAAAAGAGATATTTTTGTGGAATGAAAATAAAAATAATGTAATTTCAAGAACATAGGGTTTTCCTAACGATATTTATGATAAAATTAAGAGAACAAAACTTAAGGAAAAATTTTTGGTTTCGGAAATTTTTGGGATACAGAAACGTTTTACTTCTTAAACAACTACAGGTCTCTATGACAACATAATAGTTTCATTTCTGGCGTCAGTTAATAAAATGGGAAATAAAACGAAAATGGCTCCAAAACCCAAGAAAAAAAGTTTAACTTTTATTTTATGCAGCGATTACTAAATTCAGGCAAGGACTGTAATGTATTAATAGAATTTAAAAAAAGAAATACAACAAATAACCTACAAATATCGCACTATCAATTTTACAAACCTCGGTCTAATCCGGAATTATTACTCGCAGCTTTCACTTTACATAATAAATAGCTGCTAATATAAACTAAACCAACAGAAATTATTTCTGGTTTTATCCACATTTGTACAAAAATTTTAAATCATGCTAAAAATAAATAGGAAGCAATTAAACCATCGACAATACGATGTTTATATCGATACTTTATGAATGCATTTCAATTTTGGAGATATTAAGGTAGAAATACAATCGATTACACATGTGGTTCTATCGTTTAGCATCAGCTGTCTTTAAGAACCAGCCGTTCTTCGGCTCTTCGTTAGACGAAGTGGTTCTCAAACGGGTTTTATTACGTTTTATACCACTTAAAATTTTAAATAAAAAATTACAATCTGAAAGTATGAATTGTATTTTATGTTATAAAAAAAAATTATGTATTACAATTTTCTTATTACAAACTTTTTAATCATTTTTATAACATTTATTTGCTTACAAAGAAATGTTACAGTATACATTTCCTTACACAATTGATTTCAATATTATTTAAGAAGAAAAATTTGGTGAGAAGGATGGTGCTGTAAGCTTAAAACAAGTGAAAAGATACTTCACGCTTGAAACGATTTCAATGAAACTTAATTTTGAGGCAAATTTGGGCCAAGGTTCAGTTTATGAAATTTATTTTTTACTGTCACCAATTCGGAAGGTTCAATTTCATAAGGATAACTGGTAGAAAATAGAATTAAAAATAACAAAGCTATTATGGGCAGTGATGAATAATTTATTTTTAACCTTTACCCAAAAATCACATGACTAATTTATTAAATTCTGTTTTCAAACCTCCATTACTAGGTAGTTAAAAATTACTAGATTCTGTTTTTTGTTAGTTGGGGTTCTAGGAATGATATCCATTATGAAAGTGTTTCTGTATCAGTGGGAATTCAGAATAATTTTCAAACATTTTAAAAACCATTAGGAAAGTTTATCTTTCATTTCAATTTTTGTGTACTGTCAAAATTTTCCAAATTTGGAAAGAACTACAGGTTTTTATTCAAAACACCACAAAATATCATATGATATTTTTTTTGATAATCCCCTTTATTATAAAGGGGAATTTTTTTTCATCTGTGGAAAATTAAATTTTAAACCACTGAGGCAATTCAAAATATATGATAATTTGATAAATTGATAAAATATATTTTACCTATATGTAGATAAAGCTATATATTTTGAACAAATGTAAAGAGTTTATATTCGTGATTAGTTATTTGAGGTATCATATCCATCCTGTTAAACAACTACATAAGATTTTCCAAGTCTTCACCCACACAATAAACTTTCATGAGACAGGAAGAACTTGGGGTGAACAATTACATCAAAAATTCAGGAAATGGATGTTAAATTACTATTTTTAATTCATATATGGTATAAACTTGAAAATCTTCTTAGTGTTCTCAATCTTTTTATGTAGATAAAAGTACACAAGGATGGAATTAATATACTTTGTTTTCTGTAAATATCTGAATACAATCTATTTTGTAGATTTTTTTAATATGACAGTACAAATGGTCATTTTTAGCAACTACATCGCAGTAAAAATAAATAAAATTTTCCTCAGTAACATTTTAAAAAGTGACTAAAACTTTCGTCTGATATTTAAATATGATCTGAACAAAATTTTTTATTATAATAAATTTTTTTAATTATTTGACAACTACAGAGTACATCAGATTATCCTTTAAAATGTATATATTAACACGTTGACTGCCATGAGGATCACCGTTATCTGTTCTAATTACAGCTGGTCTTCAGTACTTTTATTCTGTTAGTTGTTCATTCTATTTAGTTTTAGTCAAGAAAAGTGTTGTGTATTCGGGAAAGTAAGTATCTATAAAATTTCAAGTGTCATTTTATTTTATGTGCGAAAAGATTTTACCTACATTATATACTGCATATTCTTTTTATCAAGTTTTGTTTCAATATTGGATTATACAATTTAGGTTATAGAAAGTGTTTTTGAAGTACTTTTATTGATCTGAAGTCTTGTATGATTGGATTTTACGATTGGTAAGTGTAATCACACAATTTTGTTATGAATAATGAACAGCCTGGTGGTAGACCTAAGGAAAAAGGGTAAAATCACTGACTGCAGCTGAAATTTATGCAATGCTACAAGACACTGAAAATGAAAGTATATTTTTACATTCTAGTTCTGACTATGAGCCTGAGGAATCAGAAGTATCATCTAAAGATGAAATTACTTATTCCAGTAGGCCGCTATCAAATCCTAACAATATGAATGACTTTGAGTGGCAAGAGTTTGATGCGCCCAAACTATCTGCAATACAGTTTACAGGAACAAAAAAATATATACATCATGACAGTTATTCAACAAATAAAAGAGAATTGACACCTATTATGGTATATAAAAGATTTTTTGATGAAGAAATTCTGAATATTATAGTTGATGAAACCAATAAGAACTCAATATTTTTATTCAACAAAATGTAACATCTCATTCTAGTCGAGTAAATCAACGGCAGGACAAATTCTGAAGAAATGTGGGGATTTTTCACAATTATTATTTACACGAGGATTGTCAAATACCCCCAAATTTCAGACTTTTGGAGTCAAAGTGTACTGTACAAAAACTCTTGTGCAAATAATTATGAGCATGAATACATATTTCAACTGCTTTTGAAATTTGTTCATTTTGCGGACAATTCAACTGCTAATAAGTAAGATACGCTATATAAGATAAAAAATATCATAAATTTAATTCTTGACTGATTCAGTACTGAATATTTTCCTGGTGAAATCATGGCTGTCAATGAAACAATGATTCCTTTTCAAAGCCGGCTCATATTTAGACAATATATTCCCAACAAAGGACATAAGTACAAAGTTAAAATGTTCAAATTATGCAATCCTTTTGGTCACACTCTTCAAGCTTCAGTATACACAGGACAAAATAATGGTTGTAGTGAAGGTGGTGTTGGTCAAACTGGTTTTGGATTTGGTACAAAACATTTTATCCGAAGGGTGAATAGTAGTAACAGACAACTTCTACACATCAGTTCCCTTGCAAGAACACTTCTTACAAAAAATACACATTTGATCGGCACTCTATGAAAAAAAAGGAAATATTTGCCAAAAGACATTATGGGGGAAAAGTTGAAAAAGGGGAAATAGTTGGGAAACAAGACAGTCATGGAGTGGTAGTTGCTAAATGGAAAGACAAGCGTGAGGTTTGTTTCCTGACTACAAAACACACATTAGACAAGACAACTGTAGGAAAGAGGAACAGGATGGGAGAAGTAACAAAACCTGTGGCAATAATGGATTACAACAGAGGAAAACAAGGCATTGATCTTTCAGATCAAACGGCAAGCTATTTTACTCCGCTGCGAAAGACAATCCAATGGTATCATAAAGAAGTCTTCGAACTGCTCTTGAGCACAGCTGTCGTAAATTCTTGGCTTATTTACAATCATTTCCACGGAAGAAAATTATCAATAAAATGATTTCAAGAAACTCTTCTACTCCAGATGTTGGGAATTGAAGAAAGAATGCAATGTTGGCAGGAGTCTATTACTCCCTACTTTATCGCAGAACCTGGACAGAGTCCCTTGCTGCTGGATCACCTATTGAAGAAAGACAAAAAAGTATTCCATCACAATTACTAGATAAACAGGTATTATTGAAAAGTACAGAAAGAGATGGTAAAAATCATTTGAAATGAAGAAGATGCTTGGATTGATATGCATCAGTTTCCACAGTAGGCCGTGAAATAGCACAAAAATAATCAAAATTAGTTTCCACAAAATGTTGAGGTTGTGAAAAATATGTGTATAACTTGTTTTACAAAAAATCATTGAAAAATCCAACAGACACTGACAAATTGTGGACGTACACAAGTAATAAGACGTAACTAAAAAGACTAATAGTAATTTAGTAATAATAGAATAGTAATCATATACACTAATTTTTATGTACCTAGATATAGCAGAATTCAATAAATGTGACATACTTCTATGAAATAATATGAGGATCACTGGTGATTCTCATGACACACTAGTTATGTAACATTAATAGGGTACCATGAGGATCACTGGTGTACCACATATTTTTTTTTTTTAAAACATGTCTAAAAGTGATAAATAACTTCATTATAATAATATAAGGTATATTACAAACATCAAAATGTAGGTTTTCAGAGTTTTTTACTAGAGGAATGACAGGAGAAATGACTGTGGCAGATAACATGTTAAATAGTAAAATTATGAAGGAAAAATCAACTACTGGGTCATACTTGTATGTGAACTTCAACAATATTATATGATGAAGGCCCTTCACCAATTTATCAGCTAATAAAATAATTTCTCACTACTCCTACATTGTCTGAATAGTCAGCCAAATTTTTGGTATAGTATGTGTTCATTTTTCAATGTGATTTTATGAACGAATTGCACTCCATAGTAAATTACTTAAAGGTAAAGAAAAGAAATTAAAACCGATAACTTTATACCTCTTTGATATTATGGAATGTAAGTATTAGAGAATACACAATCAATTCATAAAGATCAAACCCATACAGAACAAGAACATTTTAAGACAGCCAATGGATGTCCTTGCAAGGTATGCAGGAAACATTGGTGTGTTCTGACAAGCTCATGGTACAATGAAAATATCTTCTGGTTAGGATAACCCAAGTATTTCCACAAAACATGCATTGAAACATCAAATACATCCTGCCATGAAACACAGAAGTGGGTTATACTACTATAACCTGCTACATTTGTACTATAGTAGTACAAATGTATAAACTGAAAGTTCTTTTAAGTACATTTTAATTATAACAATTATTGAAATCATTTATCAATGTATTTTTCATATTTAAATTATTTTTACTCATAGCCTGACAGTAATATAAGTACATTCATATGAAGGAAAAATCCAGAACAAGGAAGATAATTAAACAACTCATGTTCACTTGCTCAAAAAATAGAGAAGGCAGACTCAATATATTACCTGTTAGTCGGTTAGTAATACTTACAATGGCTTCTTCAATTATTCACTTATTGATAAGCCACAGAATAAAAAATATTTAATTAATACCACTTTGTTGATATAATTGACAAATTTCTTCTTTGTTTTCATCTTCATTTAGGCCTCTACAGCATGCATCACAATATAAAACTGATATGAATAAGCAAACATACAGTCATCTAACTTATCTATATTGTTTGTTCCATGAATGATGGAACAAATAAATTTCAGAATAAATATTCAGATTCAGCATATAAAATACTATGTAGAACACCTCCCTTTTCAATTCCATAATAAATAAAAAATGGCTGGTAACGTTAAAGTTTAAGTTTGATTGAAAGCATTTTGATGCTATGTGAAAATCTGAAATATATCCATTTAATGAAATTGATTTATAGATTTGTAATTACAGTTAGAAATTAATATTTTTGAAATACAATTAACGATTTTTTTTTTAATTAAAAAATAAAAAATCTGATTTGGACACCACACGACTTCCTTTACATCGATTAAATTACATCTACATATTTTTTGCTGCATTTCATTTGAAAGCGAGATACTATCCTCCAATTCTTTAATAAGTGCACAGTTACACGATTGCTAAAATATTAGTTATTATTAACGTCAAATACAGTGTCCCATATAAAACGCGACCCAACCTTATATTGGTAGGTATTGAAATAATAAAAAGGCATGTGTAAATGTAATTTTTATTATTACCATCCATTACCTTACATTTAGAGTAAATGTTGGAAGTGGCCGCCATCTTCTTGAATACAAGCTTAAATTCGTTTTACAGCGTTTCTTGCAACTTTTTTTCAAAGTTTGTGGCTGGATATTTAATACAGCTTGTTCAATATTGACTTTCAATCGTTCAAGTGTTCGCGGTTTGTTGCTGTAGGCTTTTTCTTTGAGGTAACCCCGTAGAAAAAAATCCGTCGCAGTCAAGCCTGGAGATCTTGGTGGCCACAAGCCTCGACCGATAACACGATTACCAAAGAATTCCTCGACGAAATCAGAAGTTGAACCTGCGTAGTGCGATGTCGCACCGTCATGTTGTAGCCAGCAGTGTCTGTCTTCCTCTTCCAAGAGTGCGATGAACTGAAATAAAATATCCTGATATCGTTCTGCATTAATGGTGTACTCGAAAAAAGTAGGACAGATTATTTTCTTCCGCGATATCGCGCACCACACGCCCGACTTCTGCGGGTGTAATTGTTTTTCGTGATAAACGTGGGGATTTTCAGCGCTCCAAATTCTACTGTTTTGGCTGTTTACGTAGCCGTCCAAATGAAACCGTGCTTCATCTGTGAAAAATAACGAATCCATAACATTAATTCCCTCACCCAGAAACCGACGGAATCGTTGACAATATTGTAGCCGTTTTTCTTTGTCGGGCTCAAGAAGTCGATGAACCGTTTGAATGCGATAAGGTCGTAATTGTAATCATTTGGTCGCCCGATGAACAGTTGATTTAGACAAATTAATTTCAGCAGACAAACGTCTGATCGATTTATTTGGCGAGGCGAGTAATCGGTCTTTGATTTCAGTGATTGTATCTGTGTTCAACACTGACGCAGATCTTTTCACTGACACAGAACCAGTCTCTCTAAATTTTGCAACTAACCTTAATACTGATGTTTTGTTAGGAGCTGGTTTATCTGGGTACTTATGGCGAAACAAATCTTGCACTGCAACCACTGATTTCGTACTGAAGTACGACTCAACAATGAAAACACGTTCATCTAGCGTAAACACCATCTTGTCTCTAGCAATACACTGAACGTTATGATTGCATTGTTGTTACTATCGGTAGTGTTCTACTGCGTCGCCGCGATGTTCAGATGTTGGACGAGTCCATTTCAGTAACGAGTAAGGGAGTAAGCTTGACTTTTGAAATTTCATGGATGAGTGATTGATGGGTTGCGTTTTATATGGGACATTCTGTATATATAAAATAATACATTTCAGTAAGAACAGACTTTGGCAGAGACGTCTCTCATGTAATACAGCCAAAAGCCATTGAATTTCCTGCCCTGTACTCCTACGGAACAGCTGATAGTTGAATGCTGCTATTAATTTTATCACGGGAACAACCGCCCATAAAATGCAAGGCAGCACTATAGATTAACCCAGCTGGTTGGTCAAGTAGTGAACGCGTCTTCCCAAATCAGCTGATTTGGAAGTCGAGAGTTCCAGCGTTCAAGTCTTAGTAAAGTCAATTATTTTTACACGGATTCAAATACTAGATCGTGGATACCGGTGTTCTTTGGTGGTGGTTGGGTTTCAATTAGCCACACATCTCAGGAATGGTCGGACTGAGACTGTACAAGACTATACTTCATTTACGTTCATACACATCATCCTCGTGTTAATAATAACACGCGATGCATGATCAATTTTATTGAATTTTTCATTCATAATGCAGACAATAGAAATGCTGTAATAATAGTAATAATAAATAATTAACAATGAAACAACAAATTATATCAACGGATATAAATAATTGCCATAATTACTGAATTTATTATTAAAATACTCAAAACATTACTGTGTTAATTAGGCAAGGTTAGCGAGCGAAGCGAGCGCAGGTTTTTGATTAAATTATATTTATAAAATAAATAAATATAAATTGTTATATTGAGTAAGTTACTAAGATGTTCAAACTGGATTAGCGGGGGAAAATAATATTTTTTCATTTTATAATTATTTTTATGCCCAAAATCAAGGAAATATAATGATTGTTCAGGATTGTTTGGGTGGGGGGCAGAGTCCCTCCAATTGTTACAATATACGGTCTAAATGTAAAATTATAATTTTACGTTCCGATAATTAAAAAAAAATTTATAGAAAAAATTTTTGACAAAATTTTTTTCCGTTTTTTCTCGACTTAAAATTGGTTTTTAACATGATGATTATTTTGAATGATTTGGGCAACAATTTTTGGGTGGCAAAACGAAACGAAAGTACCGAAAATAATCGCCAGGTATAAATGCAATGTTCAGCATTTTAAAAAGTTTATGGTTGAAGTATAGAGATAGAAGGACAACTGCTGACATTTACAGGAACCAAACTGCAACAGTAATAATTGAAGAACATAATAAGAACGGGAGTCTGACAAGGATGTACCCTATCCTCGTTACTTTTTAATCTTTACACAGAACTAGCACTTAATGATGTTAAAGAACAATTTAGATTCGGAGTAACAGTACAAGGTGAAAAGATAAAGTACTACGATTTGCTGGTGATAAAGTAATTCTCGCCGAGAGTAGCAAATACAGAATGATTCAAAGAAACGAGAAATTTTGAAAGTTGTGTTGGTAGCCGTGGGCGATTGGTAACACTTAACCAGCCACTCTAACCTAACCTGCCATTTAGTTGTCATGGATCCTTGCAGTGGTGCGCAACGTGCATTTGGTATCAAAGCGTTTTACAAAAACAATGACAGTGTGGAGGGAACGCGTAGAGAATTTCGCCGTCATTTTAATCTGGGACGGCGCGACCGTGTTCCATCAGCACGTGCAATTAAAACATGGATATCTAATTTTGAGGAAACCGGTTCGGCAATGAAAAAGAAACCTCCAGGCCCTGAGCGAACTGTCCGTTCACCATAGAATGTTCAAGCTTTACAAGATGCTGTCACACGAAGTCCACATCGGTCAATCCATCGTCTCTCAGCATCTTTACAATTGCATAGTTCAAGTGTTCGAAGAATGTTAGTGAAGGACTTGCAATGCCATCCATACAAGTTGCAGATCGTCCAGAAACTGAAACCGAACGATGCAGTTGTGCGAGCACAATTCTGTAATGTAATGCTTCAGAAGATAAATGATAACGAAGAGTTTGTTCACGAACTGTGGATGTCAGACGAAGCGAATTTCCGCCTCAGTGGATTTGTTAACAAGCAAAATTTCAGATACTGGGCACAACAAAATCCTATGGAGCTACACCAGCGTCCGTTGCACAGCCAGAAAGTGACCGCGTGGTGTGCTATGTCATCTTACGGTGTTCTAGACCCTTATTTTTTTGAGGATGACAACGGTCTTGCGATTACAGTGACGTCGGCTCGTTACGTAGCCGTGCTTGAAACCTTTGTTGTGGAACAACAAAAGAGATTTCCACCGATTCTCAACAGAGCCTGGTTTCAACAAGACGGAGCAACGTCACATACTGCACGAATATCGATGGCAGCTGTACGCCGATTGTTTGGACAACGTGTCATTTCACGAAATGGTGACATTAGATGGCCTCCCAGATCGCCTGATCTCTCAGCTTGCTTTTTGTGGGGTCACCTTAAAAGCAAAGTGTTCCACAGTAGACCTGCTACAACGAAAGAACTGAAGGCAAAGATCCGAGAAGCAATTGCGGAAATTCCAGTCGAGATGTTACGTCAAACCATGAACAATTTAACGAAGAGACTTCATGAGTGTTTACGTAGAAGAGGAGGTCACATGCAAGATGTCATCTTTAAAAAATAAACTAAAATGTATGTATCCTAAAATGGCAACATTTGTACAATTACATGAAATAAAATTCATTTTCTAAAAAAATTTTTCATTAACGTTATTTAATTTTTTTAATTTCCCGTTTCTTTGAATCATTCTGTATTTAGTAGAAACAATGAACAGTATGGATGAAGTCCTACGCAAGAACTACCGCGTGAAAATAAACAAGAACCAAACGAAAGTAATAAAATGTAGTAGGAATAACGAAGATGGACCATGAATGTAAAATTAGGAAAAGAAAATGTTATGGAGGTAGAACCTCCATATATCCCATTAGGACCTAATATATCCTATTTAATAAAAAAATATTACATCTGGAAATTAATTTATAATAAAATTCATTTTATATTTAGCACTTTTCGCTGATATTAATTAACAAATTAATACCTTATTCTGTCTTAGAGAACATAATATTACTAAATTTTTTTTCGTAACTGACAAAATAAATATCGGTGCAAAAAACGAAAGTTCAGTTCTGTAAATTACATTGAAAAAAAATGTCTGTTAATTTTCGACTAAATCGGCAATTCTGATGACGTAATTTGTTTTTCATTAATAATATTTTAATACATGTAAAAGTAAAAAAATTGTTTTGAAATTGGTTCCTTCTTTTATTTTAAATTCAAATATATATTTTAAAGCGATTATATATTAAAGATTACTAAGTTACGTCAGGAGGGATTCATTAGAACAATTAAACAACTGTAATACAATTGACCAATTAGAAACACAGAAAAGAATTAACTTATTTTTCAATTCTTATAACAAAATTGCTTATCTATACTTTTAACGTTTGACGGATTAAGTGACGTCACGAGGTAGTCGCTCGAGTCGTAAACAACTCTATATGACTGACCAATCAGAAACGCAGAACGACGTAATTTAGCTGTTTCTGAATCTTGTAATACGAAGTAAAAGACAGTCTTATTTCAGTCGCGTCGAAATCGTTAAAGTGTTTGCATGTCATTCATATGGTAATTTGAACAATCTTCTAGAAAGGGTAACCACATAATTTAGGACATTATTTTAAAGTGAGGGACATTTATTTTATTGCATACAACATAGTTTTATTTTTTTTAATGTATCGGTTTTAAATTAAACATCTTTTTTCTTAATTACAGTTTAATTAAAATTTAACGTAGATTTTTTAAAGCATGTTGCTACAGTTTATATGATCTTTTTTTCATTTAAAATCTATTCTAGATAAATAATAATCTTCCATTTCACAAAATTTGTTTTAGTCAAAAAAAAAGAGGGGTGATGTAATCTTTTTTTGAAATGGATACATCAACATGGCAAAATTTTTATAAAATTAATTACCGATGAATTTTATGTAGGAACTAAAATGAATTTTATTCAAGAAAATTCTATAAAATGTATTAATATTTTCAATAATTTTATAGGAATTACCTAATTTTTATATTACATCTGGATACATTATTTGTATAAATAGTAAATGTAATTTGTATGTACTGAATAGACATGTTTTTATTTGCGCTTGGCTACCTATAATGTCTACTGAAAATAAGTACAAATACCTTAGTACAATGAATATCTTGCAGGAACTATCAAATTTTATTGTTTGATGTGTCGAACACTTTAATTATTAGGTAATATTTTTTTAGAAACTGTATTAAGATATGTTTGTATTTAAAATACTCTTATTCTTTTTTAGTTTTTTCAGATCATAATAATTGTGTTATTTCTCCATTAGAACAATCTTAATCTTCTTTCATACAAAATCATTGAACCAAATCTTATTGGACATCCACACATTTTCACATCTATGTTGTTCAATTTCTTTTTTCTGTAATTCTCTAGAAAATTCTAGAAATAAAAGCCAATTATCAGTTGGTACAAATATTTTCCATTATTACAGAGGTATTCTTCATTTATTTCTCAAGAGTTTATTATAATAATAAGAAATTATCTTTTATCTTAATTAAAGATAATTTAAAATTTATTTTTGTTTCCCATATTTCTAAATATTTCCTGGACATCAGTTGTAGTTAACTACATTCATTTCTGGGTCTCTCGATTGTAACCTGAAAAAGAAATCTTTTGTAAAGCTGTTTTATTGTGTAATCAACCAAACCTGTTTTAGCTAAATTTATTTTAATTTTTTTCACCTCACTAATAAATAAAAACAGAATATTCAAATCCAAATAATACTTGTTCTAATTCATTTTCATTTGATCCATTACCATTTGTAGTGAATTGCCAACTGGCACTCAAATTTCTGAATACTGTAATACAATCAAAAATGTTTAATCGTATTTTTTAGTTATTTTCAAGCAGGTGCAAATTTTTTATTTATTCAGATTATACAGATGACTAGGTAGAAAGAAAAAATAAGGGCACAATTTTTTTAATTACTCATTTTTCTTCTATGTGAATTTTAGTTTACGCTTTAATATATTTTTTTTATGTAATTCTTAACTTTGTTAGGTTAGGTACTTTGGTGGTTAATGTACTGATGCCATATATCTCTTTTGTCACCACATTCATATCAAAAAGTTAGCCAATTATTTCAAATAATTTCTTCATTGAAATCATTTACAATTTTTTACTCTGCTTTTTCTTTCAGTTACAATTATTTTAATGAATTTATGTATAGCCATTTGTAAAACTTCATACAGGAAGAAAAATACAATCCCAGTTTATATTCATACGTTTAAGAAAATAGTCAAATGACCATATACTGTAAAGGTTCCATTTATTTTCATAATAATAAGTAGTACACTGTAATTTTGTTCTTTATGTGAATTCTTTGTTTTTAATGTAAAGCAAATAATACAATTTTTCAAAAAATATTAATAGGCATTAGTTTCCAACCTTTTAATTAAATATTTAAATTTAACCTCTTTGGAGAGAGATAAATGTTTTTCCTATTTCATATACACGGTTTTGTTGACTCGTATACAGTAATTTTAATAATATAATAAAATAATTAGGTAGCTTGTAATTGCATGTACTTGTTATGTAGCTAGTAATTTCATGTAGCTTGTAATTGCATGTTCTTTTTATGTAGCTTAGAAATATAACTGTTTTATCATAAAAAATTGTTTTACTAACGTTGACTAACTTACTAACATTAATTACACTAATTTAAGTTTAGTTGATGGGTATTTTATGTATATCATTCATTCTCCTGTATTTGAGTTGAATATCTAAATTTAAATGTAATATAAATCGATTACTGTGTCTTCAAAGAGGTTAAATTATAATTGATTTTAATGAAGAGGATATATAAACCAATTTTTTTTCTTTAAATTAATTATTTTTACTGCAACTTTTTTTTTAAATAAGGAGAAATTTGTGATTTGCTAATTCATAGTACTGGCTTTGTTCAATCGTATTTGATCTGTTTATGTAAAACGTCTTTCCATCTTATTTTCTTTGTGGATTCACTTTTATTTTATAATTATCCTAAGTAATTTCTTAAATAAATAACCATATTTAACAACAAAATTAATTCTAAAATGACCCTTTGATTATCTATATATAAACAAATTTAAGAATACAACACATCATCAGATTTTTTGGCATCCATTTAAAAAAACCTTTCACCCTACCATCTAACGTTACATAAAACTATTTTTGACACCATCAAATATTATTTGAAAGTATACCGGACTTCTACAGAGAACCATCAAGGAACTATTACAGTATATCCATCAGGAATCATTTTAGTTCTATTTAAAAGGCCTATCACTATTACTGTTGATAATTTTTACAACCTAAAAATATACTACATTAAACCTTTTGTATGAGCAAATTATATATATAAACCCCCTTGTTTTAGTCTTCTAGAATATATGCCATATCTTGCCTGGTGGTTGTCCACTGAAATTATTAGTTTATTTCTATAAATGTATATTTTTTATAAACCATTTTCCAAAACCATGTAAAACTGAAATCAAGCACATTCTCTTTCTTATATGGGATTAGAATTTGTAATTTAATTGGTACCTGTCACCTGCTATTAATCATTCTGCACCTCCCACTGTTCACATATAGAATTTCTTTGTAATTATATTTCATATTGTTGATGAAAAAAGACCTTATTGATTACTGAATAATAAAATTTAATTTCTATCTATAATCCTACAGATACAGGTAACTTCAATATTACATTTAGTATTTGCATTATTTATTACCCCCTTTTCACTTGCATTGTCATCAATCAAAATTTGATTCCATTTGCTGCTATTCATTAGCAATTTTACCTTTTTTTCAATAATATAAATTATAGACTTTTTTTAATTCAAACCAGGATTGGCCACATTATGCTGTGAAAATGCATTCTTAAGAGAATCTTAAATGGGGTAATTAAGAGGTCTGGATACTAATGCATACACCTGCACAGGTACAAAAGGGAAAAAAGAAATATGAAAAATACAAGTAAATTCATTATGATTAAAACCCCTCTGAGTAATTGATTTCTTTGAAAAATCATCTATTTTTAATATTGAAAATAATAGAAAAATCCCTTAAGTTATATTTCTTCAAATCCATAACATTTTTCTGTTGAAATTATAAAACAAAAAACTTCTGGTTAATATTTCCCTAGTTCAGTCTTCTAATTCGGTTTCATTTTTAGAAGTACAGTTTCAAATTATGTAACTGTAACAACACACAGATTAGAGTGTATATACAGACAGAAAATTTGATATGCTCTGTTGTAGTTCATGGTGTATTATTTTAGATTTTTGATCAACTTAGCAAATCTGATATGCCCTGACACAGTTCAAGGTGTATTATTTTAGATTTTTGATCAACTTAGCAAATCTGATATGCCCTGACACAGTTCAAGGTGTATTATTTTAGATTTTTGATCAACTTAGCAAATCTGATATGCTCTGACACAGTTCAAGGTGTATTATTTTAGATTTTTGATCAACTTAGCAAATCTTATATGCTGTGACAGTTCAGGGTATATTATTTCAACGTTTTCCTTAACGGGTAGGAGATTCGATGTGCTCTGACACATTTCAAGGTGTATTATTTTAGATTTTTGATCAACTTAGCAAATCTTATATGCTGTGACAGTTCAGGGTATATTATTTCAACGTTTTCCTTAACGGGTAGGAGATTCGATGTGCTCTGACACATTTCAAGGTGTATTATTTTAGATTTTTGATCAACTTAGCAAACCTGATATGCCCTGACACATTTCAAGGTGTATTATTTTAGATTTTAGATCAACTTAGCAAACCTGATATGCCCTGACACAGTTCGAGGTGTATTATTTTAGATTTTTGATCAACTTAGCAAATCTGATATGCCCTGACACAGTTCAAGGTGTATTATTTTAGATTTTTGATCAACTTAGCAAATCTGATATGCCCTGACACAGTTCAAGGTGTATTATTTTAGATTTTTGATCAACTTAGCAAATCTTATATGTTCTAACATAGGTCAAGGTGTATTATTTTAGATTTTTGATCAACTTAGCAAATCTGATATGCTCTGACACATTTCAAGGTGTATTATTTTAGATTTTAGATCAACTTAGCAAATCTGATATGCCCTTACACAGTTCAAGGTGTATTATTTTAGATTTTAGATCAACTTAGCAAATCTGATATGCCCTGACACAGTTCAGGGTGTATTATTTTAGATTTTTGATCAACTTAGCAAATCTGATATGCCCTGACACAGTTCAAGGTGTATTATTTTAGATTTTTGCTTTACACAAAGCAAATCTTATATGCTGTGACAGTTCAGGGTATATTATTTCAACGTTTTCCTTAACGGGTAGGAGATTCGATGTGCTCTTGCACAGTTCCGGGTGTATTTTTTGCATCTTAGCTTATCAAGTACCTAATATGATACGCAATTATTTTTAATTATAATTCTTGATTACATATTGACATTGTAAATATCTATGTTGTATGCAATGAATAGTTCTCGCGAATGGCGGGTACATAAAGCATTGATGCCGCGTCAACCGCATCGCGACCGCATTTCATCATCCCGATATCGTTCATCGGGTTTCGGTTGGGGGGTGCTGTGTATATAAATGTGTCTATATATTGGGGGGTGATATATAAATATGTTAATGTTAGAAATAGTTTATTTATAATATTTATAGTTATTCTATGTTTATGTTTCTGTCTTTTCAGCTCATCACTTCACTACCAGTGGCTGAAGTCCTCCTATAGCTCAATTTAAATTCATAAAAAATTAAATTTTATAATTTAAATTTATATTTTAATTTTTAATTTAATCGCATAAAAATTCCTTTTTTAGTTTAAATTGCTTTATATAATTTTATTTGAAACATTAATGAGTGGGTTTTTAAAATTACCTTTTTTGTAAATAATTAAATTTTATTCATTTCATTGACAAAATTAATCATTTAAATAAGTTCAAGAAATTTAAAAAAATAAGTAAATATATAGAGGCAATTTCTTAATTAAATGCAGGTTTTAAATCTGGTTCATGTAGGATATAATATATGTTAATTAATTTATTTATTTTTTTTATTTGATATATATTATTTTACATAAGCTTTTTCTTAAATTTGTTTGGTAGATGTTAATCAAATTGAAGGTTAGAGCATTTTTATATCTAATTACAGTTTTAAAAATTGTATTTTTTTAAATTTTGAAATACTTTAAATCTTGAATACCCCTTTGCTTTTCCCAATCAGCATTCAGCCAACCTGCTTCAGAGAAGATGCATGCTTGCATGTTAGTTTTAATTTTTTTAAACCAGGGTCAGCTGATTTTAGAGGTGCCATAATAAATTATTTCATTTTATTCACTAATTTTTTTATTAAAAAAATTAACTTACTTGCAAAATTAATCATTTTTTTGTGGTAAAATCGTAAGTAGAATGTGAAAAAATCCATCTAACATAACACGGTAATCCAAATTACTTCAAAATTTAATCATTTTTATATGCAATATATTTGCCTTGCATATTCAAAAGGCATGAACTGACCCCGGTTTTTAGTGTGTAATTATTCTATTTTTTTTACATATTTTGAAATTGTGGGGGAAATAAGTGATTGGTGTAAATAAAGTGTGAATCTGAAGTGCGATCAAGATCAAAGTGTGAAATTAACATTATCTTCCTCACTACAAAAATTTACAAACTATAAATAAAAATGAGACTTGAAATAATACAGATTACCAGATTACATTCCACAACTCATCAACTTTTCACTTCATGCTGTATCCTACTTCTTCCTACCGATTCTTTCAGCTGCTCGATGGATTTGATCTTTGGATTAGCCGTGGCGATAAATGTAAAGCTGTGTTGGCAAATGGTAAAATATTAAGGTACTACTAATTCTTTACTACACCATATAATTTCATGATAATACTAGTATTTATTAAGACTCCATCCGTTTATGTAATGTTTAGCTTCAGTTAGAGCAACCAAGTAAAGGAGATACTCACTCTGTGAATTCAACCAGCCATTATCACTTGCCTTGTGCCAGGGGGCAAGGTCAGGGCATTAGCTCACTGTGGCTAGTCTAGTGGTTAACTCGTCATTGCAAGTCAAATAATTTCAAAGTCGAGAGTTCTAAGGTTCAAATCCTAGTAAAGACTTTTAAATGGATTTCAATTAAATATTTTATTTATCAAATAATATAAAAATTAGTAAAAGGATCAGGTGGTATACTACCGATATCCTGTATCGATTTTTGTTACTATTCAACATTATTCTTAGCTGAAAATTTTAGCTCGGCCAAGTAGGTTCATATAACACACATTTTTGGATGCGATATAGATTTGTTACAATCTACATCAGTGAACCTTAATTCAGAATAATGTTTTTGCATCTATTCTTGGTAAAGCACTCTGATCTTGTACGAGAGGAATCCTTGCTGCCTTAAAAGGGGCTTAGAATTTTTTTGAGCGAGTTGTCTTGTTTAGCAATCTTCTGTGCATTATTCCTTACTAACTTCCACTTTTTTCCTTTATTTTCTTCCGCCTTGATCTATTAAAAGGTTGTTTTTCAATGATTTCTCAATGGATATCTAACGATGCGGGGTCCGTAAAAAATTCAATGTTCTTTGTATCTGTCTAGTCTGGAGGAGGGTATAGCTTTCTTGTGTACCTACCTAGCTAGCAATTCTATTTCTGTAAAAAATGTTTATATAAATACTTCTACCTCAGGTTAAATATTTAAGATGTAAAAATGGACCACCTAATCATTCCTAACAAATATTTTTGTTACAAAAAGTTCAATGCTATCATACATGAAATGAATTTAATAATTAAAACAAAATTATATTAATTTCACAACTGCTAATTGAATTTGTCTTATTTTCTTTTGTTTCAGGTAACTCAACGGTTCATTTAATATTCTAAGGGAGAGCTGCCATGTAAGTGGCCCTCCTTACATTGTGGTACTCCCTTTTATTGTAAGATAATTTTCTACTAAAGGTACTTACTTTTGTTATTATTGTTTAATATTATAAATTTTCATGTTAAAAATAAGTTGTGTAGTTTTTAAGTTGATAGTATAATATTCTATTAAATCGCGGTAGGTGCCTAGTCCCAGTAGGGTCCCCTGATAGGAACTTTCCTGTAGGGAATTTTTTATGTCTTTTTTTGTGTATGTTTGTTTCAGGTTCAACGTAAATTTTACATTAAAATTACTTAGATAAGCAGTGTAAATTAAGTTTTATGAAAATAGATTTAAATTTTGTATATGCTGTGTATTTTTTTTTCAGGTACAACGTAGATATTATTTTATTATTAGTTAAGTCGCGTCCGCGATCCCAATCCCTAATAGGGTCCTCATCCCTAAGGGGGAGGTTTTTTAGTCGGTGAGAGCCCGACACTACCGTCTGTTGCGGGCGCAGATGGTGGCTGGCAGAGCTTTTTCCTCCTCCTACGCAAAACAAAAAAAAATTAACAGTTCATATTAAGTGCATTACTAATCTTTTTGCCAAGTGATTTTGAGTTGTAGGTGCTGTACCGGGAGTACTTTTAAATTCATGGAAGCTGAGACAAAAAAAAAGGGTTACTGATTCTCAAATGTAATATTGAAAGCGGAAAATGGTTATGGAAGATAAAGAAAATTTTAGTTAAAGTGACTATCAACCGTAGTTTCAAATCTGGATTGAATAAAAAGTAAGTACTGTAAATGTCTAATAGAATTTTTAAAACGCAGCAAAATATAAAAAAAACACATCTATAATTGGGCATGGCGATTTTAACAAATATTGGGTGCTGAATTCAAAACTTATAAAATTTTGTGTAATACATTGCATATTTAGATACATACGATTTATTTACCAATAAATGCATAATCAGTGTCATACCAATATTTCAAAAAAATTATTATATTTGTGATTTCATTTATAATTTGTTTAAATCAGCTAAGTTTTTGTTATTCAAATATAGATGAATTGAAATATATTCAATAGAGTTTTTAAACGATTAAATCATTGGAACTAAATTTTTAAAATAAGTTTACAAATGTTTTCTCGCTTATACAATGTTTTATCAGTTTCTCTAAATAAAAACCAACAACAGTCATCAATCATTCTAGCATTCCATCTTCCTTGGTAGTGATGCTGACGGAAACGGTCTTCCTGCTCATCACTGACAGAGCACAAATTTTCAGGAAAAAAGTCTAGGTGAGACTGTAGGAAATGAATTTTTAATGACATCCTACGTACTAAATATTTGTAGTTTTTTAACAGCTTATTAACCATAAACATAGTTTTCATCTTTTCTGTTGCCTAAAAAACACCAACAATGTCTCTGAAGGACTTCCATGCAGCTAATATATGTTAAATAACAGGGCTCGTCGTTTCCTGTTGAACCATTCAGTTACTGAGCACGATATAAAAATAACATGAGGCAACCAGATTTTATCTTGATCCCTGAGTGCGCAATCAAAATTAACAGGCAGTTTTTATCGATTCAGAAATAAATTTTTCTTTGAGATTTATGTGCACCTCTAATTTTTTTTTTTTTTTGTCTTCAGTCATTTGACTGGTTTCATGCAGCTCTCCAAGATTCCCTATCTAGTGCTAGTCGTTTCATTTCAGTATACCGCCTACATCCTACATCCCTAACAATTTACTACATTTAATTTATTACATATTCCAAACGTGGCCTGCCTACACAATTTTTTCCTTCTACCTGTCCTTCCAATATTAAAGCAACTATTCCAGGATGCCTTAGTATGTGGCCTATAAGTCTGTCTCTTCTTTTAACTATATTTTTCCAAATACTTCTTTCTTCATCTATTTGCCGCAATACCTCTTCATTTGTCACTTTATCCACCCATCTGATTTTTAACATTCTCCTATAGCACCACATTTCAAAAGCTTCTAATCTTTTCTTCTCAGATACTCCGATTGTCCAAGCTTCACTTCCATATAAAGCGACACTCCAAACATATACTTTCAAAAATGTTTTCCTGACATTTAAATTAATTTTTGATTTTAACAAATTATATTTCTGACTGAAGGCTCGTTTCGCTTGTGCTATTCGGCATTTCATATCACTCCTGCTTCATCCATCTTTACTAATTCTACTTCCCAAATAACAAAATTCTTCTACCTCCATAATCTTTTCTCTTCCTATTTTCACATTCATTGGTCCATCTTTGTTATTTCTAATACATTTCATTACTTTTGTTTTGTATTTGTTTATTTTCATACCATAGTTCTTGCGTAGGACTTCATCTATGCCATTCATTGTTTCTTCTAAATCCTTTTTACTCTCGGCTAGAATTACTATATCATCAGCAAATCGTAGCATCTTTATCTTTTCACCTTGTACTGTTACTCCGAATCTAAATTGTTCTTTAACATCATTAACTGCTAGTTCCATGTAAAGAATAAAAAGTAACGGGGATAGGGAACATCCTTGTCGGACTCCCTTTCTTATTACGGCTTCTTTCTTATGTTCTTCGATTATTACTGTTGCTGTTTGGTTCCTGTGCATGTTAGCAATTGCTCTTTATCTCTGTATTTGAACTCTAATTTTTTTAAAATGCTGAACATTTTATTCCAGTCTACGTCATCGAATGCCTTTTCTAGGTCTATAAACGCCAAGTATGTTGGTTTGTTTTTCTTTAATCTTCCTTCTACTATTAATCTGAGCGCTAAAATTGTTTCCCTTGTCCCTATATTTTTCCTGAAACCAAATTGGTCTTTTCCTAACACTTCCTCCACTCTCCTCTCAATTCTTCTGTATAGAATTCTAGTTAAGATTTTTGATGCATGACTAGTTAAACTAATTGTTCTGTATTCCTCACATTTATCTGCCCCTGCTTTCTTTGGTATCATGACTATAACACTTTTTTTCAAGTCTGACAGAACTTCCCCCTTTTTCATAAATTTCTCCCATTTCATCCTCCTCAACTTCCTCTTCTTCCTCTATAACACCATTTTCTAATTCATTTCCTCCGTATAACTCTTCAATATATTCCACCCATCTATCGACTTTACCTTTCGTATTACATATTGGTGTACCATCTTTGTTTAACACATTATTAGATTTTAATTTATGTACCCCAAAATTTTCCTTCACTTTCCTGTATGCTCCGTCTATTTTACCAATGTTCATTTATCTTTCCACTTCTGAACACTTTTCTTTAATCCACTCTTCTTTCGCTAGTTTGCACTTCCTGTTTATAGCATTTCTTAATTGTCGGTAGTTCCTTTTACTTTTTTCATCACTAGCATTCTTATATTTTCTACGTTCATTCATCAGCTGCAATATATCGTCTGAAACCCAAGGTTTTCTACCTGTTCTCTTTGTTCCGCCTAAGTTCGCTTCTGCTGATTTAATAATTTCCTTTTTAACATTCTCCCATTCTTCTTCTACATTTTCTACCTTATCTTTTTTACTCAGACCTCTTGCGATGTCCTCCTCGAAAATCTTCTTTACCTCCTCTTCCTCAAGCTTCTCTAAATTCCACCGATTCATCTAACACCTTTTCTTCAGGTTTTTAAATCCCAATTTACATTTCATTATCACCAAATTATGGTCGCTATCAATGTTTGCTCCAGGGTAAGTTTTGCAGTCAACGAGTTGATTCCTAAATCTTTGCTTAACCATGATATAATCTATCTGATACCTTGCAGTATCGCCTGGCTTTTTCCAAGTGTATATTCTTCTATTATGATTTTTAAATTGGGTGTTGGCAATTACTAAATTATGCTTTGTGCAAAACTCTATAAGTCTGTCCCCTCTTTCATTCCTTTTGCTCAGCCTGTATTCACCTACTATATTTCCTTCCTAGCCCTTTCCAATGCTTGCATTCCAATCTCCAACTATTATTAAATTTTCATCTCCTTTTACGTGTTTAATTGCTTCATCAATCTCTTCGTATACACACTCTACCTCATCATCATCATGGGCGCTTGTAGGCATATAGACGTTAACAATCGTTGTCGGTTTAGGTTTTGATTTTATCCTTATTACAATGATTCTATTGCTATGCGTTTTGAAATATTCTACTCTCTTCCCTATCTTCTTGTTCATTATGAAACCTACACCTGCCTGCCCATTATTTGAAGCTGAGTTTATTATTCTAAAATCACCTGACCAAAAGTCGCCTTCCTCTTCCCACCGAACCTCACTAATTCCTACTACATCCACATTTATCCTATCCATTTCTCTTTTTAAATTTTCCAGCCTACCAACTTTTTTTAAACTTCTAACATTCCATGCTCCGACTCGTAGAATGTTCTTTTTTAATTTTCTGGTGACCCCCTCCTTAGTAGTCCCCACCTGGAGATCCGAACAGGGGACTAGTTTATCTCCGGAATATTTTACCAAGGAAGGCGCCTCCATCATTGCTATATGAAAATGTAGAGAGCCACATTTTCTTGGAAAAAAAGTAGCTGTAGTTTTCCATTGCTTTCAGCTGTGCAGTACTCAGAGGACTGAGTGATGTTGATATGGCCGTTTAAGTCGTCCTGACTCACGCCCCTAACAACTACTGAAAGAGCTGCTGCCCTCTTTCAGGAATCATTCCTTAGTCTGGCTCTCAACAGATACCTCTCTGATATGGTTGCACCTTCGGTCCAGCTACTCTGTATCACTGAGTACTCAAGCCCCCTCACCAACGGCAAGGTCTCACGATTCATAGAGGAGGGTACCTGTAATGTAACAATAATTGTCTAGATGATTTGAGCATCCACCAACTTTTTAGAGGCCATGTAGCAAATAAAAATAAGAAAAAAATCTCTTCAGTATTATAAAGAATTTATGAAAATATAGCAAAACACTAATAACTGTGAACACAATACATAGTATAGACAATTGACGTTAGACTGAATAAAATTTTAAGCTCTGTAGTAGGCAACAACAGATGTCTGTATGATACACATGTCTACTTCCATGATACAGTGTACACATACTTTATTAAGCGCCTATGCGTACTGTTTAAAATTAAAACTACAGAAACTATTCTGAATTGTAACAAGTAGTTGATCAAAATGAATTTATTATAAAAAAAACATTACAAATTTATGATTTATATAAAACCTTTACATAGTAACACAATTTCAATGGCATATTGGAGATCAGCACCCAAATTGCAGTGAGGAAGGATGTGTAACATGTTAAACACAAATTTTGCGTCGACAGTGTTATTTCAATATTTGACAATATGTTTAAATTTAAACAATGTTTTATTTAAATTTATAATAATTATATACAAATAATTTTTATTAACTATTTTACATCTGCAATGATATTAGATTATAAGAATTAATTACATTTTTAGTAAGTAGAAGCAAAGTATATAATGCGCTAACACCAATCAGCTATGTGTAATCTAATTACATGTTCATTCATTTAATGCTGGTAAAAGAGTAGTCGATGAAACACATGATGTTACTGTTTCTAACTGTGAGGTACATTTCACGAATAATTTTCTTTGACCTAGCAGAAGTTTTATCTTCAGTTATTGAATTACATAATCTGTCACAATCACAATGTACTGATGCATATAAAGCACAAAAGAGGTAAGAGGTACAATTGCTTTCTATTTCATTAAGAATAATGATTTTCATACACGACCAGTCCCAGTGGTGAACGGAGTGAAGGTGTTGCTTGTAGAGCTGAAAGATTTTCTGCGTTTTAGTGGGCTTGGCCTACTCTGTGTAGAAAATGATGGGCAATTGTTTCAGTCCTCACTTTCCTTACTAAGCCAGGCATGAAATTCTTTTTTCTTGAGAATGCCAATGCTATTTTGTGGGACATGAATCTCGTATCTTGTCGCATTCAATCTTTTGTTTACGGCAAATGACATATATAAATGATTATAATTATTTAATTGATTTATTTTTTCAAAGTACAATTTCTTCCTAAGTAACTAGAAATAAAAAAAAAATATCATAACAGCTCCGGTTCCTCTATCGTTTTTAAAATAAATATTTAAATATCAATCAGGTTTAAGGTAATTCTTGATTACAAATCGATGTTCAGCTGTTCTTCATGATTTACTGGCACCATGACTATGTCACTCATAATATTAGTATAAACATGAGATTATAATCTACAGATTTTAGTTTAACTGTAAGTTTGCTCAGAAAAATGAATTACAAAACACATCTCACAGTTGGAAACAGCAATATCATGTCTTTCATCAATTGCTCCTTTACCAGCACTAAATAGAATGAAGAAGTGGTTGAACAAGTCGTTACATTGTAAATTCCTGATCTATGACTTCTGTGCTATACAAGTCATGCGAGATACAAGTGATACCATATAAAGTTATTTCTTTAGATTTATGATGGCACTATACAACCAGTCAATGTGATGATTGACAACAGAGTGAAAGGACCAATTTCAGGGCTGAATATCAGCTATATTTTAGTCAGATTCATGCTGGTATGCAATAATTTTTGTGGGAAAGGCATCAGGAAAACCATTAAAATATCCATTTTCCTCAGAAAGCCTAACTATTGATGTTCAGTTTTTATTAAGAAAATAATATGAAAATAGATATGTGTCATGTCAGGTTATCTGTTGAGTTATGCCTCCTTCAGAAACATAAAAATATTAATTATTGTGAACTAGATTCCTTGAGTCGATTGGAATCCCTTATTCCTCAAATAGAGTCCATGAATATCGATTATATCTTTGAGCTTTGTCTTCGATAAAATTCTGGATTTATCTCTTAGGCTGAGGCAATAGCTACTTTCTTAATGGCCCCTTAACAGAGTGATATCTGTCTGCTTATGAGACTTATATCGCAGGCAAATTATTATATTAAAAGCACAACAGACTAAACTTAGATGTCTTGATGAATTAATTTACACTTCTTATAAATTTAATTCACCAAATTTCTTCATAACAAAAAGCATAAAGTTAAAATTTTATTTTTAATAAAATTGAATTTTGTGTTAACTAAATATCATTAAACAAAATATTATACCAATACAACTTATAGACTGTTACTTATTTGTAATTTAATAAGTTACAAATAATAATATATTACTAAAATATTTAGTAATATTTGTAACTAAATTGGTAAGTTTTCTTTTTCAGCAATGTCAGACGGAGGATTCTTATCCCAGAATTTAATCATAAACAGAATTGTCATTTTCATCAAATTAGATTGGAGAGGAAACAGTAATCGGTGAGTTTTCAATTTATTTATTACAAGTAAAAACCATTAAAAATTTTATGTAGAAAAGCGGTAACATCAATGTACATTTAAGAATGTCCAGCAGCTCTTACAGAGGGGAAAACATGTGTAAGGAAAGATTAGAAGGGCTTTAGCAAAGAGAAAAAAAAGTTTCATAGGTTTTTTTATAAGTTGAGAGAAAACATTTTAAAAAATTAGGAAAACTTGGGATTAACTCATAGATTCTTGATTCGATATTATAATATTTAAAGCATCGATTCCCAAAGTGGTCCAGGTGGACCCCCAGGGGTCCACGGGAGACTCGACGGGGGTCTACATTGGCGTGACAAAAAAATGGGGGTTCACAATTTGTAAGCGGGGGTCCACGAAAATTCAAACATTTTGGCTGCAGGCAGAAATACCAGAAAAATATCCTGGACTGTGGGGAATTGCGAGAAAGCTTTTGATAGTGTTTTCCTCGTCATATCTTTTCGAAAAAAGTTTTAGTGTCGTTACAAACCTTTTATCAAAAAAAAGGAGCAGATTCAATATCACACAACGGAGAGATTTGCGCTTATTCATAACAAAACTGAAGCCAAATATTGATAATTTGCTGTCAATCCATCAAGTACATCCCTCCCATTAAAATTGTAACTATTTTGTGATTGTCATTGTAGAAGTTACATTACGTTATTAATGTTTAATTTTAATTATATTACGACAATTTTATTATATTATATTGCAATATAACAATAATAATTAATAGTGTAATGATTACATGCATATTTGAATAAATGCAACACAAAAAAATATACTATTTTTCTTTTGCTTTTTACCACTCTGAATGGGAAGTTTTCTAAGAAAGCAATCAGTTTTCACTTATTTTATTTAGTCTTGTGCTGTGAGTAGATGTCAAAAATGTAAAGTTGGATGGAAGGATTTTTTTTGATTGGCCAACTTTACTTTTTTGACATCCACTCACAGCACAGTCAATCAAAAATTAACCAATCAATTCTCACTTTTTTTTTGGAAGCTGTTAGTTCGTGGAATCTTCACATTTTCTGTCAACTGGAAATATGGTAGAAATGTAGCTGCAGGGGGTCCACCGGAACCAGCAAAATTTTGAAATTGGTCTATGAGAAAAATAAGTTTGGGAACCTCTGATTTAGGCCTTCATGTAACTTTTAGTGTTAGCCTTCACCTTGATCTCAGTCTGTTTCTTGGTTTCGCAGTATTCATCTTGAGACTGTTCTTAGCTTTGTTCTTCATCTAAGTCTTCGACTTTGTCTTAGTTTTGACATTAGCCTTGGTCTTCATCTCAGTCATGGTGTTGGTCTTGTTTTTGATCTCACTATTGGTTTTGGTCTGGTCTTCCTCTTCATCTTATTTTAATCTTAATCTTGGTCTTTTTTTGAGATTGAGGGCATCGACTGTTCTGATCATAAGCCCTTGTCCCAAACTAAAACATTCCCACCCTGCTCGAAAATAGGGACCAAGTCAGACCATCCAGAAAACAGACTGGTCATAGAACATTAAAACCCTAAAATAACTCACAATGGCAAAGTTGTATAGGGTCCTTGCCAAATTACTGCAATCCATTTCTAAAGAAATGTCAAATGTATAAAAAATGGCTGTAAAGTCCCCAATTATTAAAAACTCATCCTTACAGTAAATTCACCAAAAACTTAAAAACTAACTTTCATAATATCTCTTGCATAAGTTTTCCAGTAGGCCAACCTTCTTCCAGTCTTTTTTCCATCCTCCACTTTTGATGACAGGGTGTCTGAGGCCTTGGAGATAGAATTTATCCAGGATAGGATGTTTTGTAGCTAGCATCAGATGATGCTAGCTCAAATGAAGTGGGGAATACTGTATCCAAGTCTTTTTCTATTATTATCTCATCTTTCTGAATGGGAATTTTCTCAATCTGTACTTTGACTTGCAGTGCATTTGGTTCAGATTTCCTCTGTATTTTGGCTTCATTCTCCTTCACCTTAGCACTGGTTGAAGACTATTCCTCTGTGGAGAATTATTTTGTATCATCACATCTGCTGTTTTCTTTAACAGTTTTGGACTGTCTTCTCTGGTTGGTTGATTATAAAATTTCGCAATAATACATTCGACCATACTAAGATGAGCATGGTCATATAAAGCTGGTGCTAGCTGTCAAATTACAGTTACAGTGGTACAATTATAAAATTACGGTTAGAAAGAAGCTGCAGGAGCCACACCAACCTGTGTTACCTTTGACAAATTACTATAAACAATTTTCCTAGCATTGAAACAGCTGACCTTGTGTATGGTCTTTACCTCTTGGATTGCTGCTTCTTCCTTGTACACGGACAGTTTCATTTTGCTAAATGATGGCCTTGATAATTTACACAGACAGGTGGAACCCTGCATAAATCATTGTGATGCAGTGGGACATCACGAGCACAGATCTGTTTCCTTGTACAATGTGCCGCCGTATATTCAAATCTCTGATATCCGAAGCAGCGCAATGAAGTCTGGATGAATAATGGCCAGATGTCTGTTGAAGCCAATTTTTATTTTTTTCTGGAGGCTTTGTTTTGCTAAACTCAAGATATGCTACTATACAGAGGTTACAACTTCTCCATTGAGTTGTGTGTTCATTCATCAACATGCTACAACTCCCTTCATTCAGTTCCTCAATGATTTCCTCCTCTGTGTAGTTCAACAAGTCCCTGCACACAACTACCCTGTTGAGGTGTTTAAGGTACTAGTAAATCAGTACTAGTTTAGAGTGCAGTGTAGCCTCAATGTTCAACATTCCAATTTTCTTGGCTTTGAGTAACCATGACAATGGTAAATCATTGATGGTTTCAACAAACAATTCTACAGCAGTTTTTCTAATCTCGTTTACCAGTCTCCCACAGTCTCCATAATGACTCGAGCAATCACAAATGGACTAATCTTGGTAAAATTGCTTTCTTTCCTCTTGATCGCCAAATATTTTGGTAAAGCTGCACTGCTCTTCAGTTGAAATTTGGTTCAATATGTTGACTTCATTGGTAAACTCTACACTATTCCTTCACTTTACTTGTGAAGCTAACAGCTCACTAGAATGAGGGTTTTTTATCTGAACTCTTTGCTGCAGAAAGTGTGAAAAAAATTTCATGCGTGAAGATACTCCAATTAAGATGTCAAAAGGTGGTGATGGTGAAGCAGGATCTGTCATCCTGCCTGAATTCCCCCAGTCAGCCACCTCCCACAGATTTAACTTGGGCTGGGAAGTCAGGTACTGCCTAATCCATTATACCAAAAGTAAGTTTTTTAGACCATGATGAAATTAAGTTCAAAACCGAGACTAAGTCAGAGATCGGATCGAGTCAGAGGCGGATACCGTGACTGAGACCAAAATTTAATGATGATAAAGTGTGGTTGAAGTAAGAGATTGAAGAAAAAAAATAGCAAAGACACTGTATATGGGTAAGTATAAATCAATTATTGGAAACATTTTTTTTTTAAATCATGAAAAAAGACAAACAAGCAAGATTGATTCTAATCACAATTTAGTAATGATAAAGTGTAACATGAGTTTCAAAAATAATACAATTAATATATAAATGCCTAGAAATTAATACAAAAACAGACTCGGCTGAAAGTGAATAGATGAAGTTAAAAAGAGAATAATTAAGGTAAGGGAAAAGGCAGGTAAATAACCATGGACAACAAAAATATTTCAGAACTGATGAATGAAAACAGAAAGTTGTACTGAAATATAAAATTAATATAAATTATAAAGCAAGACTGGTTGAAGAAGAGATGTAATGGGGTAGAGAAAAATATGATTGCTGGAAAAATAAGTATATAACAATTAGGAATAGAAGATAACATTTTTGGGAAACGAAGACAAGAACTATTCATACAACACAGGTAACTTAAAGACTCATTTAGGTATATGGAATCTAAGAATTAAAATGTATGGAATATATACTTTTGTTAAAATTACCCTGCAGTCATCTTGGGAGCTTTCAATACTTACCTTAAGTTCCAGGATTTAATTGGATGTACTTTGAATAAAATTTAAAAAAATTATTTAACCGTAATTTAATTATTTTAACAATAATATAAACTGAAAATGGAAGTGTAAAGTAGAAATAAAACACTTATATCAACATTTCTTTCATTTAATGACACAAGAAATATAATTCACTGCACTTTAGTAGTAGTTTTTTATCTAATTAAAAACAATTTATCAAAAACTAGACAGAAATTTGCAATATGCTTTTTAATATTAATGGCATTTCTTACAGATTTACAACAGAAAGATTATTAATAAAATATTTTAATTTTAAATAAGTTTTAAAAACATAATGCTGTAAACTATATCTGCTTTCAAGTGACAGGCTATACAGCATTATAAGTAACTGTGCTGTATGCTCACAAATACAACAAATCTAATAAACAGGATTTACTTTTGAATAAGAATCTAATGCTATTTAGAAGGAAAGCCAATTTACGAAAAATAGATAAATGAAGTGTATAAATACTAAACTTTATTTGAAGTTTAACGTTATACTATAGTTTATAATGTTTGATACTTTTATTAAGTTTGAATATTTTATAACTAAAATATATGAGTAAAATGTTATTTAACATAACTGTAACAAAAATGATTTTATATTAAAATCATATTATGAAATTTAGAAAAAGTAAATAATTATAAAAGCACAATTGATAAGATGGCATAATCTACGAAAAATAGGAAATTTTAACAGTAATTAAAAATAGCTAATTACTAAATTATCAAAAAAGAACCGACAACATACAGGACAAACAAGAACATACAATAAACACTTTCCTTTTTTGATTCACAGAAAATAAACAAATAAAAAATATCTTATATTTTTTTGAGATAATTAATTGTATTGTTTTAATAATCTTAAATATTCTGTACTAACTAACACTTTATTTTTAATATTTAACTTTCTGAGGGCTAATACACCATATTATACCATCTAATGATACATAAATATAATACCACGTGCATAGCTTACAACTGTACTATAATGATTATAATCATACTATAATTAAATAATTTTAAACATACTTATTTATAAATAAAAATTATAGTACAATAATTATTACAGTATCAGGATCATATCCAAAGCTGGCATAGGATGGGATGAGCAAGGCAAAAGTGGCCTTGAGCGCCAGGTTTAGAGGGTATCATAGTAACCCAGAAAATATTCATGGAATAAAGAATTTTTTTCTTCCATGCAAGGAAGAAAAACCAAATTCAGTGCTAATTTAATAAGCAAACTGGTTTTTGCAAGTCTAAAATACTCTCTATAAACATACAAGTAAGTCTGTATACTAATGAATGTTAGTTTTTTTTTTAATAAAGTAGTACAGGTGTGGCCAACAGTTTTTTGTCTCCGGGCTGAATTGGAAAGAAAACATTTTTTACAAGCTGAACAAAATATTAAAATTAAAAAATGTTAAATACAAAAAGAATTCATTTAAGTAAACAAAATTTTATTATGGAATTTGTTATACTTTTATTTAGATTCATTAAAGAAAACGTTTTTTCACAAATATAAGTTGAGCTGAATATTACTAATTATTTCTTGGCAAGTTTTTTAAATTTCCATTATTCAATTGCTTATAAAGACAGCTAATATTGAACAATTTTTTGCAGGCTGCATAAATTCATTACATGGGTCAGATCAAACCCCGGGCCGTATGTTGGCCATGCCTGCTCTAGTAGGTGTAAGGATGTTGTAAAGAATTTAAGACAAAACAAAAGTAGATTCTTTATACATATATAGTATAACAGATTTCCAATTTTTTGAAAGTATAAAATGCTTCAAAGGCTATAATTGAAATTAATCAGGGTAATGTTGCATTGAAACAAGAAACAATTGTATAATGAAATTTGAACTTTTAATTTTACTGTTCATGTGTTACAATCTCTTGTTTCAAGTAAATAGTTGGTAGAATTATGGAGAGTCCAACTCTGTTTATTGAAACCTAACATTTTTTTTAGAAAACTGTAATGAATTTTTAACTTCATACAGAATGACTTTAATTCTTAAAAATCTTGCTGAATCTCACAACACTGATGCTTTTTTTTGAAAACTCACTTTACAAACAACATAAAAAATCTAAACAACGTATTTATATGTGACAATTAACATAACATTTACTGAATGGCTTTAGGTAAAAAAGAAATAATCACAAGAACTTTCTAGTTTTTTTTTTCATTTATATAAATCCAGAAAATATTCATAATAACAAAAGTGACAGTGAACTTCGAGAAATAAAAAGGGCAAAGTACTCTTCATTGATGAAAAACTCTGACATTAATTGATTAAAGATGTTTGAAAAATTGAAGCATTTTATACATTTTTAAGTAATGAAAGACTCCTGGCATAAGTTCTGCAATTCATTGTGAAAAATATGAGTAGAATCTTTTTAAAAATCTGGGTTTCATTTTGTATATTATTAATATTGACTGCTGCAGATGAAGAACAAACCATTCCAAAATTAAAGCTTGTGTGTGTGTGTGCGTGTCATTACAGTATATATTAGAATATTTTATAATAGAGTAATGTAAAAATTAAAAATATAGGCGATTTCTTGTTTAATAAGATGTAATCACATTCACACACATTTTACATTTTATAAAATGGAAATACACTCAATGAAAAGAAGTAATTTTTATTGTTAGTTATAATAATGAAAAAAATAATTAAATAATGTTGGGGAAGGGAATGCACATTTTTTTGCCTTGGGGCCAATTGCCTGAAGACTAGTCTGAACATTCTTATACAGAATATGAATTCTTTAAATCATCTACTCCATTCCTTTAATATTAAAAATTGTTTTAATGTTTTAAACTTGACAATTGAATTTTAATAAGTAAAACGATAAATAAAATTTTATTAAAAAAACATATTTAGATAAATCAGTGAATACAACAAAGTAGGGGCAGCCATCACTTTTCACAAAAGTTTGCGCTAAGTGCTGCAAAAATATTATGAATTATAAAAATTAGAGAGGAGTAAAGTTCCATAAAAACAATATTTTCCACAACAAAATTTATAATAATTTATAATAAGTTCTACTATTATAAAATTTATAATAAGTTCTACAAATCTTATCACAGATAATGATTTCAGTTTCCTTATTTTAATAATATTAAACCAATTTTTATGCAAACATTTAAATTTATCTTAACCTGAAAAAAAAAGAAACATAAGTTATGCCTTATTCTACGATCTAGCATAGTTAAAATAACTCTTTACTCACTGATAAAAAAAAAACAATATGAATAATTTATTTACTATACTGTACTAAAAATTATTTATAACATATACTTTATTTTGATTTACATATATTTTTCTACTTTTAACATATTTATAATTAAAATAATCAACTTAAGATTACCTTCTTGATTAATAATTACGTTTCAGTCCCTTATGTTACTTAACTGTGATCAATTTTATATTCATTCAAATGATGCATCATCATATACATATATTTTTACAAAACTTTACACATATAGAACTAGTTACAACAATTGAACCAAAACTAAAACTGGATTAATAAATATTTATTACTGGATTAGTAGATATTTATTTTAGACTCTCAGAATCTTAACCTAAATACATTTGTAATTATCAAGCCTCCCCTTTTTTAATTTGAAAGGAATTTACTGCTTCAAAGATCAGTTACAAATGTCAACAGCAAAGTGCACTCAAGATTGTTCAATTCTCTGACCTGCATGAACTAATTTCCTTGACTTTGGTTATTCCGATTGTATATCCACTAGAATACAGCGGAGGACATTTGAACACGAGGTGGATTTGAACAGTATTAAATTTCCCGCTATTTCATAACTCAGGAGGAGAAGAAATTTAATTTTATAATGTCAGTACTAATTGACTGAATAACCTGCAATTGTTTCCCTCAATTCCTGCAGCTTATTTTCTGAAAAGCTCTAAAATACTGGAATCTAACCTATGTTTTGAAGTTTTTTCATCAGAAGTTGTAAGCTTTTTATAAGAAAAATGTTTGCAGCATTAAATTAATTATTACTACAACAGGTAAGTACACTCTTTTGGCTTTATTTTGCTGTAAATTTTTTTTTTACTCATATTTTTTTAATTATCACCTATCAAATGTCACTTGGGGTGCATTTGAACAAAAATCATGGTGTGCTTTTGAACGTGGCTTCTATTTTGTTTTCATAACTAAAGATTTTATTTTGTTTTTTAACTACAGATTTAGGATTTTTTGTTGAAAAATCGACTAAAAAATTAATTATAGGTTATTAAATTAGATAAAAGCAGTTAACAAACTCTAGATTGTTGTATACATCAAGTCCTTTTAAGATAAATTAAACCCTTAGTTAGGCCAAAGTAAACAGCCGGAAACTAAAAATATGGTTCCGTATTCAGGATTATTTTTCTTCCTTTATAGCAGAGTAAGAGAAATGGTAAGATTAGTTTTGAAACCAACTGAACATCTTTTATAGAGCCTAATGCAGGCATTTCAATAATGCATTTCAAATTTTAATGCAGGCATGGCATCGGTATAGGACATGCCATAAACCATCAGCTATCTAGTCATGTGCTCCAATGACTTTTATACTGTACAAAATACTTTAATAATAGTACTGTGGTTATCTTAGAATTATTGTTTTTGCAGTTTTTATACAAATAAAGGAATTTACATTAAGTTTTAAACTGATTAGGAATTTGCTGTAGCTCTAACTTATCCTTAATTAAGCTGTTTAGGGTAGGTTAGGTCTACAATAGAATGCATAATTTTTTTAAAACTTAATATAAACTTAACAATTTTTATTTTGATAAAAGTGTGGCCTTTTCTGCCTAAGTAAGCATATTTATTTGTTTTCAGGTTCTGCTGTCATAGTGTGGATGTACGTAAAGAAAAAAACATATGCTTAAGTAAATGAAAAAGACATGCTAAAAGCTAATAAATTTGTGCTGGGAGAAAATAAGCCAGTTTGACAAGCTGCTGTTTGTTGTGCAACACATATAAGCTTTATTACCATCTGAAAAAATTAAAATTAAAATTGTGTCTTTTCCAGAAGAAAATTCTCAAAATCTGCATCCTGAATTTTTAAAACCTAGCATGCGATATGCTTCTAAGTAAGTATGCTCTAATAAAGTTTTCACAGAGGAGGAAGAAAAAATGTTCAAAGAACACTTGGCAAAGTGTTCATCAATGAACTATGGAGTTACATATTTCCATATTCACAAGCTTTCAAGTATGCAGAACACTTAGGACATTGCCCAAATAAATGGAGGGAAAAGGAGTTAGTGAGAATTGAATTGAAGGAAGCAAGGTTTAATGTTGATGGTACAGGAAGACTTAAAATAAGATATAAAGAATAAAATGTAGATTGAATAGAATAAGATAATCTTGACAATTACCAAACGGCGATTATTATTGTAAAAATATTGAAGGATAATCAATGACAGAACCTAACACAGGATTAAGATTTAAGAAGAAAAAAGAACTATAAATGTTCCAACCATGGGAAAATAATAAGTAACACAAACTGATCTAAAAAATAAGGAAAGTAAAACTACATGGTAAGGGGATTTTAATTTATGCTTTAATTAAGTGCTTATCATTAGCACTGCAATTAACAATCAGGCAATTTTTACAAACCTAAGTAATGATTCTTTAAAAAAAGACTAAAAACATTCTAAAAATCCTCATGTACGTCAGACAAAAACTATAAGAAAAAAATTTATCAGTTACTGCCATGGTACAAATTAATGATGTTATTTTACTCAACCAACTATGTGCATGCAGTCATTCTCTTAACAGTAAAATAAGATAGCTTTTGTCCCAAGATCAGCTAAACAAGCTCACAAGTTGGCCAACCAGTTGACGTACTTGTAATTTCATAGAATTTACCAAAGCAAAGGAACCATCAGTTGGATGAGGATGCAACTTGAAGTCATACAATGGATCAATTGTTATTTTTAATTGATTAACATATATTGAATGTAATTAATTGCATTATACTTTTTTAAACAAAACAACTAATCATGATTTAATGAAATGAAAAAATTAACAAATAATAAAATACAAATAAAATTGAAAAAAAGTAGTAGTCATGATACACTTAAATGTTATTTTTTTTTAATGTTCATTCAACATATTTATAATATACATGTGCTTATTACGAATTGGTAGATTGAAAATTTCAAATGAATTTTCATATAGACCACGTACAAATACAGTACTTCATACTATATTTTTCGTAAGACTACAATTCTACACTCTAAAAACTTCATAATAAAACTCATACGATAGGAGTATCAACTCTTTAACAAATAAAATTAAGTTACAAAGTTAACAAAAAAAGTCATAAAAAACATTAATATATTAGCGTAAAAAAATGTCTGTGAAAATAAATAATTTTAGACTCGATTGCTAAATATTTAAAAATATCTTTTCAAAATATCAAGAAGTTCCAAATAAAACTGAATTTCATAATTTGAAAAACATGCTGGGATAGAAATATACTTTCACAAAAACTGAAAGTTGTAAGTATTTAAAAAGTGTTCTAAATATTGTCTTAAAAGTATATTTAAATATTCATTATTTCACATATGTTTCTAACTTTCATTATTCAGTGGCTGAGATATTTGACCAGGTTTGCTTTTCTCAACTAATGTTAGTAAAGAAAAATAACATAATAAATTAATAATGACAAAATCTATTTAAGAAATAAAATTAATCTAAGTTACATAACACTTGACCACCAAGCTTTGGGTGCACTCTATTCTAACATTCTTCATTTATCAATCAACAATTCAGATCCAGCAAGTAATAAGCTCTCTCCTATACTTATAAATGGACCTGTTTTTTTTAGTCATAACAAGAATTAAATTGCTGTAGGAAAACAACTATTCCATTTAAAAAATTACATTATAAGTACTCTGTATTTAATTATTGCAACAAAATTATTTAATTTACAATTTACTTTTAATCTCTAAAACAATTTCCCTTTAATTGAAAACCATGCATCATGAATGATTGATAGGCAGCTATTTTTATCTACTGATTAGTTCTATTTTCTTTTTGCAATAAAAATAATTATAAAGCTAACTAATATGATCAATGAAGAAAGTGTTTAATTTGGTTTATAATTGCTTAATGCCATCATTTAAACTGCCAAAATTTCATCATTTCAAAAAATTATTCTATTAAATTTTTAAGGCAGGATTATCATAAACAAAAACTAACATAAACGGCAAGCTCCATTTTTCTTGATAGAGTTACTTTTCCAATCTACAAATGCCATTTTCATGAACCATCTGCAAATTAACTTTTGGGCCAACAAGTTCACGAATATTGTTCAAACCATATTTAATCATTGTTGGTCTCTCTAGTGATAAACCCCAAGCAATTACATTAACTTTTTCTGGAAGTCCCATTGGTAATAACATTTCAGGACGAAATACACCAGAATTACCAACTTCAATCCATTTTTTAAGACCATTATGATAACAGAAGATTTCCATACTTGGTTCAGTATATGGGTTATACGCTGGTTTAAATTTTAACTGTGTGACACCTAATTTTTTAAAAAACTCATACAGAATACCTATCAGATCACCAAGAGTTAAATCATAATCAGCAACAACTCCCTCAATTTGATGAAACTCAGCAAGATGTGTTGCATCTAGTGTTTCATTACGAAAAACTCTATCTATACTAAAATACTTTGTAGGTTTAAATTGTTTCTCATGGGCTAATTTATATAACATTCGTGCACTTACAGCAGTAGTATGAGTTCGTAACAGATTTTTCTGTGCTTCTTTAACAGACCATTCGTATTGATAACCCTGAGATCTGTAACCACCTTTACTATGTACTTTTTTTACTTTTTCAAGATAATCTGGTGGAAATTTTGATGAGTCTGTCAAACTTGGATCTGAAATAAAAAAGGTATCATGGGCATCACGAGCAGGATGTTGCTGAGGCTGAAACAGGGCATCAAAATTCCAGAATGAACTTTCAATGAAATTATTTGTGGGCATTTCAGAAAATCCCATTTCTAAAAATATCTGCCGGAACTCTGTACGAACTTTCAGCAAAGGATGTAAATGCCCACTTGCTGGAAAGACACCAAGTGCATCAAAATTATATGGTTTAAATGTCTTATTTTTCCATGAACCAGTAGCAATCATTTCCGGGGTTAAATCAGTTTCTGGTTTTGAAACAGAAGTACAAAAATTGATTCCTTTCTTTAAAAGAAATGTTTTGGTTATTGTTTCTTGAAGAAGTTTCCGTTTTTTATAATCCAGTTTAAAATTATCAGCAACTTTATCATACTGCCCATTTTGTATTAAATTCAAATGGTCCTTAACTTCATCAGTAATCGTTTCTACTTTTTTAAAAACCTTTCCACTACATTTGTCCAAGCTAATCCAACCCTTAGACATAGCTTTACTAAATCCAACCTTTGAATTTGGAACACTTTTCATGAGTTCTGCTTGAGATATTCCTTCTTGGGGAATAGCATTGAATATTAATGCTTCATGACTACCAGATTCTGAAATAAATTTACCTTCAGAGGAAAGTTCCCATGATTTATTTGTTTGCTGTTCAACTCCAATCACATCCCCTAATGCTTGTAGGCTTTTAACAGCTCCAACTATCTTCTGATGATCTTCACTTAAAATATGAGATAGTTTTAATGTATCTACTTCACTAACCTTATCAAGATAAACTAAAATTTGTTCTCCCAATTCAACAGACATATTTGTCACTATTAACTGGATTCACTGAAAAGTCAAAGGTTTTAATTTTGGAGAAAAAAAATAAGAATGTACTTTCGTTAAAAAACAATAATATTGAACTAAAATCTATTTTAACATTCTCACATAACCTTCACACGTGTACCTCATAACATAACCTTACCGGGAAGCTAACAAGTAAGCCGGCTGTAGAATGCGTCGTGGCAAAATGATAAACTATTATACTTAAAGTATTTGATGACATTTACTTATTTTGAAAAATAAGGGTTTTTAAACATTAAAATTTGTCAAATTTGCTGCTATTAGTGATTTAATTCATGCTAAGTGAAAAAATAATTTAAACCATTAATTCACGGAATTTATTTCTCTTCTTTAAACGCTTACCATCGTAAATAAGGTCAAATACTTAATCGAAATTTTAATTCTTTAATGATTTACTAACGAAACGATAGCAATATAATTTTTCGAATTTCTAAGTTTGTGAAAATTGTTTAACTATTGGTATTCCTGTGTAATAGCTGTTTCATTATTCAGCTGTCAAAAAGTCTTATTTTGAGTACAGCAGCTGTTTTGTGAATTTTTAGATTTATTTAGGAGTTATTGTAACGTACTTTTGGTTATTGTCCGTTTAAAAATCTTTTTGATTTTTATACGGTTATGGTGTCCTATTTAAATAGTTTCATAATTATCTTTTCCCGGAGGTGTTTAGAAGACATTGTTTGAAATTACAGCGTAAGTTATCCAAAATTTGCATGAAAATTTGCGTTTGCACCAGGGGTATTTTTTCAACTTTTTGCGGATTAATATGTTAGTTCATTTATTTTGTACGTGTTTGTAGTTTATCTTGGATTGTTAAAAATAATTAGAATTAGTGCTTGTATAATTTTGTCTGGGAATTGTTATTGCATTTTATGTTTGGCGAAATAACCTCAACCTTTATAACTTGTTGAGTGAACAAACTGATGATAATACACTGTCGTATCATAAGGAAGTTGTTATTCTTATTTCCCATTTTTTAGTAGAGCCTGTAGCTCTACTAGCAATGAAGATTTTTTAATATATTTTTTTATTCTTTATACAACAAAGTGGTGTAAATATATTTTATAAATAACTTTCGTTTTCAGTCACAGTGAAATCTTTATAAAATATTTAGTAAAAATTACAAAATTTCTTGTACAACTGCTTTGTTTTCCTTAACACTACTTTCCTTAATACTAAAGTAATTATCCTGTAATTATATTTTGTGTAACTAATTTTAATTTTTTTTTTTTTTTTTTTTTAATTGCTATTGCAACATGATAATTTATTGATTAGTCCAGCCCACATTTTCTAACAAGTCTTGAGTAGTGAAATATTACATCCTAGTTTTCTGAAATTTTCAAACAACATACAAGGAAGTTTATTAAAATATTTTACTTTGTAATTATTTATAATTACCCCCTGCCTCTGAACTTTTAGACATTGAGCTATATTAATTTAAACAAAGTACAAACAATAAAAATGCATTTATTTTAAGTTGGAAACTCATTAAGAAACGCATAACAACCTTAAAAGTCGTCTTTGAAATTGTCTGTTGAAGGCAGTTTGTCTGGTTGCTGCTAGTGTTCAGAATGATAGTAAAGATGCCGTATTGCCTTTAATAAAACATGGTTTTACGATTTGTAGGCCAGATTGGTCCAGTGCCTTTAATTTTCTGACAAGTGTTTAACCTTTCCTCTAAGGTATTGGAACTGAGTTGTTTGAGTTCCTCAGTTTTCACAAACATAAGTAATTCCCTTATCATTTTCTTTACAGAATTTAAACATTTCCTGAGCTGTCAAGATTTGATCCTTATGTATGGGCTTCTCACAGAATTTTGATCTTCCAATTTTAATGTCAGGGTTCTTCTTTTTAAACTCAGAGAATAGCTCATTTAAATTACAAAGAACTAACCATTTTTATCCTTTTCTAATCCTAGTATCATTTTCCTTCAATAAAACCCAGTTCTTTTCCCCCAACATCAAACGACTATTTTCATCATTTTCATTAAAATGTTTTGTAATGTCTTCACATATTACATTTGATTTTCTTTTTTTTGTAATTAAGGTAAAATACCCTGTTCTTTTAATATTTAGGTTTCTTATTAATTTAACCATACGTTCTGAGACTTAAATTCATTACAAACTTTTCCTTAGCCCCAAGAATTTGGAAGTAAACTGATAATTTTAATTCTGTTCTCTTTGTTGGAAATATAACATTTAGTTTTTCTATCAGATCATCATATTCTGTGTGTAAATTTTGAGGATTGTCATCTGGATCAGAAGTAGGAAATGAAACTTCCAAATTTTTTCAATTTTATTTTCAAGGTAATGGATCTTTTTTCTTCACATAATTTCTTACTTATGCAAGCTGGCAATAAACGAAGAATAGTACAAGCTGAATCCACCTTTTATATACTTTCTGATGAGTCATAAAATTCTTTACCTAAACTTTCACCAGCCCTTTCTCTGTCCATAACAAATATTTTACAGTAACGTATTGGGAACAATGATTTTCCTGATATAAGATTGATAGGAACACTTATATTCTTAGATAATGATTCAAAGTCAATTCTTTTAAGCCTTTTGTTATAGGCTTTTTATGTTTTTTGAAAGGTCCGAGCAAGATTGGCCATAGAGATTAAAATTTTTGAAGTATTTTTTCATGATATTTACAATTTGAAGTGACCTCAGAGTTTTTCGGAAAGAAAACAATACTTTTCTTCTTCCTTGTAACCTTTAATTGATTTAATGTCTTTAGGTAAAACTCCATACACAATTTTATGGTAAGCTTCATTCTACATTTTATATAGACACTCCTTACATTGACACTCCATTTTGGTAAAAGGTTACTCAACTATACTCTTTAACAGTGGACAGTAAAGTGAGATAAATATTGGTAGAGGAGGAAGACAACACAGTGCAGGCACAGACTTGCACTACGTGCAGATTCTTAAGTGAGCCTGTAGAATCCTGAACCTACCTACAGAGATTTGTGACTTATTAACCAACCCATTAACTAACAAATAAGTATTCACAGTATAAATTATGTGTGTATATACATTTTTTTAAAAATAATAGTTGTCTTTCAAAATAATATGTATGCAGTTCTATAATTCAGTTGGCTTTCAGTTATTGACAAATATAGATTAAATTATTGATTAATAATTAAATTAGTTTAGGCTTGTTTTTAATAATGAATTAATTTATTATCTTTTATAAACAATGTTTTTTTAATATGGGCATAGGTCCCAACTTTATGATATCATTATTTTGTTAAAGAGAATCTTTGTATCTAAAATAATTCAAAATTATATACTGGGCAGTCTACACGCTTATTTATAATAAGGTACTTTATTTTTTTTTAAATGTGGTTTTCTTAGTTTAAAATGCCTTAGAAATAATAGAATAACTCTTTATACCCACTTATCCCAGATATGGAAATCAAGAATTTTTTGCTTGAATTCACTATTTATACTTAGTTTGAGTTTAATTTCAAAATTGAAATTTATACTTAAGTTTGATATCATAGAGACCATTTTTTGTGTGCAACTTTCAGATATTTATCTGGTCCCCCAACAGTGATATTGCAGCTGAAAAATTGAAAAAAAAATCAATTTTTAAACGATTAACTACTCACTATTGATATTTTATATAAAGTAACTATACTCTAATATATAAAAGTACAGGAAAATGGAGGCAGAGAAATTGTTCCTTCTTTCAGAAATTACCCAGCGAAAATTGAATTTTGTTCATTCATATTCAATAACCAGGGCTACAAAGCATATATGAACGAAACCATATTTGATAGGTAAATATGGCTTTGATTTGTAGACCGGAATGTAATAAACACAATGCAATTAATTTGAAAAACCTAGGACACTCCAGTGCTGAGTAATTTACAAAAACATTGATGCCTGTGAGTGCGAAAACAGCACGAGGCAAAAAATGGCCACATTTTTTGAACCAGATACGATAAAAATGTTTAAAAATTAGTTTTGAACTACCAAAACATAAAGGAATGGACCTACAAAAAATATTAATTTTTTCAGTGCTGGACCACTTTGAGTGATCCTAAATAATATATTTTTAAGTGATATTATTACTGTAATCCACAATGCAAAAAAATCGACAATCATGTGTTTTTGTTAAATTATGATGGAAAAACCAATTATGTTTAAGATTGTTTTACTACACTCTTTTGTAACTTTTTTCAGGTGAGAGTCAACTATATTTATTGTTTTGTGCCAATGAAACGCTTCCCTTTTTTTATTTAATGTTATTTGCTTTCCAGAATCCTGAAATTTTTTAAATTTTAGTAAAATACTATGATCATACAAAAACCTATGCAAGGATTCACAGTCTTCAATACAACAATAAATTGTGATAATGTGAACTCATATTCATTGCATGAAAACCCCTGGTCATATGAAGATGACAAAGCCATAAACGCACTGAATTATACAATCCATGAGCATTGTTTTTCAAAGTTCCAATTTGCAGGTTATTAGCTGATAATAATAATCTATTCAATCCAATGAATGCCTTGTGACTCTCGAAAAAGAGTCACAAGGCATTTCTTATAGTTAGCAAACTGTTATATCTCAATATCAAAGAGTTTTGTGTGGCAGGGGGTTAATAGTAACCAGTTACCTTTTACTTAGAAGCGTAAAACAACTTTGCTTAAAACTTTTGTTCGTGTGTGTGTGTGTGTGCATGTGCATGCATGTGTGTTTATAGTTAGCAACTTTGTAAAAATCCTGAGTGCATCAGTGTTAATTATAGGTTTTCTTGTATAAGTATATGAGAATACGTGGGTGCATGTCTACCTACATATATTTACACAAATATTTTTTTTTTAAATACTGTTATTATTTCATTGGTGAGTCTGCATGTAATCATAAAATTAACTGAAATCAAGATTTGTCATCTTTTTCTATAAACACTGAATGTCTTCATAGGAATAACTAAAACATTTTGCCCTAAGTTGTTGAACATTTTGACATAAGTTTGTATTTATTATCTAAAAGCTTTGTAGTTTAAATTGCCCTTTATCAATTCATGTCATTCTTATTCTTTTACTCATAAATTATTAGGACTACATCATCTGTAACAGAAACATTTGAATAGATATAGTATCATATATTATGATATGTAAAATATGATATAGTAAAAGTGTGGATGTAACTTAAAAAAAATTAATTTTTAACTAGTCACAATGTCAAAGCTTGGCATTAAATTTTAATTATAATTATATATAAAACTTTTCTTATAAAGATACTGCTCATTCATTTTCATAAGCAACTTGACTGCAATATTATAATATTGTATGATGGTTAGCAAATATGTACTTCCATACTGATGGTAATTACAAATTAAAAATAAACAAAACTTAAAAATTGTTCATAAATCTATATTTAAAACCTGTTAATAAATGACAAGAATTTTGTAAACCATAATTTTATTACTATTTTATTATTAGTAATTCCCAGCAACTTCAGATCATAATAAATTTCATACAGTATGTCATTTGTTTTCATAAATATCATCATAGTATGAGATTGGTATTGTGCATGGGTATTGTTATCTATGAAAAAGTAGGTTTTCTGTATTTTAACATAAATTGTGCAATTTTGTATAAAGAAACCGAAGAAGATATTAAATTATAAAATTATCATTGTTTTGTTTCTTTGACAAGATTAAGGATATATGTCATGACATAACATCCTTTTCCAATGATGAACAAAAACTCCTACCATTTCTTTCCACCAAATTAATTCTGTTTACTTACATGGCGCTACTCATTCAAAATTCTCATGGATTTTCTTATTCTGTATGTTCCTCTTTTAAAAATATTAGTTATTTTATATTTTTGGTTAATACTAAGAAATTCATTAAATTTATTTCTGTGTCTAGGTAATACAGATTAAAACAAAGTAATGAAATTTGCTTGGGCTGCTTATAAGATGTGACAAGTGTATGTACATTATTTATCATGTGTGTGCGGGGGGGGGCATATGTGCATGGATGCACACATAATAAATTTAGGACAATATAAGGAGACATTCGTATCTGTTATGATAATAGCAATTATTAAATAAATCTGTTTAAGGAAAACAAAAAAAGATTGTATTTGAACTAATACTGAAACTGTGGTACAGATATTTCCATTAAAATACTGCCAATAGCAAATATTTCTAAAATTTTATTGTGTCTTGATTACTTTTATTATAAATATAAATATTTACATTTAAACTGAAATAGATGTAAGTGTAATTATTACTTAAATTATGACTATATTAACATTTTAAGAAAATTCAAACCTGGACTTGTGTTTGAGGGATCCTACTCACCAATGAGAATTAGGTAGATTTCATAAGAAAGCTACCTATTGTGAATGGGTACCATGATGCGACTTCAGAAGTCGCATCATTAATTTTGAGATATTTTCATGTTTTATATCCCCCAGACCCCAAAACCACCATCAGTTCAAAAGTTTATATATAACTATAAATCACTTGAATCACTTTCAAATTGATATATAAAATATAACGACCCAAAATCTCAATCAAGTTTGTTACTGGGGAAAATTGGACCATGAGGTTAGAAATTGGGGGCTTTTTCGAAAAAAATATCGCTATAACTTATTATTAAGTAAAATATTAAATTTGTTTAAAGTTCCTACTATTCTTTGGATAAGGGCCTAAAACTTATGTAAGTAAAGATTTTTGATATCACCAACCATTGGCCCAGAGGGTGGAAAAATGGGGTTTCAAAGACAAAAAAAACAATCATACCTTCCTTAATAGGTACTGTAATGAATTGGTTTAAGTAATCGTTAGTCCTCGAAACATTACCTAAAACTTTTGTCTGAAACAATTTTTTTTAAGTGACCAACCCTTACGACAAGGGATGACCAAAATGTTGCTGGAATTGTAAGAAGATGGGACTTATCGTATGCTAAACATTTGAAACTTTTTTTTTTTACTTGCAATTGACAATGAGTCATATTGAACAAATTTGAAGATTTACTTAATTTTAAGGTGGAAATCTTTTTTATCCCCTACTTAGGACTGATGAAATCTACCTCCGCCTTCCAGTGTGCCAGAAGGGATTTTTTTTTTAATGCAGAGGTTCTTAACATGCTAGAAGCAATGAATTAAAATACTATAAAAATATTAATTTGTAATAATGTTGTAATAATATTAGCCATATTATTGCTACGATATGACATTAGTCGTTATGAAGTATTATTCTAATCTGTTGCAATTATTTTTTTCTGATTATAAAAAATACCAGGTTATAAAAAATTATGCTATACTGCTTATATATTTTATTCATACTTAATAACTATTTTCAGCTCTCTTGTGTCATAAAATATACTTAAAATAAATTATATTGGTAACTTCCAGTGAGTTAAATTATGACTTTTCTAACACACCAATATTTGATTGTAATTACTTTTTAGTCTAACTAATTCATATTTGCATAGACTATGTAATTTGTACTACTTATTACTTTCTTTGCTTTGTAACAATTAGCAAATTGATGATAATCAGTTGCAGTACTACCAGGATGTTAACTATAATGATAATAGCTGTACTTTAGGTCAAGTTGAAGCAGTATTTGTGGGTTTCGCCCCTTGATTTAAAATTGTAAATTTTACGAAAAATAAAAGTCCTTGTAGAATGAAAAATAACTATTCATTATGAAGAAGAATGTTTTGTTTTACTTGTAATTCAGTTTCAAAATAAGAAAAAAATGTTACAATTTGTGTCTTAACAAAGGCATTAATATCTGAATGCTTACAAGATGAGGTTTTCGATAAGAAATTGCAGGCTATAGAGTTCTAAAGTTCACTTTGGCTTTCTTGACTAAGAAGTATGATATGATATGATAGTTTTTAAGAATATGTCACCAAAGAGCCAAATTTATATCAGATAGATTTAAATTTTTAGAAAATATAAATGAGATAAGTGAGATATATTAAATGAGATGAGTGTATGAGTTGTATTTTGAGGATGTGATTTGAAATTCAGAACATTGTCTTTTCCAGCTTGTATTACAGGAGAATTTTGTTTTCAGAAAATATCCTGTTGTTGGTGTACAATATCTTATGGTTGTGTCATTTAACATAGTATACTGGATTTGGAACAATAGTGGATCATGTTGTTATCTTTTACCCATGATTTGCTATTTTCATGAACTGATAAAGAAAATTTTCTTTATGTCAAGCCATGGTATTGATATGATACAGTTTTAATAAAAATAAATAAGAATCATCAGCACTACTATTATCAAACAAACCCTTCGTTTTTAAAAAAAAAATTAATAAAACATTAAAAAAAATGTTTTTTCTGTTATATGCATTCAATAAGGCATGTCAGTATATTTTTTGCGCTTATTTAGAATCTGCAAACCAAAATTGATTAGCAGTCATGGTTTTTTAGTAACATGACTAAAGAAAACCTGATCTTAAAAATATTGTATAGCCTATAGTGTGATATTATCTTACCTAATCTGCTTTTCGTTAGTTTTTCCTTTTTTCAGCCTGTGGAATGTATTTCTTTTCAATCTCCAGCAGTAATTAGTAAGTATATTCAGGCTCCATTTTCCCTGGTATTGTGTTTCCATCATTGATATATTTTGGAGAAAGTGTTCACTATGTTTGTCATTTACATCACCAAGGTTTGGTGGAAAAAAGTCCAAATGTGAATGTAACGTGTATTTTTCAAGACACGTTGCATCAAAGTTTTTTGTTTTCAAGAAGCTAATCAATTCTGCATTTTTCTCAGACTTTTTTTCCGGAAATGATTTAATAATATTTGATATTAGATCTGCTTTCTCCGATTCATTCAAACTCTTTTCAAAGTCCAAATCCTTCATTAGCTTATGTATCTATAGTCCAACAAATATTCTTTGATTTATTCATCACGATCCTGGGAAACTTGCTCTTAAGGTATAAAAAACCGTAGCCAAAAGAACATATTTTACTGCTTACAAGGTGGTTCCAACTTTCTACCCTTGAAGCCTATAATTCTTGACTACATTTTAGACAAATTGAGATCATCAACGAGATTATTAAGTTCTGCATGAGTAATCTTGTGAGGTTCAGTGCTCTCAACTTAGAAATCTGGATCCTCTTTTTCTTAATTACTCTTTAAATCACCAAATCCTCCTTCATTGTCAAAATTTTCTTCCAAACTCCATGTTTCTGGTGGAACCATGTCTTAACTGTGTGGAATAGATGTTATGTTGAAGGAAGTTTGAAATATGTTTACGATTTAAAAATTACAGTCTTGTTGAGTGGTCCTTAGGCTCTCTCCATACCACATTAACAGCAAAAAGCATATGTTTTAGTTTCCCACTTAACTTGCTGCTTAGTGAAGTTGCACTACAGCAGATGTGAAGATCCCTTACCCACCGGATTGGTCTAGTGGTGAACGCGTCTTCCCAAATCAGCTGATTTGAAAGTCGAGAGTTCCAGCGTTCAAGTCCTAGTAAAGCCAGCTATTTTTACACCGACTTGAATACTAGATCGTGGATACCGGTGTTCTTTGGTGGTTGGGTTTCAATTAACCACACATCTCAGGTATGGTCGAACTGAGAATGTACAAGACTACACTTCATTCACACTCATACATATCATCCTCATTCATCCTCTGAAGTATTATCTAAAACGGTAGTTACCAGAGGCTAAACAGGAAAAAGAAAGAAAGAAAGATGTGACGATCCCAAGACTTGTCCCTGATCTCCTATGTTAATAGCAGAGTTCATATGATTTGTAACCAAAGAAGTAATATTTCTTCTTTAAGATTTAAAAGTTAATTCACCATGCATAAAAATTTTTATAACTACAAGTCATTTTAACATAAATTACTAAGAAAATAAAAATGGTATCAAAGAAGCATAACAAAAACAATACGTAGCTGTATTAGAGAAAGTAGTTTAAAACAAAACATAAAACATGTAATATTATTTGCTTGAAAGCTAAAACAAAACTGATTCTCAGGTGTGAATTATTGTACAGTAAAAATAAATACAGTAAATGTAATACAGAATTTAATACAGTAATTAAATACAGTAAAAATGGTGTCATTAATTAAGGCTATTAATTAAATCATATTTCCCTGATAAATTTATTTTTTGTAAAAGGAGTGAGTCCGTAGTTAACAGTTAGTATCGATGACATTCTATGATATAATAACATATTAGTCAAATGGCCACTGTTCCAAATTATTCCACTCTGTGCTATATATAAATACGATTGTTTCCATTATAAATATCTTTTGACTTTCATTATTAATATAAACATTAAAGAAATTGAAGTGTTTTAACAATTTTAATTTTTTATGACTAACAATTACAAACAAAAAAAATCCCTTTTGACATGCCGGAAGGCAGAGGTAGATTTCATTGGTTCTAAGTAGGAGATAAAGACCCACCGGGTTGGTCTAGTGGTGAACGCGTCTTCCGAAATCAGCTGATTTGGAAGTCGAGAATTCCAATGTTCAAGTCCTAGTAAAGCCAGCTATTTTTACACGGACTTGAATACTAGATCGTGGATACCGGTGTTCTTTGGTGGTTGGGTTTCAATTAACCACACATCTCAGGTATGGTCGAACTGAGAATGTACAAGACTACACTTCATTCACACTCATACATATCATCCTCATTCATCCTCTGAAGTATTATCTAAACGGTAGTTACCAGAGGCTAAACAGGAAAAAGAAAGAAGTAGGAGATAAAAAAGATTTCCACCTTAAAGTTAAGAAAAACTTCAATTTTACTCAATATGACAACGGTTGCGTGTGAAAAAGGTTTCAGATGTTTAGCATACGAGAAGTCGCATCTTCTTAAAATTCCAGTAACATTTTGGGTCATCCCTTACGGATGACCAAAATAAGGGATAAGGGATGGTCATATTAAAACTTCTTTCAGACTAATATTTCGAGGACTAACGATTACTTTAACCAATTCGATACTTGTCTATTAAGGGAGGTATGATTTTCTTTTTTGTCTTTGAAAGCCCATTTTTCCACTCCCTGGGGCAATGGTTGGTGATATCAAAAATCTTTAGTTACATAAGTTTCAGTCCCTTATCCAAAGAACAGTAAGAACTTTAAACGAATTCGATATTTTACTTAATAAGAAAGTTATAGCGATATTTTATTTTTTTCGAAAAAGCGCCCCCATTTCCACTCATATGGTCCGATTTTGCCCATTAACGAACTCGACCGAAATTTTGGGTCGTTATATTTTATGTATCAATTTGAAAGTGATTGGCGCAAAATTACGGCAGTTGTCGTGTCCACAAAAAAGTGAAATATGTATATATATATATTTATACATATAAATGTATATATAAACTTTTGAAGTATAGGTGGTATTGGGATCTGGGGGATGTGAAACTCGAAGTTATGTCGACATTTTCCGGAAGTCGAATTATTGGACCCACTACAATAGGTAGCTTTCTTATGAAATCTACCTATAACGAAGTTCTTGGACAAACTTTGAGGACATATTTGGATTTATGTTTAAAAATCATAAGAATAAGCCAGAATTATCTGTTTAACATAACTCCTGCATATCAATGCAGTCAAGAGTTGAAGATATACGGCATTATAATTTCTATTCTCTGAAACATATTCAAGTACAGCTATTTTGAGTACAGTAAAATTTCCTTATTCGTGGGAGTTAGAGACCGTACAAATGTCGCGAATACAGAAAAACCGTGAATGTAGAACGGAACTAATACTCATTTAAGGAAGAATGGTTAGGTTCTATGTAAAATTAAACAATAATCATGCGTACTTAGGGCGATATTATTGATGAAATAGAGAACTTTAATTTTAAGTACTGGTTTAGTGCAGTACATGGTGCAGTACACAAAAAAATATTTAACAAAATACTGTATATTTCCTAATTTACTCGTAAGCACTTGCCGAACTGTGTTTGATTTAAAAATTCACTGCAGTACGTCGTACATTATGCAATATTGTAGAAAACAGTATTCATGTTCAAATCGTACTCGGAAATCGCCTTAAAAAGTCAAGAAAACAGTACTACATACACGAAATTAAAATTACTGTAAAGGAAATTTACAAAACTAAACTACATTATTTTGGATTGCATTTACAAAAATGTCTAATTTTTCCTTGTCTCGCTCATGTTTTTAAATCCGTGTAAAGTTCTGTGTATTCTTGCATAGCATCTTAAATTTTGCCCCTAAAGATTAAGCTTCTATTCAAAAGTGGATCATCATGTATAAAAAAACTGGAGGTTATGGGATAATTTAATGCCTTGGGTAAGCGTTTTGACATTTAACTGTTTTCCAGGGGTCGTATCTTCGACCTCGTCATGTTAATATTCCACCTGTGCCATTAAATCTTTTTAATATTTATTTTTTAATGTCACTACATAATGTAATGTACGTGAATAGGGAAAATTTTAGCCGCGAATATAGAAAAGACATTGAAAAATTTTGCACCGCGAATACGGGAAGTGCGATTAAGGAGATTTCACTGTATGTCCCAGAAAATGAAACTTCTGTTTATTTGAATTACAGAATAATTATAATAAGCATTAAATTTTTGTAATTTGTGATAAAGATTTAATTTTAGTCATTAGAATTTGAATGAAATTAACTGAATCTTGTGTTTGCTATTATTGTACGTTACAATTTGAATGAAGCAAATTAATCGTATGTAAACTTATGTTTATATTATATATTATCTGTCATATCAGATTTATGTGTACAATATCTGATGCCAGTCTGTTTGCATAGGTATGTTTTTATGTACTTTTGATTTAGTTGTGACTTGACAGTTGGACAGAAAATCTTTTTTGTAACTAATCACTGCTGGTAAGGGCTTTTGCACTTGTTTTAGATATCTACTTATAAAGTAGGTAAAAAATCTATTTATTAGCAGTATGCAATAATCCAAACAGGCTTATAACTTCATTAATATGTAACATAATTTTATTTATTTACTTTTATATAATATATTACTCAACAGAACTTGTTTTGATTAATGTTTAAAGATACCACGTGAAGGTTTCATTTGTTTGGAAACCCTGCTTTGAAAACTTTTTTTATTTCCTGTTTTCATATTCATTGAAAGAAAGATTTTTGATATTTTGTAGTGAGATATTTAAATCTGTAGTATCACCAAAAATAATCCATTGATGTAATTTTAAAATTGCTCAAAAACTATATATTGTAAATTTTTATAAAATTCCACATCCATTGGGTGTAATGACCTCTCAAAGAATGATGTCCCCAGAATGTCAAAGTGGACTCAGACTTGACTTAAGTTTTTATTTGTTCCAAAAGTAAGAATTTTTTTAAAAAATTGTTAGAACATCAGAATATTTCAGTTTGAAAGCAAAAAGTAATTAATTAAATTTTTTTTAATTAAAGGTTTGGGTTGGCTGACCTCTTTGACATCATTGAGGTTTTCATGCTGCTTCCTTAAAAAATAATGTAGGTTGAAAATGAACTTTCATTATCACATGATTTACTTTTTGTTAATGAAGGTACTAAAAAGCTCAGTCAAGCGGGCAGCATGGCTCAAACTTTCTTATTCATATAGTATTTACTGGTTTTCAAGAATAATGATGCTTTGAAAAAAGAAGGGATTGAATGTTCCAAGCTTCCAGTTATGAATTACAGGAGTTGAAGGTCCTTGAAGGACAAGGGGGACTGAACTTCTCGGATAAAAACATAAACTTTTTCTTTCTGAAGGTATAAATATTTTTAAAAAGACTAGTTCCAGTATTGCAACCATTAAATTTTTGTTAACAAGGATGCCAGGGGGTCTGAGACCTTAGGTAAGAGTTAGGCTTGAATCTGTTCTTCTTATATGTATTTGTTGTTTTTGATATCGCAACAGTTACATTGTTAATGTAAGGAGCTGAGAGAGAGTTTGACCCTCTAAGTTTGAATATTTTTTGTAATTCAATTTTTTTGAGAGTAAATTAGAAGAGGGGGTAATTCTCTCTTAGTAGTAATAATTGTCCAGAATTCTGTATCTTTATTCTGTCTTATAATGTATTGCATGTATTTTCATGTGATCCTATGGGTGTAGTACATGTATGCCTGTATTTTTCTACTGCAAGATTATGCGACTGAAAGTAGATTATCTTATTGTACGTTTTTAAGTTCAGTGATTGTGTACTTTTGGATCCAAATTTGGTGTATGTGTGAAGAACTGTTTCCTTACAATCAGACTTAATTTTTTATGTATGTATGAACGTTTTTATGTATATATTATTAATTGTTTCTATGAAAGGATAGCAAAGGAGGTGAAAGTGAGGGATATGAGGGTGTTATGAAATTAACTATTACATAGGGTATCAGAAATAACCTATAACAGTTGGGAAGGAGTAAGCTTACTACAATAATGTAGTAATTTTTCATATCTGTTAAGTGATTTTCAAGATTGTGCAGTACAATCCAACAAGTTTTTGTGTAGTAGGGTGTAAGGTTTAGGATATGTAACTGTAAATTTGATTTTAATGAGGTTTGGAGTTTTGATGACTTATGTATCTTATTCATCTAATTCTGAATTTACAATATATCTGTTAAATCATCATATTCAGATTATTCTTAACCAACTATTTTTTTCATTTGGTTATAATTTGGATTTGTATTTCTCTGATCTTTTTAAAAAGAATTGTAATGTTTAGAGTATAAAAAAATCAAGGCTGTAATATTGTAATTAGTGATAAGAAGTGTAATCTAGTATTGTAATTAATTGATCCTCTTTATCAATGATGAATATCACTAATAGGATCATTTTAATTAGTAAATGAGTTTATTAACATTAGTTCAAAATCTTGTTTTTTTGCTTATCAGAATAATAGTTTTCTGTTATATTATTTATTTATTTTTCATAATTTTTTGTTAGGTTTTGCCGTTATGTCATTTCAGCTGACATAACAGAGTTTAATATAAAGAAATTAAAATTCGTATGAAAATAAGAAGTTTTTATATCATTCTGTTGTAAGCTTGTTTGTATCTAGTTATAACTTTTCTTTCATATGTTCACTAAAGTTCTTTATCTTTGATTTATTTCTGTTCACTCTCATATGCAAGATGTATAAGCCCTGTTTCAAAACTGTAAATTTGCATAGATTAATATTATTTTATTTTATTTTTTTTTAAATAGACAGTGTGTTTCATCCAAACTTCTTTGTCATTATTTTGTCTTATCGTGTATTTCAGTTAACTTAATCATGTTTTTTTTATTCTCATAATTCTGTGGGAATGGTGTGTGCGCGCGCGCGTGTGTGTGTACTTTTCTGTTGCAAAGTGTCATAAACTGAGATTAAAGTTTTGATAATTTATCTTAAAATATGTTAGTGTTTTATGGCAAAACTATTGTATTATTTGTCTCCTTTTTTTTAGATATATCAACTTTTGTATGCAAAATAATTTTGCATTCTGTTGTATTGTAGCGGCCAGCCGTCAGGAAGCCTTCACCCGCGCCGCCGAGTGGGCTTTGTTGAATAAATCGAACTTTTAGCGGATCGCTATTAAAACCAGTTGATTATAGGTAGAATTATTTTTCTGGTTTTGTAGATATTTGCAAAAATCGTTCTTTTTTTATTTAGACTACTGTGACTATTTTAAAGTTTTGGTTAAGTTTCAATAGAAAAATTTGATACAGATGAATTCCCTCATTCTGGAGATGAGGAATGTCCCGAGCTATGCCATGTGTATGACCTGTTTTTAATACTGTGCTTATTTTTTTATTAATGAAGGAATAAGAATTTTATGTAATTAATACTGGATCATAATCATTTAGTTGATCTGAAGTATATGTAGTTGTAATTTAATAAGTAAAAATTAGATAAAGAATATTTATATCTATTACGCGTAGAGAAGTAATTAAAAATTTTTATGATTTTATCAGCTTTAAATGTTAATAATAAACATTTGTTAAACAGTTCATCATTTAAGAAGAGAAAATTTTCTATTTTTATCTAATAATTCTATACGTTACAGTATTAATTGTGTTAATTAGTCTTGATCAGTAGATTTTTTGTTCAGATGATTTTAATTTTATGTAATTGTGTTTAGTGCTTGATAAAAAATTATATTTCCTGAACACGACTGACAAAAAATCAAATTATCTTTCCATCGTTGCACTATTTAAATTTTGAAGTGTTTTTTGTCGATTAGTAAAAAAGCATCGTCATTAATTTACTCTTGCTGAGTTTATGATTTAAAAATATTTATGGGTGCTTGCAGTGGATATTTCTTTTAACTGACAAGGTTGAATTCTTTTGGGAGGATCTGTTTACCTTTGGTGAGACATCAGAAGAAACTCTTAGAATTCATGAGGGAGTTGATTCAGAATGTTTGTGCAACAATTTAGTAAAAAAGAATCTGATTTCCCACCTACTAGTAATGTCTATTTATGAACTGACTATTTTTATTGTAAAAAAGGAGGAAATATTGCAATGAAAAAATTTAAGTGTGGACCCTTCTCATAAAATATGCAGTGTTGCAAAATACAATACACAGGCTTTCCTTATCTGAGAGCATCCATATGCAAACCTAAAAGTTTACAATGCCATGCTAAAGATAATAATTACTATTAAATTTGTAATTCCATTATCTAAATTAATTGATTTAAGAATGTTTCTATTCTTAAAAAGATAACAGAGAATTGTTGATGTTAAAATGAACTTGACTGAATATTTACAGAACATATAATAATTGTATAATAATTTAAATATTTCTTATTAAACATCTCTGTAATGTAAGATAAATAAAACTTAAATGTAAATTACAAAACTAAAACATTTAAATAATTTTTAAATTTAAAACAATTACCAAAGGAATTCTGCAATTGTTAGAATGTAATGAATATCCTGATAATTAAAATATTTTTATATGAAAATTCAAGAGAATGAGTTCGGGTAAAAATAACATACTCTTGCATTCCAAAGGGCCTTTAAATCACGCTGCAAATCAGTGCTACATATAATTGTGTATGCTGTTTGAGCTGGGGTTTTTATTTGTTGGGAATAGATTTCAGTTAGGTACCAGCTTCAAAAAGGAAAAATGTTTATTATTTTTTTTAATTTTTTATAAAGTTTAGATAGATTAGTATAAGGAATATTTTAGCTGTGTACGTTAGGTTTTTATTTAAATTTTATAATTAAAAGGGTTTAGTCTATTACACAATATTATGTGTATCAGCATATTTGATTTGCATTTGCTTGTAAATTTGAAATATCTTTAAAATATATTATATTTACAATTAGTAAATTAGTAGCAATTGTATTCTGCCTAAGGTTAAGTGATAATGGTATCCAGCAGCATATCTGTAATAATTTGTAATGTCTTCTACAGTGATATTTTTTTAACAATATAAGATTTAGAAATGAAAAAATATCTTTCATATATATTCAGATTTTATATTTTTATAATGATGATGTTGGAATCAGTGCAGTGAGCTGATAGTGTGATTATAAATTTTGATGGATGTGTAGGTTTGTGTACCATCATTAAGTTAAAATTTTCATATTGAATGAACTAAGACAAAATATCATTACAGAAGTGAGATTACTTCTGTATTGAGTAAAAACATATTCCATACATTTTATTGATAAAAGTAAAGAAATGTTTTATTATTTACATGAATTACATTTTTAAATGTGATATTTTAAGAAAGTATTTTCCGTTTCATTGTTTTTTTTTACTTCTATTGCACCCAGAACTTATTACTTCCTTGTACAAAATAAAGGAAGTCACAGTGCCTCCTTTATTTTGTACAAGGAAGTAATAAGTTCTGGGTGCAATAAAATTACCAACAATGCAATATAAAAAACCAACGAAAAATTACGGTTTTCAGATTTCAACAGAAATATCCATTTTGACTAGTTTTGGAGTGACATCTATACTTATGTATCTCGCATTACTCAAAAACGATTAGCCGTAGGATGTTGAAATTCTGGATTTAGGACTGTTATAACATTTAGTTGTGCACCTCTCCTTTTGATTGCAGTCAACTGAACCAAAAGTGTCCAAAAAAACTAAAATCCCCAAAAGCTTTGGATTTTGAACTTTTTGTTATTGCAGTAATAAGCCCTAATTGAGAGCTTTTCAATGATATATCTCATAAGTGGTTCCAGAGATTTTCATTGGTTCCAGAGAGAGTCAAATAAAATTTTAATTAATGAAATATTTGGAACTTAGAGGGGAAGGCACATCAGTTCGAATCAGACTTCATCTCCTTCTTTTTTTTTTAACTTTTTTTTAAATTAAAATATATTGATTTATTAATAATTATTAACCTCTCATTGTAAAAAATGTTTTACGATAAATAATTCAATAAAAAAAAAGAAAAAATATCAAAAGCTTTTAATGAAATAAAATTTATGTACTTTTCATTTTTTTTTAAATGTGTAAATGTAATTTAATATGCATACAAGGAATCGTGTGTTGTCCACATCAGATTTTTATTTAATAAAATCATAACCATTCATTTCAGAAGTTGTTAAATAAAAAACACTTTTTCATTTTTCTTGTGTGGTTCTTTAGGTAGCTGATCTTTTAAAATAATAGTGATTATTATTAGAAATCTATATAAAAAATATATTTATAACAAGTCCATAATTGAAAGCTGCTGTAGTTTTTAGTTGTTACTAATTACTCTTATCATAATTTTTATTTTAGTTTTCTGGGATACAAATTTTTTTTTTATAATTTTTATACTTGTAATATATTGCATGTGTTTTTGAATTTTTTGCTTTGAAAGCACCCAGTTATAATTACTGATATGAAGTGAAATTTGCTAAGTGTGTGAAATATGCTAAGCAATAATTTGCCATAATATGCCATTTTAAGCTTTTTTTATCAGGCGATATTAATCAGTCATGTTGTTTTTATACATACAAGTGTATATTGATGAGTTATATGAATTTTCAGAAAGTTATTTGTATATGCATATAAATATATACTCTCTCTCTCTCTCGTGCGTGTGTACACACACACACACACACACAAGTCTGTTCAGAAAATAACCGAACATTTTTAATTACGCGCTAAGATATTTAGTGACATGCAGCTGACAGCATTGTGTTTTGCATGAACTCCTCTGTAACCACTTGTTCTTGGATTGTTATCATTTAATTTTGTGTTTTTGTTACTTGAGTGTAACGTGTTTGTGTTAGTAGCGATTTTTGTAAAGTGTGATTTTCGGGAGCAACGATACAACGTATAATTTTGCGTGAAACTGGAGAAACAGAAACATTTCAACTTTTGAAACAAGCTTACAGAAATGATGCTCTGGGTTGTACGCAATGTTACGAATGGTTTTCACGATTTAAAAGAGGTTGTCAGCAGTGGCGGCTCGTAGCTAAAATTAGTGGGGGTGCTACTCCAGAAAATTCTTTTCTGGTCCTTTTCAAGGCCATTGTTAAAGTTTTCCGTAAAATAAAAGAACTGAGATAAAAACTGAATCAAATTGAACATCTGGAAGCAGGGTAATAATCTAATTCTACACTTTATAACATTTGATTTAACCGAATAAATAATAAAATGCCAATACAGATAATATTTTTTAGTCTTATTAGATAATAACTTAATAAAATGTCCGCTTAAAAACATTATAGTGAATGGTGCTTAATTAAAATTTTTATTGTACATAGAAAGAAATACATAATTAGTTTTTACTAATTTACCTTCTCTTTCGCCCTTCCAGCGTGTTTTTGGACAGATTTGACAATCAAGGAGCGCTTGCTTTGCGTTATTTTCACATCACTACTAAAAAAACCACTAAATTACTTTCATATTCCTTCCATTGGCTAAACTAGAAAAGGGAACAAACAAGGAACATTCCATATTCACGAAGTAAAAAAAGCTACCTTCCACCAGCACACCAGGGTTGACACTGCGAGAGCGACAGTGCTCTCCCTCCCTCGCAGCCTCGCGTGCAGCTTCCTATGTGCGCATATACACAACAGCCAGACACCACGCTGCTGGAACTGTGAAGCGCACAGTTCCATACAAAAATTTTATATCTTATTCATAAACTGGGGGATGGCTACAGACATGAAGCTTAAGGATTATATATTGTACAAGAATAAAGAAAGAATTAAATAAAAAAGAACTCATTATATTAATTGTTATAGATAATATCAAGTGGAAATAGGAGGTGTTGCAGTTCCACATTGTCAATGCCTGAGCCACCACTGGTCATCAGTCAGTTGAAGATGACCCATGATCAGGAAGACCTTCAACTTCAACTAATGATACCCATCTTAAGAAAATTAATGATCTGGTGTGTGTAAATCGCCGATTGACTGTTAGAGAACTTGCAGAAGAGGTTAGAATCTCGATTGAATCATGCCATGACATTTTGACTCAAAAATTAAACATGCATCAAGGTGCAGCAAAATCTGTTTCTTGTTTCATGACCGAATAGCAGAAAGAACATAGAATGGACTGGTCGGCAACTTCTTGATCAAGCCTATGATGATGAATCATTCATGCAATCATAATGGGAGACGAAAACTGGGTTTACAGCTACAACATTGAGACAAAAGTTCAATCATCACAGTGGATTGGCAAAGGATCTCTACGCCCCAAGAAAGCATGTCAGTCTCAATCCAGTATCAAAGTGATGCTCTCTGTTTTTCTGGTTTTAATGGAATTGTGTACTTTCAAGATGTGTTAGAATGGTTACATGAAAAAATCTGCAAAAAGAGACCAGAGTTGTGATGAGACAACTGATGGTTCCTTCACCACGACAATGCGTCCATGTACTCATCTTTGTCTTCAGGTTTGTGCCAAAAATCACATGACTGTCCTTCCTCAGCCTCCCTACTTGGCAGACCTGTCTCCTTGCAATGTTTTCTTATTTCTGAAATTAAAATCAGTGATGAAAGGATGCCATTTTGATACTGTTGATGACATTAAAGCAAATTCATCATGACCTTAAAGGCCATTTTGAATGAAGCTATCCAGGATTGCTTCGAGAAGTGGAAACACCACTGGACAAAATGTGTGAATTGGGGAGGGGAGTACTTTGAAGGCGACAGGGCTCAATTATCTGTAAAATTAATAATAAAGATTAAAAAAATAAACTTCAGTTATGTTCTGAACAGACCTCATATCTTTAATTAAGTTGATAAATTAACCTAAAGCTTTATGTTTTTTTTTTATAATTTTCTATTCATAAAGAAGAACATGTTTTTAGAGGGATCTCCTTTATTTATTTTACGATATAGAATTTTCAAATTACATATGCCTCGTAGATTAAAGTAGTGTAAATAGTGTAGCTAGTATAATAATTTGTATTATTGCTTTTTTTGCTAACTTGTACTCAAAATTTTCCCTTTATGTTGTGCCTGTTAATTCATTAATGATAAATTATTTTGAAATTATGAATATTATAAATACTTTTTTAATTGCAGAATTTCTACTTATATTATTGTTCTCTTCCCTCTTATTCTTTAATCTAAACACTACCTTGAAACTGGTAATAAACTCAAGAAGTTTCTGTAAAGTTTTTCTGACAGCTAACCCTCCCTTATCTAGATAACTGCTATGATTGACTATCTGTCTGTATAAGTTTGGTGTCCAAGAAGATTGCTAAATAGGATTGCCTATGTGAAGTAAGAAATTAAAATATATCAATTACATTTAATTTATTTTTAAGCAATGCATGTAGTAGGCCAGTTGAAATCCAGAAATATTTTAACTTTTGTCTATCAGATAGTCATTTAATTAAAATTAAAGGGAATAACCATTTTAAAGGTATGTAAATACAACAAAAACCATAGTTTATACTGACCAAATTTATTTATTTTGCAACAAAATTTCTCAAATTAGTCATAATTTTGAATTAGACATATGTGATATATCTACTTTTATTCTTCTTACACTTTTCATGCATTCAACTAAGTATGTATTGTATGTTTATAGGATACATTTAATTAAACACAGTTTTATTCCATGTAAAGCAAATGACATTATTATTGTTTTATAATACTGTAGCTAATTAACTTTAAAAGCCTCCCAATGAATTGGCAGTTTATTTTCTTCACAAAGGATTTTGACACAACACACACACACACACACAGATAGATAGAGAGAGAGAGAGTGAATGAGAAAGAAAGAAATTGCATGTTACTGAATATATATTTTTTAAATTCCATTTAAGCAGCTTACTTTAGAAAGTTTCCCATGAGATTGTTTTCTAATAGGTGAAATATATTATATAAGAATGTTGTAAATATGCATGCAACTGATGGCTGGCTTCCAGACACATTCAACATTAATTAGTTTGATCGTATTTTGTGTTTCATTGTTTTTGCCCCAGGGTGGGCTAAAATTAACTTCTCACTTTTTTTATAAATTAACTGAAAAATAATTTTTTATTTAAATTTCAATTAAAACATGATTTATTCAAGTATATTTTGAAAATAATATCTTTTAAATACTGATGTCTGAAGTATTCATAAATCTGGGCTCTTTTTAACACATTTTGTATAGTTAAAACCAATATTTCTTCTGGTATTGCCACTGCTTCGACCCAAATGTTGTTTTTTTAACCCTTCTAAATTTTGTGGCTTATTGACGTAAATATTTTCTTCTAACCCCCAACAAAAATCAGGAGCCGTCAAATCTGGTGACCTTGAAGTCCTCCGAAAACGTAGATTAATCAAAGTTATTCAGTTTCCAAACTTTTACTTAAGGAACTCCATTGAGGCTCTGCTGGTGTGAGTTGTAGCCCCCATCAAGAAGAGATCATCCCTAAGATCCAGAATGAAAAATTTCTCAAGCACTTGCTGATATTTATTTCATTTCTCACTGTCACCAAAACACGATTTTCTGAAAAATAATTCACCATTTTCTGAAAAAAAATAAAAATACAATCTGTTGATTCTTTGTTGAGAAATAGCACACCACACTGTAACTTTTTGTGTGTAAAGAACAATTATGTGTGGATTGGGAGTACCTCAAAAATGAGCATTTTTTTCATTGACATAGCCACTAAGGGAGGAATGGGCTTCGTGACTCATCCAAATATTAGGTAAAAAAGAAAAAAAAAATCATCAGAATCATGGTGGGGTTGATAAATTCCCACCAGTATTCCAGGTGTAATACATAATCAAAAGTTCATTTTAATGGAGTATTTTGTAAGAAAACATTTTTAAATCCATGTTCAATATTCTGGACAGTGATGTTCGACTAATGCCCAACTGGGTTGAACATTTTCATGTAACATTGTAGCATCCTCCAATACACTGTTCTGTACAGAGTAAATATTTTCATTATTTTTAGAATATCTTGCTTGGTCTTGTTGATATTCTGGCATCTTCTACCGATCCAGTTTGTTCAAACTTCAAAACCACTCTAGTTTTGTAAAACTTACTAAATTTTTATTTTCTCAGAATCACTCCCCTGACTGTATGAGAAAAATGTCACTATTTTTATTCTTTCCTGGAGGGTATTTTTCCATAATGAGCCTCGTTTTTATTTAAGTTTAACGTGAAAGAAAAATAATTATAATATTTAATAATAAAACAAATTGTAAATTTTTTTCCGTAGGAAGTGATTTTTGGTCCACCAGTATGTAGTAAGTATTCATTATATTGCTACATTTCTTGTAAGAAAAGGGAAATGGTTTTTTCTTGAATAAAAGTATTTGAAATATTTGTTGTTTAAGAATTTTTGCGTATAGTTTTAGTTATTTATCAAAGTTGTTTTTTTTAATGTTTTCATTTGTATCACTGTCTTCATTTCCTTTGTTACTTTCTGTCAGTAATGTGAAAATTATGGATATCATAAATATGAATTGCTCATGTTTCTTTTATGTAAGACGTATGTCTATTTTTATGAATGTTTTATTACATAAAAACATTCAGCATTTACTTTTTTAAATTATGGGATTTTTATTTAATTTATTATGTGAGTGAGTTTACTATTTAATAATTTATCATCGTATGTTATAAATTTGTTTAATTATACATTTTCCTGCTTGAAGAATTATATTATAATCACATTATTAAATATCTACTTTCAAAACTATGAAATAATAAATTTGTTAAAATAAAAGTGTATAATGTTAATTGATTATAGTTTTATTACAAACTCTTAAAATATCCTATTGTTTGGAGTTTTTTAATAAATTTGATAATATAATTTTATTAGAAATAGTTTTTTTTTTTATTAGAGATAAAAAGCATGTGATGCTGTAACAAATTCTATTTATTATTACCTTTTTTTATATTTGATTAGACATTCAGTTTTATTAGATAATTATTTTTACTGTTTAATAATAAACTGCTGTGAAACATAATATGATATAATATATGGGTGTGTGAATGTATGTATGTGAAATGCTGACAAGAAAAAACTAGCTGTCTGTTGGAATAATCATTGTTATATTTGACATTTTTTTTATCTTATATTCTGATTCATCTGTATATGTATATTAGATGGTTTTGTACACTTGCTCTTTCTGTCTCTTCCTACCACTGTATTCTGCCTCTCCGCAATCCCCCTCCACCCCCCCCCCCACACACACACACACACATATGCACGACCTGCCCGCCCACAGTTATTTATCCTGCTGATCTGACATTTTCATTTAATGGAAGTTACATTGTAATAATCAATTCAATATTTTTATTCTTTGAATCAGTTATAAAATCATTTTTTATTTTTTTTTATTTAATAACATATACATTTCAATTCTTTTCTTTTTGCTTGTCAACGCATAATTACCGGTCATTCTTCATGCAGCCTCCTGATAAACAAGGGGCCTGCCCTAATAGCTGATAAATATATTGTAAGAAAACATCTATCCTTAACCAAGAAAATTATCTGCCAGGATTTAAAGAACATTTTTATGATCTTATTTTTTTCAGTATTGATTTCAAAATTTTTAAATATATTGGTTCTCTTGGTAATGTAATATTAGTTATTTCACTTGTGATTGTATTAATTTTTATCAGTGAAAGAGTTTTAAAAAATGGGTTCAATTTTTTTTTTTTCATTCAGATATTCAAATACATTTATTTCTTAGTATAATATTGTTATAAAATATTAAGTTTTACTGTACTGATGCTAAATTATTGGTTTTGATTCATATTGTGGTACTGCCGTAAGTGTCATCAGCAGACATACTGTCAGGTTCATAATCTTAAAGTTGAACAAGTTCAGAAATGTTTTTTGTCATTGTGTTCTGTTTTGAGCCCTTTTTTTATTTTACGCATATTGTGTGAATGGAGCAGTATTTTTGATAAAACTTTTTGAATTTTATTCTCTAGAACTCATTGAGACATAGAACTGTATTTACCAGCAGTAGTTGTTCTTTTGGGTCTTTAGTTTAATAAAATTATACAAATTATATAAATCTGATTATTCTAAGTTATAGTAATTCATCAGATCGATGTATTTTTAATTGGTAATATTTATTAAAATATTCAATTTTTAGGAATATATTCTAGGTGAGAAAACCTTCTTTTGAGTTAATCTAGATCATTTAATTTTATTGTAAATGAAACTTAAGTTTATATACAAAGTAAAATATTAGTTCTGGTGTGTAATTATATTGTTTACAATTCATTTATAGAGAATTATACTGTTTTTTTTACACAATATTAAAATTAATTATTTTAAATTCTGTTTCCCCACTGCAGTAATTTTTTTCTATTACTCAGAATAATGGTGCGGGTCATCTGAAATTTAAATTTTGATCCACAAAATTTAAATTTGAAATTTTTTTTAGGTTTGAGGTTTTTTAAATTTTGGGAAATTAATTTTTATGCTTACCTGCTTGAATTTTTTATAGGGTGTTGGTAATTATTATATATTAGAAACTAGTAATATTGGATTAACTTGGTTTTGTTCTGAATAATGATTGATATTTAAATCTCAATAAATTGGTGTTTGAAAAATTAATGTTATTTCTTTTATTGAGCCTAATAAATTTATTTCTCATAGTTAATAAGTGAATTAGAAATATTTGTATTTATTTTGTTACTGGTATTATGTTTTGCATTTATGTAAGTTGTAAAAAATATAAAAAAATCACTTTGCATGTTGCTTTAAATGTTTTGTCACAGTAATTGTATCAAAATTAATCATCTTTGTTACAGACAGGCCGTATAATAAAATGAAATTATGTTATCATACTCGTATATATATTAGAATATTTTTATGGTCAGTTCCATTCAAGTTTGTTTATTGCTAATAAATGTTATTGCTCTGTTAGTCTCTTAACCTCTAATTATTATTAATTATTTCAGTTAGTGATGCCAGATAAAACAGTTAGCATCTTAAATGATGTTTTAAAAAAACATGCATAGTATAATTTATAAACTTGTAAAAACAAGACATTGAATACAGCTAACCTGTAACATTTTATCAGTGTCAGTGTGATAGTATGATAAATGTAATGTAGGACCATTCTTTATTGACATATTGAAAATTGGATTTCAGGCAAGTAATAATTACACAGTTTTATTCATAAATGAATTCTTTTAAATTAATAAAACGAAATAACTTAAGTTTGAGGTTAAATGCTTTAATTATTGAATTATTATATTTAAATAATGTTATTGTTAATCCAGACTGTAATGTAGTTAATGACCCTTTGTGAGATTTGTAATCTCAAATATAAAATTGTAATTATAATATTTATTATATTAAGCATGATAAATTTTACATTTTATATTTATTCTAATGTCTGCAGTAAAGTAACTGTTTGTTAACAGTGAGGACAAATCACACTATTCAGATTTTATTTTTAAAAAAAGTTAACTAAAATTGCTTATATAAATAGGGGTTGTCTGATATAATATCTTGTAATAATTGCAATCTTCTTACTACTTGAACTATTATCATATTTTAATTGTCTTTAAATTAAATTAAAAATAAAATGTAATTTAATTAAAATAAACATTTAAGTAATGGTTGAAAAGTTTTTATGTATTAAACAATCAGTTAGGCACAGTATCAAGTTTGAGTAATTAATGATATGATCTTATAGCTCATTAATTAAGTAATATAAGTTTTTTAGTATTTAGGACAAAAGCTCCAACTGAACCTCACATAACCTAACCGTTTTACAAAAAAAATCTATTAACTGAATTAGCAATTTCACATTTTATTCAGCCTTCTGGCTCTCTGAAATCAGCTGATTTTTTTTAAATTCAATTCCTGACAAATGTCTAATGTTTTTGTTTAGTCAGTTCCTAAGAGATTGTAAATGATGAAAAGATTATTTTCTCTACATGTTTTTTTTTTTTTGTTTAATAATTGTTAAGTGATGCTATTTTTAAAATTATTACTGATTGGTAATTCCTATTACCAAGATTATATTGTAATTTTGCTTTCAGTAATGCTTAATTGAGATAAACTTGATTTCACTGTCTTGAAAAGAAGTAATGTAGGAGATGGTGAATTTGTACTGTAAGGTTGCGTAATGGTTTTTTTAAAAAGACAAAGAATTAATTAAGAATTCTATTTTTGTACTTACCTTGTTAAAAATAACATTATTACAGCTTTAACATAATGCACTGCAATCATGTTAGGCTACATACTTGATAATTTGCTATATTATTACACTTAACTTTTGTCCATTTCATATACTTCTTTAAACATTTTTGTAATTGTTCTAAATGATGCAGTTGTTTGAATTATGATTATTGAGTTCTATTCTTTTACGTATCTTGTGTAATCATATATATTTCTTCACTATTAAAATACAATATCATTCAATAGTGTTGTACTTTGTTTAGTAATCAAGAAAAATTTAATGAATCCATTATAGAGGAAATTAAAAAGTACATAAGATAAATATTTTTATCATGTGTCCAGTTCAGATTACACGTACATATTATAATAGTAATGTATATGAAATATATTTTAAATTTGTACACATTTGGTTGGTTATATATACTGATTATTCATTTTGAAATAGTATAAATTACATAGTTCTTTCAAGCTGGCCTTAAAATAATCTTAACCCTTAAAATAACATTAATCTTTTTTGTTTTTTAATTAAATTAAAACTAAAACAATGAGTGTAAGTTTTTTTTTGCTCTCTTTTATTCTTCCCAATATTAGTTGTAAATTTATTAAAACTATTAAGTTGAAAACAAGAAATTTTATTCTACTTACTTTCACTGATGTAAGAAAATAGTGTGTTTGCTTATTGAAGGCATTTATCCTTTTTGGATTTAAACAATTGTAATTTTTTTCAGACATTTATTAATGTATTTTAATATTATTCATTAGATTTATGTTCACATTTTTTCTTTTTAAAACATTAAATTGTTTCCTGCTAATTTTCATTTTCCACTGGTTTGTTTGTTAAGTGTTTGAACATTGTATATTGCACTTTAATGAGAAATATTGATGTAATTTTTATACATTAATAATCCTTATTTGATGTTTTTGAGAAGTTGGCCATTTCCAAGCGACATCAGATTCAAGTAAAATTTTGTGTGTATCAGTGGATAATTTACATTTTTGACCCCCGTTATTTCACTACATTATTTATTTGGAAAAATAATATTATTAATCTGATATTATTGAATAAATCAGCTTATTTTATGGGTTTTTTATGTAATTTTTGTTATGTATTTGAATATTGCTTTTTTATTGTATTGCTAGAATTACACTTTTTCCTCAAAAATAGTGTAATCTGTTGTTAATTATCTTTATATGATTTTGCTTTGGGTCAAGGTGAGAGGTATTTTATAATTATATAATTGATGATTATTATATTTTCATGTACTATGTTTTAGTTAAGCGAAGATATGTTCTTTATTAATATTTATATTTCTTTATTAATTATTTGTTACATTTAAATGTACATTTGGACCTTTTTTCAAAAGTATTATTTTTTGTTACTGTCATAAGAAATATCAGAACAAAATATAATATATTATGTAATGTAATATAGTTAGAATTAGCTCAGTGGTATTTTATTACATGACTGTTACACTATAGAAGGATAAAATGATTACTTTGTCAAAATAATTCGAGAGGAAAAATATATACGTGAACTTATTCACTAGTGAATAACATGAGTACATATTTTTTTGCTGTGTGAGCAAACATTTTCATTCTCTTCATATAGCATGATGTTGTGAGATATTTACTATAAAAAAAGGATGATTTTAGTATATAACTTGTGTTAAAAATATTCTTACCTATCAAGAACACAAAAATTAATATTTAAATTTTTCTGTTGAAAATGTTATTTATTAAATCATTGATCATGCTACCTGCTGAAAGGATATTAACAAATAAATATGTAACAAGGTGTAGTTGTGTACATCTTCTGAAAACATTTGAATGACTTAAAAAATTATTGTGTATAGCATATAAGACATATTTTTAACTCAGTAAATTAGAGAAAACTGTTTATGTCAGTGTACAATAAATTAAGTTTTGTAAGCATAGTCAGTTGATTTGCAGTAGTTCATTTTGCTTGCCTTTGGGTTTGTGTTGGTGAGCGGTTGTAGTGGGAGAGGATGGGAAGGGGAGTTAATGTAGACTTCTACAGAAAGACAAATACATGCACGCATGCTCAGTTAAACGCAAGAGTGTTTCATGCTAAGTTTGACACTGCAACAGTATAGTTCCTTCACCTGCATCTAATACAATTTTCCAACCTGAGTGAAAACTATGCTTACAAAAGTTAACTTATTGTTGTACTTAGTCGATTACATCATTAAAATTCCTTTCATTAATTTTTTACCACTGATTTATTCTGCAATTTTTGTTTTTTTTTCATTTTCGTTTTTCTAAACTTCAGTGATACTTTCAACTTCAGAATATTTTGAATATTAATACTACAATTTACTTGTTGGACCAATCATTTAAACAGTTTATTTCAATTGTTTTAACTATTATTTTACAGTTATTTATTTTTTAGGTTTGAGACATTTTTCAACTTCGAGATCTATTTTTCCTTTAATTTTTTTTGTTTGATATTATATTAAACTGTCTAATTGTTTTCTCTGGGAACTTTCTAGAAAATCCGTTTCTGAGAATTTCACTTTAATTAAATATTCTTTAACATAAATGTATTTAAAGCATTTTTACTTGTAATAAGAAATTGCACAGATTACTGATATTGTAATAATATAATTACTTTTTATAGGGCTTTTTATGTACTTTTTTGTTAGAACTGTAGCATCTCTTTGTTCTGACTGGAAGGCATCAGAGATTTTATGGTTCCCAAAACCAGTCTTTTCTCAATAAATTTTATACATAAAATTTCAGGCATATTTTAATTTACATTTTGATCAGATCCTAAATCAGTAATTGCGGATGTACCCAATTATTACAATTCTAGATCTGGTACTACTGATTTGTGTTCAACAACTCATTCTCACTGTTTTTCAGGTTGAGATGAATTTTAAAGTTTCTTGTTTTTATTTTTACTAAATGATTATTTAATTCAGCTGATTTATTATTTTTTTTAATTTCTCATACTTTGTAATACATACAGTGGCTTGCAAATTAATCTGAGCACAAATGTATAAAAAGCAACTCTATTTAGAAAAAAATTATATCTGTATAAAATATATAGTAATTAATATGCACTCTTTCATTGCTAATTACTTCATGTACACAATTTGGCATCCATTCAACAAGTGTAATACACATTTTTTTGATTTCATCATCATGACCCATACTGATATTATTGCTTTAATGAGGCCAATTTTTATGGTACAATTGATTCTTTAGAGTCAATTTTTAACTGTTGCTCAAAGATTTTCATTTCGGTTTAAGTCTGGGGAGTTGCCTGGCCACAGAAGTATTAATGTTTCTTTATTTGAAAACTTTTTCCACTTTTTTTGGCAGTATGGCATGGCAGCAAACCTTGTTGGCACACTCCGTTGCCTTGTGAGAATCTGTGACACAACTCTTTCCTTCAGAATTTTGATGTATCCACTCACTTTTCAACATTCAATCTCCTGGGAATAATGAACAAAGTGAAAAATGTGCCTTCAAATTTGAAACAACCCCAAAAATGTTTTTCTGGGGATGTTTAACTGGTTGTTGAATATGAGCCAGTGATGTATTTTCATCTGATGCTTTTCTAACATAAAGCCCTTTGCTCATCAGAAACTCGTCAGAAAACATTACACTTTTCCAGTTTTCTTTGCTCCAGTTTGTGCTTTGGCCCACAAGTCTTTTTTTTTTTTTTATTAAAAGCTGCTTTTTAGCTGGCTGACGAGCTTTCCATCCAGCTGCAAGAAACAGCATCTAACAGTTGTCATGTGTAAATCTGTTCAACTGGCTGCTAATTCTCGATTTAAGTCCACAACAGATAATTTTAGATGAGCTTTACTTGTTCTTGCTAATAATCAATCCTTTGTAGTAGTTTTCCTTTTACGGCGACATTTGATTTTCCTTTAATGAAAAGGAACCAGTTACTTTAAATTTTTTTAAGGTAGCATTTACTGACCACTGTCCAATACCACACAAACTATTTGTTGTATCATACTAGTATGTTCAGAAAGAGAAACAATTTACGAATGCTTTTATGGATTTATGTTCATTATTTATTCAAGACACGCAGAACAAAAAATGAAATATATGATTTTATGAAATTATGTGATTTTATTAAAAAATGAAATAAACTTTCACAGACACTATTTAAAACATGAAAATTGCTAAATAACTAAAGAACAATAACCTCTTACTATACAGACAACTTAAAAATTGTATGTTTTAGCATAAAAAAGCGTAAAATGTAGCATAAAATTGTTATGTGTAGCCACAACGTAGAAATAAACAAAAAATTTCCTGTGTTCGCACTAATTTGCACATTACTGTATTATTTTAAATTTAGTTAATATGTATATTTATGGTAACATGAAACTTATGTATTTATCCGTTTGATTATTATTATTTATTTGTTGAAAATTCTCTTTTTGTTTATTTGGATGTAATAGTCATTAGATAATATTTTTGGCATATGATTTTTTGTTTAAATAATAATAATCCTTGAGAGATTAGTTTTATTACTAGAAGAAAAAATAGTTTATTTTTTTGAAACATAATCTCTCTAAGAAATAATTTTTATCTCACAGGAACAATAAGTGAATGAAACTACATGAAGAGGATTTAATCTGAGAGTCTTAAATGGGGAATAATTTATTCCGTAAGTAATCAAACCAGACATAATTAAGAGATTCTGGTCCTGAGTTTTCATTTTGGGGCTCTTTAATTAATTTGCATACATTTGTATTTATAAAAAGAAATGAAAAATGATCACTTGTTTAATGATATGGCCATTGAAATTTTTTTCTTTTTCTGAGTTTCAGTAAAATCAAATATGTAACTGAAAACATTTATTTCCTTTATTCATTTTATATAATATTTTTAATTGGTGCATGTTTATTGTATTAACAGAATTTGCTTTTATATTTCTAACATTAACTTTTACCAATTTATTAAAGTTATTTTCATTGGCTTCATATTAAAAGATGCATGATTTTCAAAATATAAAGTAAACTCAGTTCACTTTGAATATTCTTTGGTTTTTCATTGAGGTATTAATGTTATTTTTTGGTAAATAAGTATAAAAAAGTTCAAAGGTTTAATTTTTTGTATGTCAGTAAATGCATTTTTTTTTTTTAAATAGTAATTTCTAGCAATGAACTCAATTTTTTATTTTATAATTGTGTGAATAAGTACTGACAGTACATTCAGTTGTATTTTAAAGATCTATGAAGTTGATATGTACAAGTTTTACATAATATGAAGCTACTTATTTGACAATGTAATTTTTTTTTGTCATCTGTTCTAATTTTTTCCCTGAGAGATGGCTGCAATTCTGGGCTGTTTTTGCCCCAGGGCAAAAAAATTCTGGGCTTACTGTTTTTCCCCCAGATATTCTAAAGCTCTGTTTTTGGCATTTTGTTTGACAAATCATTGTTGTTTCTCTTCTAATTTGAAGTTGTGGATATTTATTTCATTTCATTTCAGTTTTAGATAAAAATATGTCACAATGCTGTAGATTTGGAAAGTTTTAGAAATCTGAAGTTTCTTTTCTTTATACACTTTTTAACAAAGTTCTATACGTAGTACTATGTTATTCTATATTGTCATTATAAAGTTTTGTGATCTAGTTTTTCTATTAATTCAGTTTCATATTTTCTATGTGAATGAATTCATCACTTTTTTTTTCATAGTTATAAGTCAGTGAACTGAAACTAATGTTCTGTAGCCACTGAAAAACAAAACTAGTGAATCTATAAAACACACATGCCTTAAAGTATTAATTTGAGTGAATTGTAAGGCGTTACAGGAGTGTGGATTTAAAACTACAAAGGGGAGAAGTATTACCTGAATTCTCTATTGTTTCTATCTGTTTGCAAATAAAAAATTCCAAAAACTTGTGATGTTGAATATAATCGATACAGGTTTGGAGATGAGGCTGCTAGATAGGTTTACTTGTTAAAATTATAAAGTTGACCAAATATCAGAAAGATATTAAGAAATTTTTTTAAGAATGTTAAAGTTGCGATCTAAAGTGGTGCTGTTAGCTAATTAGCAGTAATCCATGTTGTGTAGCATATCACAATACCCATGTCTGCTTTGTGGCCTAGTAAATATTTTCTCTGATGAGAAGAGCTATATTGAGCCAATTTGAATTTCACCTAAATTGTAAATAACATATATACATGAATTATATAATATTAAAAGATGAAAGGAAATCAAGAGAGATAAAACCAAGAGATTGGATCAGCTCTCAATAAAATTTGCAAGACAAATCTGTGATTCTCTGTGATTTTACAAATTTCTTACTCTGGCTAGAATATTCTTATCAGTAGCTGCAGATTCTAACTTAAACATATTTTGTCCCTTTTTTCTACTGTTTTGTGTTTAACAATTATATTATCAATATTTTTGTTACTTATAAAAAAATATTTCTTACATTTTGGGTGTTGATACTTTTTATTTTTGCATCTGTAGTACAATTTTATTAGGATTAATACCTTAACAGTTCAGTTTTTGTATTCATATTATATTAATATCCAGATTGTTTGATTACTGCCCTTATTTCATCAAGAAAGGAACTTTGCCATCGAGCTGCGGTAGATATTTGTTTTTAGGATAAGAATGGATGTGTGGAGAACTATGTGATGGAGCTGCTGTATGAGAGGGTATAGGCATTGACCTTGCACCCAAAATCAGAGAAAGCAAAGCATTGACCACAGCAGAAAAATATAGGATATGATTTCATTAGAGGTTTATTAAATTTGTGAATCTGTATTGTGATTTTTAAGTATCAAGAGTACTTTGAAGTAAATTAAATTGTAGGACAAAATTGTCATTTTTGTCATCAACATTTGTTTTTTTAATATGAGAGGTGTTTAAAGACTCAATCAAGTAGTGATCTGAGTGTGTAGTCTAATTAAAGTTAGATATGGGAAGATTTTTGTGCGAAACCTTTGGTGTTAGAGGAAGACACAGGGATCGCATTTCCACGATTCTGTTAATTTGGTAGTTAAGGATTGTAAGTTACGGTTGATGATAGTGGTTGGAAGAAGCCATATGAAGGTGATAGTAAGTTATGTAAATACACTGATGAAAATGTCTGCTCGAGGCATTTGCATCAGTGGCATCCTGAAAGAGACCAAACTGATGACTGTGATATGTTATCAGGTTTAGAGGGTCTAAAAGACAACCTCTGGTAAAGCCCATGAGGGCTAGGAATGAAGGGTATGCAGTGGATACCAGGATCGTCACAACACAGATTGCTTCTCTTAAAGGGGGCAGGATGGCTTATTTCATTTAAGGCACAAAATTTTAGATTGTAAATGAGACAGTTCTGATTTTGCATCACTATCCCTTATATATATAGAGGGATGTTAGTATGTACCTCACATAACTCAAAAACAATTAGCCATAGAATGTTGAAGTTTTGGATTTAGGACTGTTGTAATCTAGTTGTGCACCTCCCCTTTTGATTGCAATCAACTGGACCAAAAGTGTCCAAAAAAGCCCAAAATCTAAAAAAACTGGATTTTGGACTTTTTCTTAACTGCAGTAATCAGCCCTCATTGAGAGATTTTCAGCGATATATCATAAATGGTACTTATTTTCATTGGTTCTAGAGTTGTAGCCAAAGAAGATTTTAATTAATGAACTATTTGTATCGCACACCAGTTCGAATCACTTTTTTTTTCTTTTTTTAAATATATTCATTTATTAACCTTAGATTGAAAAAAAAATGTGTATATGTAATTTAATAGGCGTACTAGGAAGTCATGTGGTATCCACATCAGTTTTTTTCTGTTATTGATAAGTTTTCTATTTGTGTTCATTTACATTATGTTGTTCCAACATTTATGAAAATTGTTCTGTTTAAAATCTTATCACTTTTCCGATCCAGTTTGTGTGCTTTGTTTTTAATTAAAGTTGTGGAACTTCTCAAATTTGTGATTAATTTTAATTGATGTTATTCAATTTTCTCAGAATTAAATTCTCTACAAAGTTAACTAGAAATCTTTATTTATTATTGTTAAATTAACAAAGTTATTTTATTCCAAACCAAAAAAAGTATATCTTCCAACATAACTTTTTCGTGTTTTACCCTCTTTTTCTTCAATCTAAGCGAGATAGAGATCTTGGACCAGTTTTATTCAATTTCTTAGATCAAAAACCAAAAAGAAGCACCCAAGTTACCCCAATAGTTTTAGTACAGTTTAATTTCACAGAGGGAGCAGAAAGCAGGGTTAAATGTTTTGCAAGCCAAAACTCGCTAATGATTTTTTTTTCTGGCCTATGCTTGTATGAACTTCTTTCCTATTTTCAGCTATAGAATCATCTCCTGAGAGATTCCTGTGCAATTTGGAATCACTCTGTATATATTTTTTGATATAATTCTTAAGTTCTTCTGTTTTGTAATTTTAAATTGGAAAGCAGACTAGGGAGTGCATCATTACACATAGCTTTATCTTGAGAATTTTTGATAGGTTCGGTAAAGTAAATACTTTTGATCTAATATCTAATTTATTTTGTTATGGCTTCTTTATCTTTTAAAAGTATGTGTGATGATGGGAATGTTTGAAATTTTAAGAATATCTCAGGAGAATAATTGATAAATGCTGAAAATTCAGTCTATACCAATTTGTTTCTTTATTTGATATGGTAGGTATCTTCTACTTTTAGCCTAATTAACTACATTAATTTGCAAAAATCCTATTAAATTAGATTTTTTTAATATATTACTTTATAATTAATTAGTTTTTGCTAGTATGTTTATATATATATTTAATTAGATCAACCAAAGTTCAGAATAAATAAGTAGGATGACTTACCTTATTCCACTATTTATGCAACATCATCCTACTTTATTTATTCTATACTTTGGTTGATCTAATAAAATAAATATATTTGTGTATAGTACAGAGGAGTATGATTCTTAAAAGAATTGATTTAAAAAAAAAAAAAAAAAAAAAATATATATATATATATATACACATACACATTTGCAATTTATAAATGAGATAGCTATCTTTATTCATAATAAAGTTAGTTTTAATTTAATATAAAATCTTAAGACAGGTTTACTTAATAGAAAATTTGTTTAATGCATATAAAATGAAACTTTTAATTACTGTGTTAAATAATTTTTTTTTTAAGTATAAAATATTATATTTAATGCAATAACTTTCTTTTTTAATTACATCATTGGTTATATGTCTTAATTATTTAAGCCGAAATTTAGTTTGCGTAAGCTATGATTCTGTTCAAATTACTTTTGTCATGTAAAATATTTGTGTCTGCCCATGGCTTGTGTAACTTTTTTCTTTCTTTCTTTGATTATTTTTTGTTTTAGATAAATCCTATAATTGTACATTAACAGATTTATGAAGCATTGTATCTATGTTTTATAAATAATAGTCATTAAAAATTGGTGATCACCTCATTCCTTAATAGTTTCTCTTCTTTTTTTTAACTTATTTGATGAATAAATCTAAATCTAACCTTTTGATACTATTATATTAAATTGCTACTGTTTTATCATTCTGTAGTATGTATGTTAGTATGCAGTACTACATACTTATAGTATTAGGTTATATAAGAATAAAATAGGGTAGAATACTTTTTTGTCCTTATAATAGTGTTACACACAAAATTTTGTTATAAATGTGTAACTGCTGCCTGTAATACTAAAGAAACCAACCAGGTACATACTTAACAATATTTTTGTCTGATTATAGTAGAAATGTATAAATAACTAAAATAAAAAATATATAGGTATATTTATTTGGTTGGTCGGCTTCAATGTCATGGACAGCGCCTTATAATTTAGTGTAAAAATAATTAAATATCTATTACTACAATAAAGAATAATATATGTGGGAATATTTGAAAAAGGATGATTTAACAACTCTTCAAGAATTTTACCTAAATGGCAATAAAATAGTTGATCATATTGTTGAACAAAATCAAATTAATTTCATTCTTTAATGTAAGTTAATTTTTTTCTTTTTATTTTTTTCTGTACACATTTCACAATATTTGTCAATAAAACTTTAGTGATAGAATTCCAAATCTCTTCTTCCTCTTAATTTTTATATTTAGGTATTTCATTATTTTAATCTTCAAATTTATTTTTACAACTTTGTTAGTATTTTTTTACATAATTTATATTAGGTAATTTCTTTCTAACTTTTATAACAGCTTTTCATATTTATTGCTTTTCAAAATTCTATAGTAAAAAATAAAGCAAAACCATATTATAATCGGCTCTGAAAAGAATAGTGTTTATCTTCTATTATTTTAGGTTATGCATCTTATGTCACACTTGCAGATTAAAATCATTTTTTACTACCTAAGAAAATGAATTCTCTTCCTTTAAAAAATTAGGTTATGATTTACAGTGATTGAAGTCGGTAGGTATGATGTAATATTTAAATGCATTTCATAAAAACCTGGATAATAATGCTGAGACTGAGTATTGCAGAGGATAATGCGTCTTTTAATTTTATGCCAATACATGGTTGTTTGTTTTATTATTAAATTTCTGAGGCACGTTTGGAGCTCAATTTTAAAAGCACATTATGCAGTGGTGATAAATAAAATGATTTAGTTTTTACATACATCAAAAGAAATTCAGGTAAACTATCTTTTTTATACTAAATTTTATTTTATTTTACTGTAATGTATTATGTTACTTTTCTCTTAAATTCTGTAAAATCACAATCATCAATCAAAGTTATTACTTAATCAGAAAATTATCAAAAACATAAACTTCAAAACCCAGCAAGTACTAAAATAAACTGAGTGAGGTTTTGTCTTGATATTGACAAGCAAGTGTTTTTTAGTACTATATCAATTTTTATTAAAATCACAGTGATGAATAGTTTATTGGTCAGAGATGTAATTGGAAGACGTGTTTACAGTTACATTGTGTCTTTCATTAGCAAGATTTTATTTTATTTACTTTTTTATTTTTACATTTGGCCTTTTGAACTCACTTAAACTAATGATATGCACAATAACAACATAATAATTTGGTTCAGTTAAATTACAAGAAATAATTGAATGAAAAAGTTGCAGATTTGGTCGTATGTATTTGTTTTATTATTTTATTAATGGTTAAAATGATTGGGACTCTTTTCCTTGTAATTATAAAATGTATTAATAAGTAATTTATTGAATGAATTGTATGGTAGCAGAGAATATATAGTTATTAATCAGATTATAGTTACTGTTTTTTTGAAAGAATTTTCATTTCACAAATGCTTTTGTAGTATGTAGTGATTCATTAAGTTAATAAATACACATTAATTGATTAGTTTTTTTAATAAATAAATGTATAAATTAGTTGTACATTTTAGGTAACAGGAGTTTCCTCACTCTTAATTAAAACTTTTTAGTGTATATTATTCACAAGACAAAGTAGTACATACTGTAAAAGTACTTGTGAAATTAAGAAAATTGTCAAAAAAAGCAGAAATTATAATTTGATTAAAAATTTATTTGAAGAAATTTATTAGTTTAATTTCTTCTTTTTTTTATAATGAACAACTTAATGTTAGGGTAGATTTAATCATAAATTTAGCTTTTTTTTTTTAGTATTTGTTGCTTTTTATATTAACACATCCTTCCCCTCCTTATTTGGTAACAAGTACACATGTTCGTGCTGCCTCTTCAGAATCTAACAATGCATTTTTCAAATTAAATAAAAAATATTGTAATGATTTTTTTTTAAATATCTGTATATGTAGCCAATTAGCAATCCTTTTCATTATTTATTTGTATAATGTTGAGAATTTATATTTTTCTTTCAAAAATAATTTTATTCAGAATTGTTTTCTCAGAAAATATTTATCAGTGTGTTGCAAAATCCTGTTTTTTTTTTTAATCTAAAAGCTGGAAACTGTTACACAAAGAAATGTTAATGAATAAATTAAATAAATGTGAATGCCTTCCTTTTTGTTGATAAGACATCATATCAAAATCATTAACTCTTTATAAGGTTTAGCTGGAAAAATATGTTAAACATGCTTAATCACCAGGTAGATTTTTTAAACCTTTATATAAAATTTTATTTCTTTGTATGCATGTGTTGTTTTAAAGTGCATGTTTTCAAATAATTTCTTCCTTTTTTTTTGTAACTTTCTGGTTGAAAATTGTTGGTGTGTTTTTTCCATTCTTTTTTCTCTAACTTATTGTTTAATTTACTTAAAATTTTAAATAATGATAGGAAATTGTATAATTTATGTTCTTAGTGAATTTAATTTAAAAATGCAGTAGTATTCAAATAACATAGTAGTAAGAATGTTCAGTAGGAAATTGGTTAACAATTTTCTTTGCTTTGGTAAATATCCCATAAAGTTGTTTCATATGCATTTTCAGCACTGAATATAATCCAATGAAATTCTATTAAAAAACTTTTTTTTTAAAGATGTTTAAATACTTTTAAGTATCTACTCAATTTTACGTGTATAGTAGTTTTTGTTTAAGGAAGTGTGATGAAAATGTAATATTAGATTGTATAATAATTTTTTTTTCCTGTTTAGCCTCCGGTAACTACCGTTTAGATAATTCTTCAGAGGATGATATGTATGAGTGTAAATGAAGTGTAGTCTTGTACATTCTCAGTTCGACCATTCCTGAGATGTGTGGTTAATTGAAACCCAACCACCAAAGAACACCGGTATCCACGATCTAGTATTCAAATCCATGTAAAAATAACTGGCTTTACTAGGACTTGAACGCTGTAACTCTCGACTTCCAAATCAGCTGATTTGGTAAGACATGTTAACCACTAGACCAACCTGGTGGATCGTATAATAAAATTTAGCTCATTTTATCTTGATGACACACTGTTGTTTTACTTTTAGTATAAAGAAAACCAAAAATATTTTTTTGTAAAAAGGAAAGGAAGAATCTGAAATTATTTTAAGAAATATCACAGTTGATTTTTTTTGATAACTCAAAAAGACTTATATACTGATAGAATATAACCTATGCTGACAGCATTGGTACAGCAAACCTCATTCTCCCTGTTAAATGTATGTACTTCTGTTTTACAGCATAGAACAGTTTTATTTATAAAGTAATTTTCAGATCTGAATTTTGATAGTGACTTATAAAGATTCTATCGGATATTGGTTACAGGAATGGTCAAACTGAGACTGTACAAGACTACATTTCATTTACACTCATACATGCCATCCTCATTCGTCCTCTAAAGTAATACCTGAACGGATGCTAAACAGAAAAAAGAAAGGAGTTAAATTGAAGTAAATTCTAACTTTTTTTGGAGAACTTATACAAACTGAAATTAAAAAATAGCTTGTTTTTAGTCGTATTGTTAAAATATATAATAATTACAACTTTTTTATTCAATATTCTGATCTTGATCGAGAGGAATTACTTGAATGGAAAATAGAAGGAAAATGATTTATATAATTTAATATTTTTGTCAAATGTCATTAGATACATGTAATCTAAATTATTCACATTGCTATTGATGACCCAAAAGTCCTCACCTCACTTATTCATTGAATAAAGTTAATATGTTCAAGTTGTCTTTACTAATATTTTCATTCAGACTGTCCTGCCGTTGCATTAATACATCATTTGTGGTCGGGTGAATACTGAAACAAGCTGTTTTACATAATGTTCAGTCAGAATATATATTCCTGCAGGCACATAGCTAGGATTTTTTTTCAGGGAGGGGCTAAGGGAGCTGATAATGATATAATAATAATAACAATAATGAAATTCATTTTTTATTGAAACTGTTTTTTATACTTTATTGCTTATGAAAAGCACAAAACGTATGCTTAGATTTAATTTATAATTTACTATGCTAATAAGAATCATAATGTTAGTATAAATTTTTTTCATAATCCACATTTATACGTCATACTCGTATATTTACACTCCAATAAAAGTTATGAAATATTAGAAAGCTAGTCGTTGATTTTCCTTTCTCGCCATAATATTTAAAACTTCATCAGGATTATCAGTAATATCTTTATGCATTGACAAAAAACTAACGAACTTAATCTTCCATCCCCCTACTTGTTACATGCAGTCGTTTTGACTCACTTCATTGTAGAGAATGATTATTTATTGCTACATATTTTTACCGGAAGAGTAGCTAAAACTTGCAAGAGATTATGGATATTAGGCAAATATTCTTTATTGCAGTGATCCAATACTTCAATCACTTCTAGATCGCATTTTAAATTTAATGAGTTATCTCCTCACACTAAATGAGGTACTCCGCTTGGAGGACAGATTCAGAACATTTATTATCATAATACATCGCTAAAATTTTTAGTTCATCAACTTTTCCAGGACTAGCTGAACTTGGCAAAAGAACTTAAAAACTTTTTGAAGATTCTTGGATCACCGTCTAGCTGCCTATGCATGTGTTTGGAATGAATAAGCAACTGTTGCATTTCTGGCTTGTGCAGGAAATCCCCAGTAATCAATTATTTCTATTAGTATTGTGTCAGAGTGAGCGTGGTGCTCACACGTCGAGTAAAAGCGTTATTCTTGCAGGGTTAAGGTATATAGGAGGGGATTAATGACTAGGGAGATGATTATGTACCAATTTATCTCAAATTTTGTGAAAATACTTCGAGATGTTATACATTACAAAAATTTTAAATGCTAAAAATGGATTTTTTGGACCCAAGTTACTAGATTTAACCCCTGAATGATAAAGTCTAATTATTGTTGGGCAATGAGGGCTACAGCCCCTATTATCCAACAGTTTCAGTGAGGGCTATATCCACCTTAGCCTTCCACTCCACTACATGTGTATTCTATAGTTAAAAAAAGTCTTATAGTCTTAAAAGTTTTATAGTGTTTTCTGTAATCTTTGCATTGTTCCATAATATTTAAAAGAAAGTTTAAGTTTGAAGTCTAGTTAGGTTAAATTATTATATAGCACTATCACCCAGTCATTTTTTCATTAAAAATTACATCGACTTAGTCTTGGTTAGTGGTGGAAGATTATTAGTATGATGGAATACCATCTTCCTAAATGTAAAAAATTCTAATATTTTCAAAATTTACTTTTTTACATGGAATAATGTAGTTAAGAGTAATTGGTTTATTGATGAACTATTCACTCGTATGGTAATTTAAAAAGGTGAAAATAAAGGCAAACTTAAAACACTACTTAAGGTTTCACATTTCAATGAGTAATAATTTTTGGGGCTTTGTATCTGTAGTTTTTATTTGCATATCAGTTTTTATGAATTTATTTTGTTTCTTTGAGGTATTGAAAATTATTTATCATCGAATGTTGAAGTTGATAATTCAGAAAAATGCAGTTTAAAAAAAGCATGTGTTAAACAAAACTGCATAACTTATAATATATTTCTGTAATTATGTGAGCCATAATAGTTATAGCCAATTATACTGGCTATAACTTTAAATATTTTAGTTGTATATGCACATGATGGATGTTGTGTTAAAAGTAATAAGAGTGAAAATATCAATTTCATTGTATTTTTAACTTTTGCGTTTAATGTTCTTTAACACAGAATGCAGTATTAAATTTTGGCAGCTTCAAAAACGGACTATAGATTAAACTGAAAAGCTTTGTAAAATAAATTCAGCATAAAATATTAGCACATAATAAATTAATTACAATTAACAATTGTAATTAACAAGAGATTAATCTATGTGATTAAATAGTATTATTTTTTAATAATTTGTAAATAGAACTGTTTATTCATCTGCAGGAAATTAATATTTGTGAAAATAGTTAGAAAACATCACCATTGTGTTCAGTCTGTTTGAGTGTCTCTCTTTCTAAATATGTTTGACTTATTTATAACCTGTTTTAGAATTGTTAAAAGAAAGTCTCCACAGAAAATAAAATATTATTTGTTATATTTTGAAATAGTTATGATATTATCACTGTAGTAATAGAGTTTGTACATTTTTTTTTCCAAAAAAATATTTTTATATAATTTTTCTTGTTTATTGCTGCTATTAATTAAGTGATAAAAAATAATAAAGTCGGTACGTACAGTTATATTCTTACATAATTACTGCACAATAACTATGTCACTAAAATATATTCCCTGAATATGTATATTATGTGTGAACTTGTAAATGCACAGAATTTAAGTTAATAATATTGGCATTAACATTTTATGTTTACTATTCTATGATGCAAATATAAAACTGACTAATATAATTTTTTTAATATTAGGTCAGGAGATGATGTCTTTACCTGACAATGAAGAGGTAGCGAGCTATTTGTGTACAAAACATTCAGTATGGAAGGGAAAGTAAGTTGTCATTTTTTAAATAATATTTGTTTGCTTAAAAATGTTTTTTTTTTGCAGTTTGGTACTGCACCATTTATTATGTACATTGTGTGAGATGGGCTTGTAGAGTGGTTACTTGAGCATCATCATTTGCAGTAGAATATAATTTGCTCAAGTTATTTTTAATGATTTCAATTTAAACTTGATTTATTTAACTAGAAATTATTTGGTATAGATTGAAATTAATTATAGTGATAACATCCTTTTTTTTTTATTTTAACTCCAAGGATGATGAATTTTTCATACAGAGCAACTATAAGAAAAGGAGGATTTTTCTGTTTTACCTTCAATTTACTATATCATTCTGAATTATTGCCTTAAGACAAGAGTAATATTGATGCACACAAAATAATAAATAACGTATGAAAATTCATTTGCACATGAATGTAATGTAGTTAGTTAATAATTCTTATTTACATCTGTTTATTTAGCCATTTGTTTAATTTTTTCTTTATCCTTGGATAAGAGAGAGTCCTCAGACAGTCCCATGGGTAGAACTGCCATTCTTTCAGCACAGCTTCTGTAGGGAAATAATCTCTCCCATCAGCTATTAAAAGGCATTGACATGATACCTGGAACAAGGATTGTTAAGTGTGACAATTCTTCCAAAAAAAGAAGAAATTAAAGATAAAAAAAGAGAACTTATGCCCCAATCCATAGGATTGTTACTGATCATTACTGAGTGCCTAAATTAAAACTGTTTGATATAACTATCTAGTATAAATATTCAGTAAAAAATATTAATTTAGGCTCAAAATTGGTTCCATCATTTTATTCACTTGCGCTGCATTAACTGGTGTTAGATAGTTTTCTTGCACATTCTGTTAATATAAATATTTACAAACAAAACATAGTTGTTTGCCACACTTTATATAATATCAAAAAGATTCAGTGTACTTGTCTGCCACTCTCAAAGGGAGTAATAAGTAACTACTTATTACTCTCTTGGATGTTTCATGAGTAGAGAGTTCCTGACCATTCTCCTTGTGTATCAAATTTCTACCTTAATGTTAATGAATAAAGGCTAGTTAAATTCCTCTTAAAAAATTTAATGAATGGTTTTGAAGCAGTAGATCATAATGTTTCTGCTAACAATACTCGTATATACTTATTTAACGTTAAGCACACAAAAATTTTAAAATACTTCAGAAAGAATGTATTAATAGTGAAGTCTGGGGAAAAATGAGTTAATATGATAAAATGTTGCCAAAACAGTGAAGAAAAGAAAACTGGAAAATTTTGGCCACATTGTTATATCCAGACAACTTGAGGTAATGCATCTGATACTTCAGGGAATGTGTTAGGGGCAGGTCAAAAAAAAATTTCATGAATTTGTTGTAATGTTCACACATGATTTAGAACAAAAGAAGATTACACAAGTATAGCCTGTAGCATTCAGTTAGTAGGCTAACTACTCTAAGTGTAATTTTATGTGAAATATTTGGTAGTTTTTATCATTATAGTTTTACTCTATTATTTTGGTTTGTGTCTAATTAAAAATAAATTACTTTCAGATACAAACGTACATTTTCTGTTGGGACAGCGGGCCTAACAACATACAAAAATGTATTAGAAATAACCAACAGATGGCTCTACACAGATCTAATAAGTTTAAAAGTAACACCTGAACCTGGTATGTTTATAGTAAATATTAAAAAGAATGATCGGAGTACAAAGGGTGATACAATGAAATTTGGAACTCCATATCGTACAGACTTACTCACAGATGCCTTTAAAAAATGTCCTGCAATTGCAGAAAAAAATGATACCCAAGTAAGTCTAATGTATAAGTTTTTCAAAAAAAAAAATTCTTTATTATACACTTTAAAGATAAATGACCATAATATTTACAATGAAACAATATTGTATTCCAATTTTAGTGACGGCTTTAATTATGTTTTATTGAACAGATATACTAGTTAATAGTATATCTGTTATACTATTAACAGATCATTAATATTCATTACATTCATTACATTATCATTACATTCATTAATATTATTAATTGTTATGATGTTGGACCTGTTCTTTATTAAAAACAAAGTGAAGAGGGCATTTTTTGTTTTTACTTTCATTTTGAATTGTAGTTGATACAGTACTTAATTTTCCTAAAATGAAGTTCTTTACTTTATTCTTTGATTACTTTTTCTGGTCTTTGTTTTCCTGTCTCTTTTTTTCTCCTCTAACAATTATGAAAATTTAAGTTTTATTTCAAATATTAATCCACAGAAGTCTATGAACCTTAATAAATGTTTGTCTGAATATTTAATTTGAGATTTAGTAATTTTGCTATAATTGTGATTGTCTTCTTTATTTTAAAATTATTTTTATTATTAAAAAATATTTTGATATTATTTGCCAGTTATCTTGAGAAAGAAAGTGGATTTAAAATCTAGAAAACACAAAATGTTAAAATGAATATCATTCTACTATTTCCAAATCATTTTTACTGGTTATATTGCAAGTAGTACATTGTTTTATGGTGCCCATTTTGAAGATGTTCGTTGACTATTTTGTCTGTGATTTGTATACAATTCTATTTGAATAAATATATAAGCTATAACATTTATTTAATATAATGTAACATGAAACACATTTGCAAACAAAATACTGTTTCTGAATGTGGCTGCCAGAGTACTATGGTCGTCTGCATGCATGTGAGCTTCTTCATACAGTGGCTTAGTAGTCACCACTTAAGCAATTAAGCATTTTTTTAACTGTTGTTTTGTTAACACAGATTCATAAAATCTATAATGAAGATACATGCATGATGAAATGGTAAGAAAACAGATTAGACTCTTATGTTTCAGATGAATTATAGAAAAAATGATGAATAATGAATCATGGAGTAGATAACCATTTGTCATTAATGATGATTTTTTGCAGCTTGTAAATAGAAGAATTTATGAGAATAGTTGGTTTGTAATTTTGTCAGTTGTTACGGCTTTCTACATAATTCAAGAACTGTTCTATATGATACTATGACAGATTGTTTATAATATCAGAAGATATGTTTGATGCTGGGAGCTAAAACGTTTTGTGCTCTGGAACACAAAAAATAATAATAAATGATAATTTTGTCAGCCCCATCATCACTGGTTATAAGATAATGGACATCTAACGATACTCTAATCAATGATGTCAGAAAAAGTGTGCAATGGTGGCATCATTTTATGAGAAGGTGTTAAGAAAATGGTTTCATGTTATGACTTATCTTAATATTGGTAGAAGTGCGTTGAAAAGTAGTTAAAAGTGTAGCCTTTCTTATAATAATAAATTAGTTTAAAAATGGATTGAATACCTGAATTTCCGAATGTACCTTTTACATTATTAATATAAGTAACTTTTAATGTAAGTTCTTTTTTATTAATTTTTATTTCAAAATTTTCATTATCTTTTGCATTAATACTGTCTCCTTCATTTTACAAATTGTAGGTTTCATAGTCATTTTGTAAATTAATTTCTATTATTGCAGAAATATAATGCCGTTAAAAACCACTGGTCAGATATGAATTTACCTGTTTTACTGGAAATTACTGCTGTCTCTTTAGATCAGCTGGATACAGCCACTAATCAGGTTCTTGCTTCATATTGTTATAAGGACATTCATGCTTTCCAGGATGTTACAGACTTTCCTGATGGTTTTGTTGTCATTACTAAAACTTTTCACAGAATGGTTTGTAAATATATTTTTTGTATTCATAACATTTTATTTTATGTTTATTTCTAAATGCATGTTGTTTGCATGGTAATAATTTTTGTCTTATCTCAAAAAAGTTGATATTTGGAAGGTTTTTCTTCAAATGATGTGATCATGAAAATCAACATTTTCATCTCATTTTATTACATGGCTGGACCATGTTATGAAAAATTATATGTTCTCTTTTTTATTTACTTTATGTTCTTTATAAAACTTGACTAAAGTTTAAGCTACAGATTCCTTCCAAAATTTTAGTAAGTATAAGATAAGCAAGCAGGTTATGATGATTATTGTTTGGTTTAAAAATATTACATTGTATTTCTCAGGTAGATGTACCATTGCTGATTCTGTGGCCAGTATTCCCATTACAAACAGTAATTAGCCCTTTTACCCATAATGTGAAACTTTATATTTTGTAAAATGTAACTGTTGTGGAGCATTATGAAACAGTCAACTTAATTATATTTTTGGCGAGATTAAATCATTTTATTCAGTTTTATGCAACCTAACTCCAAACTTTTTGTCATTATTAAATATTTATTTTTTATTATTTTTTTATTTATCCATTTAAAATCTACATAAAATATTAGATCTTGGGGTTCAAAAAAAAAAAGTTAGAATAGTTTTGAAATTATGAAAATGGTCTATCAAATGATTGGGTCGGCTGATTGATATGAATAATTAAGCTGATACTTAGTAGAAAAAAATAATTGCTTTCTAAAAGAAATAATAATATCTATTTATTTTAGAACTGTTTTCATGTTATATTGCCATACAAGAAAGTTCCAAAAAGAGCTAGATTTATTATCTTTCTGCGTCCATTTTTAATAAGATATCTATCCATCTCAAATGTCTTACAACAAGATTGAGTATATGATAAAGCTATTTTGAGTTTAACATTGTTTTAGAAAAGGGCTATTCACATTAGCATCTAATATAATTTTTTTTTAATTTACGTCAGTTTATAATTGCTGCAATTAGCTAAAGTAATGTTAATGTCTATCTTGATCTGTGTAAATTTAAAATTTTTTTTTAAATATTGAAAAACAGACAAGTGATTAATAATTAGTATTTATGATAGTTTATAGTACGTATTAAATTGGTAAGTGACCATATATGGAGTTTGATAATATTATAATAATGAGGTTATTAAGGGAAGAAGACGAGTTCTGATATTTTTGTGAAAAATAGAGCCTCAAATAGCAGTATTAGATTTATATGCATAGTGTGGGCAGGACAAACACTATGTTTGTCCTTCCCACAAACACTAAAGATGTTTTTCTTGATAACACATGATTTTGTAAACCAAAAAAGGCTCTTAATTGCTGTAAGTAAGTAAATTTAAATAATTTGTTAGACAGTCTGCGGGTAAATTCCTTCAACTTCATTTAATAACCTTCCTTCAGAAATTATTAGCCTACCATTTTAATTTTGTTCCTAAATTAATAAAAATGTAAATATTTAATAATATGAGAATGTACTAAGTTCTTGGGATTCATGATTTAGAATAATTTACAATGGGATGCCTATATGTAACAAACCTTTTTAGTGGTGTTACTAGAAAATTAGCTAAATTTTTCAGAATGCAGAAAAAGGTGCATGTAAAGAAAAATTTTGTAAGTTTCAAGTTAAAATTCTCATATTCTTATGTCTTTGGTTAAAATTTTTTTTTTTAATCAAATGAAATATAATTAATTGGATTTCCTTATTTGATAGTATTATAGTTCCTGTTAACATAACTATAATGCTTACAGACAAACCATATTATGGAAATTAGTAATTTCTTTTATTCTGTGAATGATTTGTTTCTAATTAATCATCTCTCTCGATATATGGTGATTAAGGTTGCTTGAAAATATGAGTAAATAAATATCAGTTTTTCATGAAAATTGGTACTATGGGTAATTTTTGATAGTGAAAAAAATTGGTTATAACTGACTTATAGAATTATTTTACGCCCATTTTTAAAATGTTGATTTATATCAAAGAATATTTTTGCATAATAACTTTTGAATCCCTGACCTTGTTGCAGTTTGCAGAAGGTTTGTTCAAAAATATGATGTGCTTTGAATAGATTTGATGTTTGCAAAACAAATTTATATTGGCTAAAGTATTTGTAATTAACGAGTATTTAAATGAAATACATTATTGAATTTTTAGGGTAGTAATGTGATGTTTTTTTTGGACAGTAATGAATACTTTCATTAATTTATCAGAAATCAAAACAGTTACCTGCAACGTTCAACTTCCTCAAAGATGTAGACTACTGTAGGTGATCAGAAGTGATAAGAAATTGAAACATAAAAATGTAACACAGAAAGTTGTTTGGAAACAAATTCTATTAAAATATGTATTTACCTTTTATTATTTTTATTAGTTGTTATGATCTGAATGGAGTGAGATATTTAGCCATGTTTCCAAATGCAGTGAGGTAGCAAGGCCTCCTAGTTTTTAGTGATTTTGTTTCATTTATACTTTTAGTTGATTGGATGTTTAATATTTAAAAAAAATTATTTAATAAGTATGATAACTTTTTGATTTCTTTTAAAACTTTGATTACTTTATATTATACAAAGAATTTGAAAGAAAGGATTTAATGCAGATCACCATTTCAGAGCAGAAGTCAACTGGTCATTAGCTCACTGGAAATTGGTAAGAGTATGAAACGATCTCATTCAAACCCTGGACCTCTTCATGAAATTCATTGATACTCCCTACTCATCCATGGAGGTCGGCACCATTATCTTCTAAGAAATTTTAAGTTTTGGTGTGGTTATATGTTCTTGTTTAAAATAATTAAAATGTTTAGACAATTATAAAATTTATGTTCATTTAAAGGTACGATTTCTCACTACATTCATAACTAATTCATATCAATTAAGTAATAATGACATGTAAATAGTATAAATAAAAAGTATTACACTTTTTTAAAAATGTAAAATTTCTTTGCAGCACTTATTTGCTTCTTCTGGACGTTTAGCAATACAACAGAAAGTTAAAGACATGGCAGAATGTAATCTTGGAATTAGAATTGATGTACTTCCAGAAAAAATATCATTAGAAACATTTAAAGATCTACGATTAGGGAAATACAGGTAAATGTGTTGCTGTATATTACCTTTGAAAGTACACATGAAAATTTCCGTTTTATTTTGTATGTTTGGTTAGATTATGTTTGTTTATTTACATTTTTCTTATTATTTATTTATTTTATTTTACTTTTATTATTTGCTTTGTATGGTATTATAATATATATTATTATTATAAAAATTTATAAAAAGTTCACATATTCGTGTTATGAAGCAGACATCTTGTTGGTGCTAAATGTAGAGGAAAAGCAAAACATAAGCAGTAAGTAATAAAAAAAAGTTATTTTTTTCATAATTATACTCTGCTATATTCAGTTGCTGAACTATTTATTAAAATACACACACACACACACACCACGCACACACACACACACACACACACACACACACACACACACACACACAAAATGTTTATAAATTTATTTATTTGAACATAAATTATTTTTGGTATTTTTTTTTTTTAATTGAAGTCTTTCTTATTGTGATGTTAGTTTGGTACAAATTGTATTTATTTTATTTTTTATTTATTGCTTATATAAATATATGTATACTCTATTAGTCATATAAAAATTAACTTTTATAAGTGTTGGCATTTATGACTGTTTATGAATAGCTACATTGCTACTTGTAGGTTTCTTATTAAAACTGGTTTAAATAACATTATTTTATGTTACAAATGAGAATTTTAATTCTTTATTTTTTACTTAATGAATTTGGTTTATTTAGTATAACTTAAGTTCAGTGTTGATATATTGTGAGTTGCCGACATTATGTATCATAAACTCACCCATAAATGTTTATTTTGATTATATACATATATATACACTCGCACACATTTTTATACATATATATATATATAGAAAGTAAGTTACACCCCCTCTATGAAACACATTTTTTTTTTATTTAACAAAAACTACATATTTTTATCTATTTTTCAACATAATCACAAAGTTTTCCTAAACACTTTTCATACCTTGTGACAAGTTTTTCAATTCCACTCTCATAAAAATTTTATCCAATTTCCTTCAACTATTTAAGGACCAGTTCCTTAAGTTCTAATGGTTATTATTATTTACCTTTGTTATATTTCTTAATATTTTTTTAATAATCTCTGCAGGCTTGTTAGCCTGGAATATCTGCATACATATTCATTGTATCATGACATTTTTGGTTTACTATGTATTTGTGATTTTTCAAATTTTTATTAGTCAAAACAATTTTTTATATTCATTTTAATGTTTAATTTTGTTGTCAATTCTTATGTGTAAAATTTTTACTACATTATAATTAGTTTCAGATATAAAATCAGTAATTGGTCTGATTGGGAATATCTGATTTAAATGTTTTAAATAAATATTTAAAGTTGATGTTTTACACTGAAATTAATGGTGTAATCTAGTTTGGTAATGTAATTTATTGTTTCATTTTTATATATTTTATTTTGTTATAATTGCCGGTTATTAAATATTTATTTCTTGGTAGTTTTTATCAGCAATATAAATTACAAATAGATTATCATAATTGATAAAAATTAAATTATTATCGTTAATGTAAGCATACAATTGTTCATTATAATGGTTTTTATTTTTAATAACTGTTGAACTAGTTGTATAGAATTTGGTAGCATTGATTTCATTGAGTTTTTTATTTCTTATAAAGTTACTATGTCCCTGTTCTTATTTTATTAGATATCTTAAACTAGTCACTTATGTTACAATAAACTAGTTATTTACAGTTTCTGATCTTGTTTAAAGTTTCAACAGTTATACATTTTATGTTGATTTCTGAGTCACTAATGATATTTTTCAATAGATCAACATGGTTAATAGTTATTTATGTTATATTAGCAATTTTTGTAGTTTTCATATTTATATCATTGAATTAGATGTAGCCCATTATCTAATAAAATAACATGTAACGTAAATAAATAGTGTATAATTTTACAAATAATGAGATTAATAATAAATCTGCAATTGTGTGAGGAAAATATACCATGCAAACCTAATAAAATGAAATAAAACAAATCAGTCTTTCAAGAAATGTTTTCATTTTACCGTTTAAGCCTTCTAAATGGAAACAATGTAATTCAAATTTTTTTTGAATTTACAGACTAGTGTGGCAAAATATCTAATTTTTCAACATACTCAAAATAACTAATACAGAAATTCTTGAGTTTGTTTGCAATAATAATAATAATAATAATAATAGATACAGCAATTATGAAAAAATGATAAATCATATAATAGCAGGAAAGTTTATCTGAATTTGTAATAGTGATTTATTAGCTACTCATCCCAAAGAGCTCTTAAAACAAATTTGCTACTCTGCAACAAGAACTTTGAACCATATATAATGGTTCATATAATAATAATCATATATAATAATCCTAGACATTTAATTTCCAAAAAGAATATCCTCTTTTTGGAAATTAAATGAAGCTTAACCCAGATTGCAGAAATGAAATTCGTGAAAATGATGGTAGAAAGGATAAGAGGGGACAAATTATATGGCAATTACAGGATAAGGCAGATATCAAAACAAAATGAACAACTTAATAATGGATTGTTAAATCTTGAATTAAATTGTATCATCATCCAAAACACTTTGATGTCAGTAGAGCAGTATACAATATGGCTAGAAAAGAAACTGGTGAGAAGGCACCTGATGAAGACTGAAAAGGTCTGGAAGGAAAAGGATAGAGGAAGAAAGTGATGATGTTGACTATAGAGGGGTAGGTTGGCAGTAGAGAGAACTTTACCAGTTATGATAAATTATGTTTATTGACCATACCGTGGCAACTAGAATTTGTCAGAAATGATGATGAAAAAATTAAACAGAAAAATTCCAATAATCCAATAATAGATAGTTAGAAAAGTACTAATAATCTTGCATAAGATATTAATAAACATTAAATTGATTATAAAAAATTACAATTTAAAATTATATTTTATAAAAATATCCTTCTTGAAGGAATCCATGGATCTTAACATGACCAAATTTTTTGACATGTAATTCCACACTATAAGCTATTTCAGAAAGTGACTCATTTGATAAACATTGAATAACATCTAAAAGGTCTACACACATTATTAATTAATTTAGAAAACAAGAGGGGGCCAAAAGATTGAATTGGGAAAACTTTATATTACAAAAATCTAGTGTTATATTGAAAAAACCTTACCTTGTCTTAGACATCTTGATTTGAAGGAACTGTTTGAACTGAAGGCTTCATCATAGATAAATAAGCATTTAAAGTGTTATTTATTTTAAGTGATTTTATTGTTGCAAATAATTAAGTGATATATTGTATCAGTCAAAAATATTGTATGTACATGCAATTTTTTGTGTATATTTTAAAGTATATGTATTTTACGTAAAAAAAATAAATAAAAGAAATTTACAAGATGTTTTAATCACTTTTTTTTGCAGTGGGGATGAACATGTAACATCAGTTACAGAATTTAAAGTATACAAAGTAGAAAAAAGAAGACATAAAGATTCTCCATTAAGAAAGTTGTGCCTAAGCCAAACTTGTTTGATAGAACGAGATCCACAGACATATAACATTGTCACTCTTCGTCCTTTGTCAAGCATTAGCGCACTAATACGTGACCCTGACAATCCTCAGCAGTTTACTATTGAGTATAACGATTATGATACCCGGGTTTACTTTGCTCCTCACAGGTATTAACAGTTATTTAATTTTTTTAAAATTATTTTTATGTAACAGTAGATTATGGAAAGATTATATAATGTTTTCAGATTATTTAATAACATGTATGATCAAGTGTCAGTACAGAATTCTATGGTATTTAAACTACATAGTGTTTGTGTGATTAGAGGTCCAACTTTACCCAATAAGAACTTTAACATTAGCCCTATTGTGCAGCAAGTAAACAGAAGAAATAGGTCTCAGACAGGCTATCAGCGATGCTAACATACCTTCACCAGTTCATTAGACACACAGGTCCTTGCATCTTCAACATGAAAAAGTAGAGAACTATCCCATTGACTTCAAGAACCTAAACCAGAAAAGAAAGAATCAGAGATAATGGAAGTTGAATGATGTGACAGCCAGTCTCCATTAAAAAAACAAACTGTCATATGAAACAGACATCCCAACAAGAGGTTAGATTCAAGGCAGCTAGTATCTATCTGCCTGCAATCTCTGTGAAGAATGGAAACTTTGAATACCAGTTAAGTATTAAAGGGGTTATGCTAGGGTTGCTACCCCTAGGAGGAAGCAGCATATTGATTATTGATTTTGCATTAGCAGGAATGAGTATTGCATGCTGCAACAAACGTTTTTTTTGCTTCAGAAATTAGAAAGCCTTCTAAAGACAACCCCATATTTCTTGAAAAAAGAGATTTGCTATTCCTCAGTATTATATGATATATAGAACTAGCTGAGTAAACTTAATATTCAGTCAGATACTCTCTCTTACTGTAGCTTATGGTTTTTAAATTATGGAAGCATATTTGTAATGTTTATTCAAAAAAATATTTCAGTTTTGATGCAATAGCCAGAATAACTTGGCAGTGATTCTAGGCTTTATATAGCAGATAATAATTTAATTGGTACAGGTTAACCATAACCAGCCTTTGATATTACAACTTGCATATACTTACAAGGTTTGAAAAAAAAGTGTGGAATTTAAGTTTATCTCAAAAGATCTTTATTTATTCATCAATATTAATTTTATCACCTTCAAAGTACTCCTCCCCTTCAGATATAATACATTTGTGCCTCGCTTTTTTCAATTTTCAAAGCACCTTTGGAATGCAATTTTCAGTATGGTGTTTAGCTCCTTCAGTGATTCTGTTTTTATCTCTTCAGTCTTGGCAAAACATCCTCCTGTCATGTTTGTTTCAGCTTGGGGTATAGGAAGACATCACAGCCATGTCCAGTAAATACAGAGGCTGAGGCATCATAACGGTGTTGTTTTTGGCCAAAAATTCATGAAAAAGTAGTGAAGTAAGTGCAGATGCATTATCATGGTACAATGGCCATAAATTGTTATGTCACAAATCTAGGTAATTTCTTTGGATTGCTTCATGCAACTGGCATAGAACTTCCAGATAGTACTGATTGATCGTACAACCTGGTAGCAAGACTCATGATACACTAAGCCTTTGAAATTGAAGAACATAGTGATCAGAACCTTCACATTCGATCAATCTTGATGAGTTTTTTTCTTAGCTCTTCATGAAGCTTGCATTAGGACGGTTGGGCTTAAGTTTTGACATCATAACACTCATGTTTTATTCAGCAACTCCTGAGCAATATTCATTTGGCACTGCTTTTAGTCAAAATTCAACAATTTTGAAACAAATTTTGCTGCCATATGTTTCATGTCCAAAACATCTAAAAAAATTGCTTGGCATGAGCAAATGATATACCACCATCATCAGCAACCTCTCTGATAGTAATTCAGCAATTGTCCATATCATTTTCTTCACTTTTTCAATGTTGTCAACGGTTGTTGATGTGCTGGAACTTCCAGAGCTCTCATCATCTTCAACGTCTTCATGTCCCTCTTGGAAATGTGTTTACTCTGTTTTATTCGTAGTAGAATTGTCAAAAGCAACATTTAATATTTCCAATGTGGTACTGCAATTTATTCCATTCTTTAAGCAAAATTTAATGTAAATTATTTAACTGTGGAAAATATGCCTTTTCAAAACCCAGCAATAAACTAAGCATCCAATATGGTTGCCAATGTAAATATATGTTAGGAACAAGTGGACCAACACAATAAAAAAAATGTGACTGTTGGACTTGTACAGCATGGAAAATTTTAAAATTCCACATACTTTTTATCAAAACTCATACATTTACTTTTTAAAACACTCATGATAAAGCATTATCTATGATTAATTATGGATAGTATTTATTAAACTGAGTTGTTTGAGTAAGAAATTTGTATTCATTATCACCATGTGGTATTTTTTCTACCTGTTGGCAGGTCCCTGGCACCACTGTTTTTTCCATTTGTTTCTGTTCGATGGTTTTCTTTTCATCTCTTCATAAACTTCACTAAACTTTGTCATTTATTAACTTCAGCCTGAATTTCAGGATTTTTTCCAGAAAATTTTCAACATTTCCTTGCTTCATATACAATTCTCTGATCAGTCTCCTATCTTTTCAGTCAAGTCTTTTTTCTTTCAAAATTTCAAATAACTTTTCCAACTGCACTCTGTTGAATGTCTTTTTCATATCTATAAAATTTAAGTTCAATTTCCATCCTTTTTTCAAAATATCTTTCCTCAATTATTCTGATTAGTCATAGCTCCTATGAACTGATTTATAAAGCATTATTTGAAATTGCCTTTAAGGTCCGTGATGAATTTGCTTTAATGTCATCAATAATCTTAAAACAGCGTCCTTTCATCACTGATTTCAATTTTGGAAATAAGAAAAAATCACCAGGAGCCAGATCTGGCAAGTAGGAAGGCTGAGGGAGGACAGTCAGGTAATTTTGGTACAAAACTGATGAATTGACAAAGCTGAGTGTACAGGCGCACATTGTCATGGTGAAGAAACCATGAATTTCTTGCCACAACACTGGACTCTTTTTACTGATTTTTTCACGTAACTGTTGTAAAACATCTTGATAGTACACACAGTTCACTGTTTCACCTTGAGGCAAGAATTTAAAATTTATAATTCCATTAAAATTGAAAAAACAGAGAACATCACTTTGACTTTTGATCGAGACACATGGGTCTTGGGGTGTGGAGATCCTTTGCCAATTCATTGTGATGATTGAACTTTTGTCTCAATGTGGTAGCCATAAACCCAGTTTTCGTCTCCCATTATGATCCATTGATGCATGTTTCAGTGTCATTGGCTTGTTCAAGAAGTCGCCAACAAACACCACTCCATCCTCTTTCTGCTGTTTGGTCATCAAACAAGGAACAAACTACTGCAACTTGATGCATGTTGAATTTTTCAGTCAAAATGTCATGGTATGACCTAATTTAGATGCTAATCTCTTCTACAAGTACTCTGACAGTTAATCGACAATTTGCATGCACCAGATCATTGATTTTTTGAATGTTGGTGTCATCAGTTGAAGTAAAGACCTTCCTGGTCGAGGATCATCTTCAATTGACCTGACGACCACTTTTAAATTGTGTAAAGACCGTTCATAACATTGCATATGACCCACAGCACCATCTCTGTGTGTTTCAAAAGTTGAAATGTTTTTATGAAATTTTTCCCCAGTTTCATGCAATATTTTACATTGTATCATTGCTCCCAAAAATCCTACATTACAAAAATTGCTACTAACACTTAAACATATTGCACTCAAATAACGATAACACAAAAACTAATGAGTTATCAACAATCCAAAACATGTGTTTACAAAGGAGGTTATGCAGAACACAATCGCACATCACTAATTATGTCTATTGGAGTGTAATTAAAAATGTTTGGTCATTTTCTGAACAGACCTCGTACATGTGTTTCAATAATTTTAAACTTTTCTTGAGAATTTTAGTACAGTTTTATGCATTGTTGATTTACTGCATTATTGAACAGATGGACTCAGTGTTTACTATAATCTAACATATTTTGAGAGCTTTAGAGAGAATTGATTAGAATGAACTGCAATAAATTGCTATAATAAATTGGTTCACTGCTGTAGCATCACTGATATGTCTTGTGCATCAAGTTGCTATATCACCTTCATGAACAAGACAGTGAAGCTGGGAAATAAAGAGAAAAAACCAGATGACAAGATACTAAACATCCTATGTATGATCATCTTGCTATCACTCCTTGGTTTAGAGCTGGGAATAGTTTCATTCAGAAAACAGTACTACTGGAAATCCAACTTGAGACCCAAGTATATTGTTGTGTAGGCCATGCACTGCATGGAGAAAGCAGGCTTCAGAACAAAGTAACTTGTTAACCAAAAGTGTATGTTAACTGTCATTGTATTTGGAGAGCATTGAATCATGGTATATCACTGGTATATCTAGGTACAGATGTACCTAGATTCAATAATTAAACAGACAAATAGCCGTACAGAAAAAATGGTTTATAAATAAATACAATTATTTTGTCTAATTTTCCACATAATCCCCACCAACTTCTCTGCACTTGTCCCATCTTTTTATGAGTCTTCTTATCCCCTCAGTAAAGAATTCTTTACTTTGATCTCGAAGACAGTTTTGTACTTTTTTCTTTACCTCTTCGTTGTCATTGAATGCAAAGCTGCTTTCATCGGAGAAACAGATAAAAATCTGAAGGAGCAAGATCAGAGCTGTAAGGAAAATGAGGTAGGTGCTCCCAACCCACTTTTCCAATAGTTTCCAGCGTCAGTTGTGCCATGTAAGATCGAGCGTTGTCGTAAAGAAGAAGCATGCCATCCCGAACATTTCCTCTTCAATGCAAGCTTGACTTTTTTCTCAGTCATGGCTAAATAGTAGAGGCTGTTGATAGTGAGTGCATTGCTCCTCCAAATAATCACAGAAAATCAGACCATGGGCACTCAAAAGATGGTTAGCGTGACCTTACCAGCCGATTGTTGCATTTTGAATTTCTTATGGACAGGAAATTCATGTTGTTTCCACTGCAGGCTTTGACTCTTGGACTCCAGCTCAAATTGATGTATCTATGCATCATCACAGGTTAAAATCCTGTCCAAAAATGCACCACCTTCGTTATTAAAACGATTTTTGAATTCGGTGCAAATGCAAAATCACTCGACTTTGTGATGAACAGTAATCTCTCTGGGAATCCACCTTGCCTAGTCTTATGATAGTTCAGTTTGTTTTGAATGATGGAATGAGTTGTGTCAACACTTACTCTCCATTTTTGAGCAATTTGTTTAACTATAAGTCATCGGTCTTTTTGGATAAGTGGATTAATATGAGAATCTTATACCAAGGTCGACACTGTTACCAGACACCTGGTGTGTTGCTTGCTGGTTATGCTTTTGCAGCCACTTTTAAACTTTTTCACCCAAGCATAAAAACTCACACGGGTCATACAACTACTGCCGTATTGTTTATTCATTCAAGAGAATATTTCTGCTGGTTTACACTTTCCGAAAGAAAAATCGGATCACAGAACAAAAGTACTTATTTAAAAGTTATTCAAAAGTACTTACTTCGAGCGAACATGCCATCGTAATTAAGATTTTAGAGGTTATGTTTACATAAATATTAATCGAACAGCTGACTAACACTCAGCTGGCAAGGTTGCCAGCTAACACAGAAGTTTCAGTTGCCTGGATTAAGCATTTCCTTCACTAAAAATGTTTCTCTGTTTAATTATTAAATGACCCTTGTAATAAGGCCAGGTAGAAATGATAAATCTACCGGGTTGGTCTAGTAGTGAATGTGTCTTCGCAAATGAGCTGATTTCGAAGTCAAGAGTTCCAATCTTCAATTCCTAGTAAAGGCAATTACTTTTATACGAATTTGAATACTAGATCGTGGATACCGGTGTTCTTTGGTGGTTGGGTTTCAATTAACCACACATCTCAGAAATGGTCCACCTGAAACTGTACAAGACTACACTTCACTTACACTCATATATATCATCCTCATTTATCCTCTGAAGTACCTGATGGTGATTCCTGGAGGCTTTACAGGAAAAAGAAAAAAAAAAGGTGGTGATGGTAAGTGTAACTGTGAAGAAATCCAGTCTCTTTTGAGCATTTGTTTCTCTGTTCAAACATGGGAGAGCTTGCACACAAAAAGAACAATATTATTAGATGACAAATAGATTAAAGCTGCAGAATATTGGAATTTGTAGGTATGATGTATTCATTTCCTGGACATGGAGAGTAAGTATCTATACCATAAATTTCATCAGTTGTTTGTCAGTAAGCATTATGTTCTGCTTGCTGGACTCCTTAACACTTTGTTGATTTGTATGCCAGATAAGTGCTCTACATATTCAAATTTGTTGTCAAGCATATGTCCGTGTTTAAATTATGAAAACTATTAGTAATGTTCCATAACTTTTACACTACACGTTTAGGCTTTACGAAGATTGTTGCAGTAGTTTAATCCAAAACAAACATTCACTTGTAACTGAATTTTTTCTGGTCATCCTTGTTATTTATAATTACTATTGTAAAGCATTGTTTATGTATATTTCTTTAATAATATGTGATATATAATGCTAATTTTGTTTGATTAATTATACCAGTTTTCTTTTTTAATAGAGATGCTTTACTGGCTACATTACTTGATGGTGTTAGATCATCTGGAAATAGAGATGTTCATGTAAAAATGCGGCCCTCAAAACGTGGTAAATATCTTGTACCATCTGATGAACAACAAGTTGCTGAGGTTTGTTAATCCAGTAAATTACTTATTTAAATATTAATCATTTTATAAAGAGTAGAACAGTATAAAACAACCTTGAGTTAATGATTAGAGAGAACTGCTGTATTTTTTAAATCCCTGGAGACAACAAAAGACTATTTCTGGTGTTTTTAAGTTTTTATCAGAGAGCATAGATTATTTTGTTGATTTTATAGTAATTTCTTTCTATACTTTTAAAATGTTTTAAATTATTATGGATTCTCTTATATTTTTTTTTTAAACACATAAGAGTAAAAGAAAATGTATCTTACTGTATAACCATGCTGTTATTTTACTTTATATATTTACTGTATAAGGAAGGTTGATTAAGGTTTTGCAGTATCCCACATCTTCAGTTGGTAGTGAATTTTATTACTACCTTAAAATATATTTTATATATACATACATTTAATTTAAAATTTAAAAAGTACGAAGATAATTATACTAAAATACAACAGCAAAAAAATAACACAAATATTAATAATATTTATACAAATTATATAATAATAATAATTAATTAATAATTGTATAATAATAATTATACAAATAAAATAATTTAAAAAATTATTAACGTATAAAAAACAAATATAAAAAAGCATATAAACCAAATAATCACATTATAGAATATTTAAAAAATAATTGAGAGGAATATGCAAAATTAAATGCAACGAATGTAATTATTTTTTATATTGGTAAAACCAATAGATCATTTTAAAAAAAGATTGACAGAACATTTCACATCATACAAAAACCAAAAAAGAGGATATCTAATGTAGCTGACCATTTGTTAGAATGCAAACATAGTATTACTGATTGCAAATATAATTTAGAGATTTTGGAAGTGTGTAATAATTATTTAAATGTGAATATACTTGATAAATAGTATATTTATTAATATAAACAAAAATATATAATGGTAAATCACCAGATCACATTCAAAGATGTATGGTTCAGCAGAATTTGTCCAGTATTATACAGCAAAATTTATATATGTTCATAATACAATTCAAAATTTGGAAACAGAAAACAAACTAAAATAAAATGACAAATTATTAAAAGAATCTATTATAATGTAGTTAAAGAATTCAATACCAACTGAAAATGCAACTGAGTATGATTTAATATTAATTAAATATTTTTTCAGAATTCAAATATAACAACCACCAAAACACAGTAACAGAAAATCTTAAAAAACTAATACAAAGACAATAGTTTTTTAAGCTATTTTTTAAATTAAATTTTATTTATAGATAGATATATCATACAGATCATTATTTCCAAACATCAAAGAATTGTTATAGAGTAACACTAAAAATATCATTAAGGTTCACACATTAACTAATAGCAGACAAGTTTTTTAGATGGATTTGCTGATACTTCTCTAGGACTTCTAAGTTTTAATATCCTTGTACCTCTTGTACTATCCTCCTTTCTGACATAAATTTTTCCATTTCAAACAGGCATATTTATATAACTGTCCTTTTAAATAAGCAGTTTGGCTTCATTAATGTACACTGATCCATGTTGAATGCCAGCTTTTAAAGTAATTTTGGAGTTAGAATCGGGTTATTCTTACTTTAAAAGAGATATTCCATCATTACCTCAATGAAAAGTTTGTGGAAAATGTCCTGCCAGAATCAGAATTACATGCACATATTAGATTTTCAAAAATATTTGAGACTTTTTATTAAACATCACATTATTTGCAACATGATTACTGGCAGATTAACTTTTACTTTACTTTTTGACATAAAGTATCAACAATTGGAGGATTAAAACTATTGATAATTTTAAATTTAAAAAAAAAATAGATTATTTTAAAAATTGATCATTCACAATCAGTGTTTAGTGACGTAGACTTTGCATTTTTCCCTTAACATATATCAACATATACACATTCAGAAATAAGTTCTAACACTAGCAAAAATGTGGTAAAGTTTATAAACACATAACTTATAAATTGTACTTTAATTGATCCCTAGTATTTAGAAATATATTTTAAAACTGAATTAGAAGATAAATGCTATTGCATTAAATGCAGGAGGTTGGAAACTAGCCATTATATAGTTTAACAATACAAAGCAGTCTTTTGTGTTAAGAAGCTTATAATAACTATAAAGATACTAATGTTATTGATTTTTACATATCTTAGTCAAAGTCTTTTCACCTTATAGATAGTGTTTTAAAAACTTAGCGAATAAAATAAGTTCAGAAAATATTGATTCTCTTGCTCATAATTATATGGTAATAAAGCATGTGTATTTATTCTTCCCATGTTACATTTATGAATCCCATCTTTTTTTATTTTTTCAACTGAAATTCTATACTTCTTTAGAATTCTATTAAGTTTACATATATAACTATTTTTTTGATAATGTTTCTATATATATCTTAAGAAAAGTATTCTACATAAGGTGGAACACAGAATTTTATCCCTTCTTAAAGAGTTGGAATTATTTATAAAAAAATTAAATGATTTTTCACTTTTCTGAATAATTAAAATTTCTGTAATGTTATTATATTATTATAATAAAGAAAGAAATAAAAGTCAACTGCTTGCTCATGGGTTTAAAAGTTAGTTGCAATGAATTTAGCAAATATTCCCTCTCTGCCATGGTGACTTAACACAAAAAACAACTTTAATATTTTATTTGTAACATTGAATTCTTTGGGAATCTAAGACAATGTGTCACATACATGTATGAGTTGTTTTGCTGAAATATGGCTTAGTAATTTATTTAATAATTTAATAATAATTTCATTAATTTGTGTTTTTAATTGCAGATCGAATCACTTCATCTTAAATTTTTTCAACATGTGAAAGAAACTTTATCATTTACAGAAGTAGTTGAACGTTTTAACTCAAATGTTCCTTACTGTGGTCTAAAATATTCTGTTAATCAGGAGGTAATTAATTTTACTATTGTAAAATTAAGTAATTGAGAAAGTTAAAAAAGTTGTGTATTGTTTATAATTTAGAATGTTTATACATTGAAATTTGTGTTGATAGTAATGTTTGTATTTTGTACTTCTGTTGTACTAATTAGTAGCTAATTCTTTATATTTTACCAGAAACTTGTATTGTTAGATTTTATGTACAGCACTATCGGAAATTATGATCAGATGTGAAAGAACAAAATAGACTGCTAAAGTTGGGCATACAACTTTTTATGAGCAGTATTATCTGAAAAATGAAAGTATTAATACAATTTTAAATTGTTAGTCACTATTAATATTTCTTCAAACGTTTTTGATTTCCAAAACAAATGATGAAGTATTAGACACATGTAAGATTTGGAATATCCCAAAAACTAAGAAAAATTGTTAATGAAAAAAATTATTAAAATTAATGACTGTAGTTGCAAAAATTGTGTTAAAAAATTTATCTTAAATTGATAAATTTGTAAAACCATTCTCTTATTCATGGTTTTGGAGAGTAGTCTCTCATTCATGGTTTATGAGGCTCTTAATAAACCGTTAACCTGAACAGCATAAAAATATTTTTACTTCTTTTAGAATATTAGAAAGAAAGAGAATATTTTACTGGAGAATTGTGGCAGTTTGAATGTGGGAAAGCTGTGTAACATTGACAAGAATTACTTCTTTTACTAATATGTAGTAGGCTAGTTTCAGTTAATTTAGTTGAGGAATGCTGAATCTTGGAACAGATAAATTTATGGAAATAGATAATACCCATTTTATACTAACTTTTGGTTTTTAACCAACTTCACCTTGTGTTTTATTGATATTATTCTACATAGTTTGTCTTATTCTGTCTCCTGTCTGTTATTTTCATTTAATTATACTAATTACGACATGTAACAGTATTACTTTGTACTTGTCTTAATTAATTTAATTATTTTAGTGCTCACAATTCATTCAAATTGCTAATTTTTTAGCAATTCATCAGATGTGAATATTTAAACTACTTTTAATTAGTATTAATTTTTTTTTTTCAATCAATTATCTGGAAATAAATCAAAAAATACTTAGAGTAGAATAGAGTAGAAGTAAAAAAATATCATTAGAAGATCATAATAAATACATATTTTCTACTAAAAGTTGGTTTCAAGATATCACTGAGTCAAAGTAAATTTGTAACATAATAAAATATAAAGATTCAACTATCTGTGAATGGTTGTATAGAGAGATTAATGTAAATTGACTTTCAATTTACAAACAAAGTAAATTATTTCTAATGATGATGAATTAACAGTGTGCCATTGAGGAATTTTTCATAAATGCTTAAACGTGCTATTTAAGGCAAGCATGTTGAGAAAATTAATTCTAAGCATTGATTGCTTCAAAATCCAAAATTATATGTATTGAAGAGAGAAATGAATCCATTGATGCAATGGCAGTAATAGAGTAGAAGACTAAACAATTTTAGCTGCTTCAAGATATTACATGAGAACGTGTATAATGGTGACAAAACTGGGTTATTTTCTGATTGTTATTATTAACAGCCTATCATCTTAATCTTTGGCTGAACATGGTGATAAATTTATTGGTAAATTTGTTTATTTACTGTCTTTCTTGAACTTTGTTATTTTTTTAAGTTCCTCACTCTACTTTAACGTCAATATGGAATATCTACTAATACCAACTGGTTAAAAGTGATGTTTAGTTTTTATAACCCATCTATACCGGCCTCCATGGTGCAAGTGGTAGCATCTCGGCCTTTCATTCAGAGGTCCCAGATTCAAACCCCAGTCAGGCATGGCACTTTCACATACGCTACAAATCATTCATCTCATCCTCTGAAGCATTACATAATGGTGGTCTCAGAGGTTAAACAAGAAAAAAGTCCATCTATTTGTCCCTTTAAAGTGAAAATCTGCTAGACAGACTTTTTTAAGCTAAAGTTATTTCTACTTTAGAAAAGTTTTTACTAAATACATTCACTATAAAAAGTAAAAAACAACATAATAGTGAGGCAATGCTTGTAGTTTTAAACAGTTGTGATGAATATTTCTAATTTAGTTGTGATATTAAGTTTTCCAGACCATCAGCAGTTATGATAAGATCAAAAACTGGGGTAAGATCAAAAAATTGTATGGAGAGTAGTGTTGTCTTTATTATTACTTTTAAGAACAAACCCGCTTTATAATTAGCTTGTCTAACAATGAAGTACTGGTGAGGTAGTTGAAAAAAGGTTGCTAATAAGCATAAGAAAAATCTTAAGTAAATTATCCATTTAAACTGCATTATTGATGGGTTGTCTTTGAGTTGTCTCTGCATGATGTTGTTGATGGGTTGTCTTAGTTAAAAACATTCATGGTATTAAAATATAATTTCTATTGTTAAACTTTAGTGTATAACGAAAATATTAGCTGAGTGCTACTATAGTTTTGTTATGCAGTTCTATTAAATTGTGTATGAATTGCTAAGGTTTTTATGTAGTGCACATTTAACTGTACTGTTTTCTTAAACAACATACTCATTCATAAATGTCATGAAAACTAATTTCTCAATAAAATATTAATTATAGATTAAAAATCTGTTCTTAATGCAGCCATTTAAAATTAAGTCATTGAATAGTAAGATATAACTGTATGTAAAATATTATGCTTGTATATAATATACTTTCTTAATTCAACTAAACGATTTTCATTGCTGTGATAATTTTAAATTAATTTTTTTTATTGACTTCTATTAGTTATTTTACTTCTAAAAAGGGACTGTGCAAAATTTATTTTAGAACACTTTAATAAACATAAAATTTTACAACACTATTTTAATTTCTAAAATCCCCCAAAGTTTTATTATTGGATGACATGGGTCAAAATTGAGTTTTTTAAATGTGAACTTTGTAGTTTATAAACATACACAACTACATTGTAAAACTGCTTGATTTTATTCTTACATAATGTACTGCTCATAAGATATCCTACAACCTAAGAATTGCTGACCAGATTTGTATCAGTCAGCACTGATTGCATTAATAATCTTGAAGATAGTGTTTATGTAAACAAATAAAATGCTGGACTCTTAGACCAAATACCCCACATAGTTCCTTTCCCCTGCCCTGACTGATCTAGCTTGGAACTTATTAGTGACAAGGATATCCAGGTTTTGTAATTATATATCTTTTTATTGATTGTTAATGACATTTAACACCCTTTCTGATTCTTTGTCAAACGTTACCTGACATTTGTCTTGAAATATCCGTCACAGTGAAATGTTGAAGTTCATTTAACTGTCAGAAATTTCATTGTCACCATTTAACACATAATTTCATTTTTAATTGGCTATATAGTAGGAGAATTACTTTTCTGAATAATTAGAATTTCTGTAATGTGATTATATTACTATAATAAAGAAAGAAAAGTCAACTGCTTGCTCATGGGTTTAAAAGTTATTTGTGATGAAATTGGCAAAAATGTCCCTCTCTACCATGGTGACTGAAAACAACTTTAATATTTTATTTGTAACATTGAATTCTTTGGGAGTCTAAGACAATGTGTCCAATACCTGTATGAGTTGTTTTGCTGAAATATGGCTTAGTAATTTAACTTAAAAAGATGAGAAATACAAGAACTAATAATTTGTTATTCAGGAGATCCATTTAAAACATCATAAAACATGATTTAAGATTTGAAACAGTCTACTTTTGGATTCTGCAGATTATAATTTACCAAAGTAAGACATTTGTTATTAGAACTCTAAAAACAGGCTGTTTTCCGAATTAATCTAAAAAAAATCTCTCAAATAATGTGTAAAAATCTGTTATTTAAAATCTCTTAACTTTAATCATTTATCATTTGAAACATGAATTATAATCTGAGGAATTTGCTCATCAATTAGAAAATGACTTGTCTTAAAACTTTATTTTTGAAGCATGAAAATAAGGACATAGAGTTAAAGTTACGTAAGTATATTTCTGAATAATATAGTTCAGCCTATTATTTTAAGAAATTTATCTAATTGGTGCTTAACATAACAAGATGCACACAAACACTGCCCTTCCAGTATTTACTTATTTTTTCCAGAAACAACAAGCTGTTTCACAATTATTATTTTCTTAATGATAGATGGAAGGTGTAGTGTTTAAAAAAAAAATGCCAAGCCTGAACAGGATTCAGAATCAGCAAATGACTATGCGGTTTTATATTTATGCTAAAATACATTAATGAATTGTAAATTATGGTTTAAATTTTGCTGTTAAGCAAGTTAATAATGTCTTAACTGTATATCTTTACATCCAAGCTTTCGACCCCCTTGACCTGTTGCAAGTTAATTCTGTGTTGTTAATTATATCAGCAGTTCATATCATCTCATCTCTTAGGTTTTCCACTTTTCTAAATCCCTTTGTTTTTATTATAATATTTTTCTAGGAAGGCAGTCAGCTATGCATCTTGTTAATATGTTGGTTTTAATATTACCTGTGGTTAGCATAAATTTACACGTAAGCAGTATATATTTCACTACTGTTGCAATTCCTCATTGCGAATTGTGCCTCTCATGTAATTTCAATGATAGAAAAAAGATAATGCAATTCTGGTACCTGTAATCAATCAACACAACTGACTCTTGGAGGATGTTCTCTACCAAACAAATTTGTCTGTACACCCATAATTTTATTCAAAGTCTGTTCAGAAAATAACCAAACTTTATTTTTTTAATCTTTATTATTAATTTTATTGGTTCTTGCTTCCTTCAAAGTACTCATCTTCCCTAATCACACATTTTTCCCAGTGGTGTTTCCGCTTCGCGAACTAGTCTTGGATAGGTTCATTTGAAATGGTCTTTAAGATCGTGACAAATTTACTTTAATGTCATCAATAGTCTCAAAATGGCGTTCTTTATCACTGATTTTAATTTCAAAAATAAGAAAAAGTCGCCAGGAGCCAGGTCTGGCAAGTAGGGAGGCTGAGGGAAAACAGTCATGTAATTTGAGTGTGTGAGCACATTGTTGTGGTGAAGGAACCATGAGTTGTCTTGCCACAATTCTGGTCTCTTTTTGTGAATTTTTCACGTAACCATTGTAAAATGCCTTGATAGTATGCACGGTTCACTATTTCACCTTTAGGCAAGAATTCAGAAATGCACACACAATTCCATTAAAACTGAAAAAACAAGAGCAGCATCACTTTGACATTGGATCGAGAATGTGCTTTCTTGGGGCATAGAGATCCTTTGCCCATCCATTGTGGATTGAACTTTTGTCTCAATGTCATAGCCACAAACCCAGGTTTCATCTCCCATTATGATCCTTTGCATGAATGTTCCACCATCACAGGTTTGTTCAAGAAGTTGCAGACAAATGTCCACTTGATGTTCTTTCTGCTGTTTGGTCATCAAACGAGGACCAAACTTTGGTGCAATTCATTGCATGTTCAATTTTTCAGTCAAAATGTCATGGTATGATTTAAGATGCTAACCTCTTTTGCAAGTTCTCTGACAGTCAGTCGGTAATTTGCACGTAGCAGATTGTTGATTTTCTGAAAGGTGGGTGTCATCAGTTGAAGTCGAAGGCCATCCTGGTCGAGGGTCATTTTCAATTGACTGATAACCACTTTTAGATCGTGAAAACCATTATAACATTGCATATGACCCAGAGAATACCCATAAGCTTGTTTTAAAAGTTGAAACATTTTTGTGAAATTTTCTCCAGTTTCATGCAACATTTTATATTGTATTGCTGCTCCTGAAGATCACACATTACAAAAATTGCTACTAACACTTAAAAACGTTTTACTCAAATAAACAATAATATGAAAACTAAACAAGATATCAACAATCCAAGAACATATGGTTACAGAGGAGGTTATGTGAAATACAGTGCTGCCAATCACACATCACTAACTATTTCTGTTGGTGCGTAATAAAAAATGTTCAGTTATTTTCTGAACAGACCTTGCATGTTTTCATTATTGTTTTCCTTGCTTATCTAATTTCATGGGATTCTTCTAATAATGACATAAACTCATTTTAATTATGTCTTTAAATATAGTTTTGAATTATTGTAGTTTATAAAATCGTAATAGTTTCAGGATTAATACTGTTTTTCAGTTTAAATGTTTGTGTATTGGTAAGTGGATATTGCATAATTGAGTTATAATCTTTTTTATAGAGTATATTCTTCTCTGAAAATAAAGAAAAATTGATTTTAGCAGCATTAAATAGTATTATGAAGACTGAATTTGATCCAGCAGCTATGAATCCTGATGATTTAGAAGCATTTTTTCAAGCAGTACATCGCCTTGTTGCTTCCAAAGTTGGCTTTTCTGCTTTTACAAATCTTCCTGGGTAAAAAATATATTAGTATTTCATATATTATTCTTTGTATTAAAGAATATTGTTTTTTTTTTTTTTAAATTAACTACTAGAAGTAGCAATTCAGTATAATTTCAATAAATCTATCATTCATCTGAATATCCATGTGTGTGTGCCCATGTTCGAGGATTGATAAAAAAATACAGGGAAATATAGTTTTCTCATAAAATTTTTATTCATCAATATTGATTTGTAACCTTCAAAATACTCCTTTTCAGATATAATGCATTTGTGCCAGTACTTTTTCCAATCTTTGAAGCATCTCTGGAACATAATTTCCAGTATGAAGTTGAGCTCCTTTAGCAATTCTGTTTTTATCTCTTCAGTGTTGGTAAAATATTGTCTTTCATAGTGCTTTCAAGTATGGGGAATTGAAAGAAGTCACAGGTGGCCATGTCTGGCAAATACAGAGGCTGAGGCATCATAATAGTATTGTTTTTGATAAAAAATTCACAGACAGTGAAGTGTGAGCAGGTGCATTATTGTGGTGCAATTGCCATTAATTGTTTTGCCAAAAATCTGGGTATTTTCTTGGGATTTCTTCACACAAACTGTGTAGAATTTCTGGGTAGTACTTATTGACCCTCTGTCTTTATTGACCCTCTGATAGTAATTCAGTGATTGTTCGTAATAATTTTCTTCACTTTTTTAACATTGTCATCGGTTGTTAATGTGCTGGGACATCCAAGGTACTAATCATCTTCAATGTCTTCACAGCCCTCTTGGAAATGTATATACCACTTTTAAATGCTTGTTTTATTATAGAAGAATTGTCACAAGCAACATTCAAAATTTCCAATGCAGTGTTGCACTTTATTCCATTCTAAGCAAAATTTAATGCAAATTCATTGTTCTATTCTTTTCACAAGTTGAAAATTATCGACTATGAAAACTCGTGTAAACTTTTCGACAGCCAACATAAACTGAGCATCTAGTATGGCTACCAGTGTAAACGTACCTAAAGGGACAAGAGTACCAACACAACAAAAAAAAATTATGACAATTGGACTTCTACAGCCTGGAAAATTTAAAAATTCTGGGTATTTTTTGATTAAACCTCATATGTCTTTTTAACCATACACATACATGAAAAAGAAAAAAAATTTTCATTTGGCTTTACTTTCTTGGTACTCATTTTTTTTTATTCTTTCACTATAACAAACATTGCAGAGTAAAGTGATGTTAGTTATTTTTTTTTCATTTAATTCTTCTGAAATTTAATTATTATCTATTGAAGTTGAAGATTCATTGGTTGAGCCTTCTGGGGAATCAGAAATTTCTTTGCAAGAAGTTGGAGCAATTGAAATCTGTAAATCAACACCATGAAGTACTGGTCTCATAGCTGAATGAACATTTGGGAATGCAATACTGCTTTTATTATTTGAATTAAAGCCAGTAACAATTTTTTAGCAAAAATAGCAGTCATCATAATGGTTAGTAGGCTCTCACCAAATCATAGGTACACCAAAAGGCAAATTTTTTTTCCCTTTTAACCACTGGGTTAATTTAACGTAACACTTGATGCATGCTACATGTGGAGCCCAGGATTTATCTTTGTCTCCCAAGAGACAGTCAGAATAATGTTTGTCAGCAGTTTTCAGCAGATTCAATACTAGTTTTCATTGACTTTTTGTGGTGAATTCTCCACAAACATAACAAAAAATATTAGAGAATTTTTACAAGCCCAATTTTCATTCATTGTAAAGTTAAAAATGTTTTAATGAATTACAGAAAATGTAATAAAATATAAAAGCTTGCATTTAAAATGTTTTAATGTAACTGAAATATTACAGAAATATTTACTTGATAATACAAATAAGTTTTAATTTATTCAGCATGAAATGCACACAACATACCTTAACAAATCTTGATGTTCCATAAAATAATACCAAAAGTTGTTCTGTTATAAAAATCTTTGACTAAATTTATGGCATCCTTATGAAACAATTTTTAAAATATGTTTATGATAAAAAAAACTACCACAACTAAAGAACAAGTCATACCAAGAGCTAAACTCATACTGAAGAAAATTTCATCATGTTGAATTACTCATTACTTGACTCACTGAGATGTCTATACATGGTTTGACATGAAATCACATCATTTGACTGTTATGTATCAAATATAGGTCTACAGCATGCATCATAATATAAATCAGATGTGAATAAACAAACATGTAGACGTACTAGCTTATTTGTATAGTTTGTTCTGTGAAAGATGGAACAGACAAATGTAAGAGGTTGTAACTTAAGAATGTTACATGATGGGTTGTTTCAGAATATATATTCAGATTCAGCATATAAAATATTATGTAGAACACCTCTCTTTTTAGTTCCAAATTTTATGTTGACCAGTGTAATAATCATAATCATAATGATAGTCATTTGTTTTTAAAAACCCTATGGCATATTTAAAATAAAAATCTGTCAAGAGCAAAGTCATGAAAGTTTTGTAGCCCTTTGTCAGCTTTCCTTCCAAGTTCCTTTTTCTATTTGTAACTATTGTGACCATGGATGTTTTCATACATTTTAATAAGAAGATAAGATGGATGAAATGATAGTTGAAAGGTGCTAGACCTTTGCTAGGAATTATTTTAATGCTTTTGACTTTCTGGTTTTACAATAAGTATAAAATAATTATAAAAAGTAGAGCTTTTTGTAATGCACATGGCCAATGTTAAATAATGATGGATGTTGATTTTGAGAAAACGTGGAAACAAAAGATTTAAATAATAATTTAAACATTATCTGTGTTTGTTACATACTTCATTTAGATATATATTTTTTTTCATTTTAGATTCAGAGAATACATTGGTTTAAAAGTAGCAAAAGCTTTAAAACTTGATAATGAAGCAGTTACTCATGCAGCAGTTGACATGGTGTGCGCATTAATGCAGCCAATGCATGATGATTGTGATCTTAAAATTGAACAACTTAATAAATCATCTTTACTTTCAACTCATAGTTTTCTTGAAAATCTTTTGGATATGTGGATCAAACATGTGGTTTGTATGAACATTTCAAAATATTTTGTTGTATTTTAATACATCATAATTTATTATAATTTTATATTTATTTTTTACTTTTTATAAAATTATTGCTCTTTATTACCCCCATTAAGATTTGGGAGCGGGTTTTGTACCTGTCTGAAGTTGAAATACACTTTTTCTATTGTATAAATATTTTATCCTTTCATTAAATATTAATAAAAAAAAACTATTCAAGGAAATTTTTTATTTGTAATAAATTTCCTATAACTCATTTTAGCATTTCAATTGTCAGTATGAAATTTTATTTCAGTTATCAAATAGAATTTTATTTAATTTTTGAGGCTATTAAAATAATTTTTAATAGTTAAAAGTTAAAGAAAGATGAGGGCTGTATTCAACTGTAGGCTAGTATGATGCATATTAAGTTATAAATCATATTATATTACTACACTGCAATCAAGGCTATAACCAATGAGTTAGAATGATTTATCAAGATACTACTACATAATGTAGATGTGTAATACTCTAGAAATATATTGTAACATATTATCAGAACTGATAGCTGAATATATCATCTGTAGATCCATTCAAAAGCCATAGAAATAATATATTGCAAGAATTTTGATTTATTGGAAATGTATGATTTCAATATATAAAATATTTTTAAAATCACTTCGATTTTTAAATTCAGTATTTGAATAAAATGTGTGGCTTATATTTGGGTCAATATGCTAATTTCAAACAATTTTAATGTATCATTTTTTATGTATTTTTTTTACGATAAATATTTTCAAAATTCACTAACACTTTATTATTTTGTTTTTCTAATTCTATGAAATTGAATGTATTATTTTTGTAAAAATAGTCATATAATACTTATTCAGTTATTATTATTATTTTTTTTTTTTTTTTTTATTTCTTATAAATTGCTTTTGGCTTACCCTTTGATCTGCCTTGAAATTATTTAAAGTAAAGTAGTGTCTTCAGACAACACTTCTGACTGAAGTTATTTGATCTTTTTTTCTTTTCTTCATGTAATGTTATTAAACTGTTATTATATTAAATAATAATTTAAACCTAAATATTATTTTAGGTATATATTGAAATGTGGTGATTTAAAATGAAGTTTAATAATGAAAAGTAAAATTTTCCTTAATAATGAGAACTGAAATAAATGACTAAACAATTAGATATTTATATTATAGGAAGTAAAATGGTTTAGTTGTAATGGCCAGGATAGTTACAGACACATGGAACAGTTGTAGTCATTCATTTGTGCTTCTATCACCAAAAGAAAAGACTTCAGACAGAAAATTGATTTAAAACGTTTTTAGAAAATTATATGCAACTTCTAGGAATGTTATTAGTAACTAGGAATTACAATCTTACTTTTCATTAAAAGTGAATATGTCAATTTAATGCTTATTACAAAGTTGTGTAACAAATTAATATTTGAAAGTTAAACCATTATTCAGTAAAAATATAATGTAAAACATTAGGTGTATTCTCAAGAGTTTTTACTTTTATTACATTTTGGAATTTTAATTCACATTTAATGTTAATTAAGATCTTCACATAATAAAATCAATCTACCGTTGGGTATTTATTTCTTTACTAACTGAAAGTAACTCCAAATTAATACTATTTTCAGGACTGTGGTACTGGAGCATTAGTTGTTACAGCTATGCTTGACTTCCTTACATTTGCCCTCTGTGTCCCATACTGTGAAACTACTGAAGGAAGACATTTTGATGCACTCTTAGAGATGGTTGCTCGGAAAGGACGATCATTATTTAAACACTTTGAGGTTAGTAATTTTCTTTAATTTAAATTATTCAAATTTAATTCCAGATGATTAATTCTGCTCTTCAAAACGATTTTAAGTAATGATAATTCATTTAAAATTTACAGTACTACAAAACACAGTAATTTTAAGTACAGCATTTTCCAAAATATATAACTCTACATTGACATTGATAGGGCTAATTATTAATATATATATATTTATATTTTTTTTTTTTTTTTTGAAAATCATAAATTTATCAACATATTGTCCACTGTGCTAACTAAATTCAATATTAACTGAAAATTAACCACCAAAACAGTTACAGATTTGTAAACTTAAAAAACTAACTCCAAAAATAGGCATTCAGGGGATCCCACATTATCAGTCATGATGCAGGACATCTTGCTTGTTTTAGTGGTTAAGTTTTCAGTTAATATATATGTATAATTTTGAATGTATATGTTTCTACAAGAGATGGTAAGTAGGTAAAAATGGTTACATGGAAGGTTTTACAAACTGCCAAATTAACAAATTTGAAAAGATGAAAATAAACAAAATTATATACTTGGAGTAAGTAAAGTAAGATGGAAAAGAAAATGTTTGGCTAACAGTAGGAAATAAAAAAGGAAGTAATGGCATAGGAATCATTCTTTCTGCTGCTGTCCATCTTTATTAATGATAGAGTAACTGATGCCAGGGTAGGAAAGAACCTGAAAGATTTGCTTTTAATATAGGTGCACATTCCAACAATTCAGTATGAAATGTTTCAGTATGAAATGTTGAAGTTAAAGTTATGTATGAACAGAAAAAGGAAGGTAAAGGTTGTAGAATTATATTGGGGGGGTGGGAATGTTATATTAGGAGAAGGATAGGATGAAGAAGTAGTGGGAAAGTATAAAGAAGATACAGAGTGAAAGAGGAGAAAGGCTTATTGAGTTAGCTTCTCCAACTATTTCCTTTCCAGTTGTTATTTTTCCAGATTCTGTTTAGTTCCCATATAACATCATTGCAATCTGCCATTATTATTCTATAAATGTTTCCTTCCTCTTCCATGATTTTCTCTGTTTTCATAATTACTTCAACCAAATCTTTAGATTGAAGTCAGCATTTACACTAATATTGAAAGCAAATCCTTTGAGTTCATTCCTGATAGCAATTATCCTATGTCTTTGTTTAGAATGGTTCTACCCATTTCTCCCTTTTTTTTATTTTCTGAATAATATATTGCACCATCATTTTTATTAACTTTACCTTTTTCTTTTCCACCTCATTTCACTTATCTCAATTATGTCCAGTCTTTATTTTCACCTTTAAATTTTTTAACTTTCCTTTTTTCCACATGTTCCTTACATTCCATAAACCTATTCATATTTTTTGCCGATTCATTTTCAAATGCTACTTATACTCGTATGTTTCTTATCCAATTAAAAGTATTTTTAATAGAATTGACATAAAATGCATTATTATATTATAAATATAAATTTTAAGAGTTGTCCTGTTTATACAACTGAGAGACTTCATTTAGATAAATTTTGTAATAAATTTTCATTTTGTAAAAATTCAATTTGTTTATTGTATGATTAATATTCTTATTACATGGCTTTTTCTGGACTAATTTATTGCTTTCTGAATTTTACTATATTAATTGATTGATGTAAAAATTGTGTATATCTTCTTTTTACAGCACAAGTCATTAACTGTTGTTAAAGGAGCAGGTTTAGTTATGAGAGCTATAATTGAAGAAGGTGATGCAATTGTAGCAGAAAGAATGCAAGAATTAGCATTGTGTGAAGGTGCTTTACCTCGTCATTTATTGACAGCATTGTTTACACCTCACTACGATCAACAGACTGATCTTATGCTGGCCAATAAACAACTTTCACGGCATTTGGTTGGTCTTTGGGTTACTGGAAATGAATGTGCTATTAATTTGTTACGACGTATAATGGTAACTTTTTTGTTATTTAATTTTTTCATTAACTTTTTATTTTTGTAATGAATGTATTCAGTGTCATTTTATTATATTTTTATTATAATAGTTTTTTTTTTTAATGGAAACCTGTTAAACTAATTACAGTTTACTTTGGCATTATAATATGCCATATGCTTTGGCAATCTCTTGTTTCTTTTCTTAGATGATCTTTTCTCTGCCTGTCATTACAATTTTGTTATCCTGGAATTTTATTTTTCTCTTTTTTAGATTTTTTGGTGATTAGTGATTTCATTTTTTTAAATTAATTTAATTTTTTTTTTTTTAATACATAGCACTTACATTTATTATTATAAAATAATAGCATTATTACTTGGGTTCCTTCAAGTTAGAATGAGTTTTCCAGGTTGCAAAAATCAAACCCACCGGGTTGGTCTAGTGGTTAACGCGTCTTCCCAAATCAGCTGATTTGGAAGTCGAAAGTTACAGCGTTCAAGTCCTAGTAAAGCCAGATATTTTTACATGGATTTGAATACTAGATCGTGGATACCGGTGTTCTTTGGTGGTTGGGTTTCAATTAACCACACATCTCAGGTATGGTCGAACTGAGAATGTACAAGACTAACACTTCATTTACACTCATACATATCATCCTCATTCATCCTCTGAAGAATTATCTAAACGGTAGTTACCGGAGGCTAAACAGGAAAAAAGGGTTACATAAGGTTGCAAAAATCAACCCTCAGATCATTGTTTGGCTGCACAAATATATGAATCTTCCAGACTAAATTAGTACATAAAACTGTAACTTTTCCATCAGTTTATATTTAAAAATCTGCAATATTCTGGTTACAAAAAAGTTTCCTAAACCTTTAACTGTAATTTATAACAAATAATTTATTCATTTAAAAATCTTCTTATTCATCTGCTTTAATTAAATTTAAAGATTTTATTTTACAATTCATATATTTTTCTGATGATCGAGTTCTAAAAAATTAACTTTTTTTGCATTCTTGTTTAATGTGTACAAGAAGTAAGTACTCAAATAATGTTAATTAACTACTTCAGAATTGTTTTATTTTATATTGACTTTGTTTTTATTTATTGTCTTCACTTATTTGCTTTACTATTATTTTATTATTTTGATATATTAATGTGACTTCTTACTACTTATCTTTTCTGTTATCAATTTTTTTTTATTTTGTGATACTTCTATGATCAAGCAAAACATGGTTTTTTTTTCATCCTTCCAGACAAATAGTGGAGCAGGTCTTTTTTTATTTAGTAGCACAACTACCTGCTCCTTGTAGGAACTGTGAAATTTTTGTACCAATATGAATAAAATATTTTGATACTAGAAAAAAGGCAGGCCTATGGCTCGGTGCAAAAATGTTACATGGTTTATGTTTCATTGCACATGATTTTGTGAAATGTTTTTGCCAACTATAACTAAATAACGTTCATGAATTTAGCATACTAACAACAACGAAAAGCTTCAAAATCCTTAAAGCTTGAGTTGTTTAGCAACTTAAGCTGTTTCTTGTTGTGATTTTTTAACACAGCTCTAATCCCAATGTTGTCCATTTTTATCTCCAAAATATAAATATAATTTTAGATAAATCTTTTGTATAAAGAAGTACAATCGTTCAAACGAATGAATCATTCGTGCGCTGTGCGTAGCTGTCCAGCGCACCACATGTCTATTCTGTGGCAGTAGCAGTTAAAATAAAAATGTAAGCACATACATCAAACAAACAAACAAACCCATGCACCATCCTTTTTTATTATTTTGATATATTGTAAAAATTCTCTCTTATTTAATCAGTTATTTAAATATATTTAATTTTTTACCAGTCTACTCTGGCAGAAATGCAATTTATTATTTTGATTGAGTTTTTTTTTAATCTGGCAGACTTTAGTAACACGAGATGCTTTTTGAATAGCCTTATGAAATGAGCTATTTACTTTCATACTTTTAAAATTTTTTAAATATAAGGTCTGATCAAAAGTGTTGGATATATGATCAGGAAAAAAATTAGCTTACTGGAATGTTTGAAAAGTTATTTTCCGTCAAAGTAGGACCATCTGAATTGACATACTTCTTCCAGTGAGTTTTACATCATGGGAAACATTTTTTTAGTCTGTTTTTTTTTAATATTCAACTGTCAGATTCTATTCATCTGGTCATATTTATTTTGTTCGCTTTTCTCTCGAATTATTATCCCTTTAAGTAGTATCTTCGTTCTTAGAAAGAGTCATCTTTGGGATGTAGAAAGGCTGCTGAACTTTTGTAATGTCATGTTTCACTAGAGAAGTGTGAATGAGTTATCCACTGCCCGGAGCATTCTCATAATGAATCAATCCATCATCATTTTGCCCCAAACAAGGTTTTTTGTATTTAAAAACATCTCGTAAGAAATGGAGAACATTTATGTAGAACTCTTTAACTATTTTACTTTTAGGAGCATACTCATCAAGAATTACTCTTTAATAGTTGGAAAAAACTATCAATATGACCTCACATTATTTTTTTAATTATCTTACCTTCTTCAGTTTGGAAGACTATGGTATTTTTCATTGAGATGATTGTTTCTTTCTTTCAGGGCTTACCTTCTTCAGTTTGGAAGACTATGGTATTTTTCATTGAGATGATTGTTTCTTTCTTTCAGGATGATAACTGTAAATTCAGTTATGTAAAATCCATCTTTGGTTGTAATTTCTTCTTAAAATCAGGGTTAGTATTGTTATAAATCATATAACACATAACATTCAATACACAGATGGCGTTTCTTTTGGTCAGGAGTAAGGAATCTTAGTACACGCTTGTAAAACAACATCATGTGCATTGCTAGTCCCTACTCCATAGCACAATGCGTTGGCGTAAAATAAAATGATGTCTGTTACTTTTTGATCAGACCATGCTCATCCATTTGCATACTTCAAATATTTATTTATTAATTTTTTATTCCTCCTCTATGAATCATGAGACCTTGCCGTTGGTGAGGGGGCTTGAGTGCTCAGGGATACAGAGTAGCTGGACCGAAGGTGCAACCATATCAGAGAGGTATCTGTTGAGAGCCAGACTAAGGAATGATTCCTGAAAGAGGGCAGCAGCTCTTTCAGTAGTTGTTAGGGGCGTGAGTCACAATGACTTAAACGGCCGTATCAACATCACTCAGTCCTCTGAGTACTGCGCAGCTGAAAGCAATGGAAAACTACAGCTGCTTTTTTTCCAAGAAAATGTGGCTCTCTGCATTTTCACATAGCAACAATGGAGGCGCCTTCCTTGGTAAAATATTCCGGAGGTAAAATAGTCCCCCGTTCGGATCTCCGGGTGGGGACTACTAAGGAAGGGGTCACCAGAAAATTAAAAAATAACATTCTACGAGTCGGAGCGTGGAATGTTAGAAGCTTAAAAAAGGTTGGTAGGCTAGAAAATTTAAAAAGGGAAATGGATAGGGTGAATGTGGATATAGTAGGAATTAGTGAGGTTCGGTGGGAAGAGGAAGGCGACTTTTGGTCAGGTGATTTTAGAGTAATTAACTCAGCGTCAAATAATGGGCAGGCAGGAGTAGGTTTCGTGATGAACAAGAAGATAGGGAGGAGAGTGGAGTATTTCAAAACGCATAGCGATAGAATCATTGTAATAAGGATAAAATCAAAACCTAAACCGACAACGATTGTTAACGTTTATATGCCTACAAGCGCCCATGATGATGATGAGGTAGAGTGTGTATACGAAGAGATTGATGAAGCAATTAAACACGTAAAAGGAGATGAAAATTTAATAATAGTTGGAGATTGGAATGCAAGCATTGGAAAAGGCAAGGAAGGAAATATAGTGGGTGAATACGGGCTGGGCAAAAGGAATGAAAGAGGGGACCGACTTATAGAGTTTTGCACGAAGTATAATTTAGTAATTGCCAACACCCAATTTAAAAATCATAATAGAAGAATATACACTTGGAAAAAGCCAGGCGATACTGGAAGGTATCAGATAGATTATATCATGGTTAAGCAAAGATTTAGAAATCAACTCGTTGACTGCAAAACTTACCCTGGAGCAGACATTGATAGCGACCATAATTTGGTGATAATGAAATGTAGATTGGGGTTTAAAAACCTGAAGAAAAGTTGTCAGATGAATCGGTGGAATTTAGAGAAGCTTGAGGAAGAGGAGGTAAAGAAGATTTTTGAGGAGGACATCGCAAGAGGTCTGAGTAAAAAAGATATGGTAGAAAATGTAGAAGAAGAATGGGAGAATGTTAAAAAGGAAATTCTTAAATCAGCAGAAGCAAACTTAGGCGGAATAAAGAGAACTGGTAGAAAACCTTGGGTTTCAGACGATATATTGCAGCTGATGGATGAACGTAGAAAATATAAGAATGCTAATGATGAAGAAAGTAAAAAGAACTATCGGCAATTAAGAAATGCTATAAATAGGAAATGCAAACTGGCGAAAGAAGAGTGGATTAAAGAAAAGTGTTCAGAAGTGGAAAGAGAAATGAACATTGGTAAAATTGACGGAGCATACAGGAAAGTTAAGGAAAATTTTGGGGTACATAAATTAAAATCTAATAATGTGTTAAACAAAGATGGTATACCAATATATAATACGAAAGGTAAAGTCGATAGATGGGTGGAATATATTGAAGAGTTATACGGAGGAAATGAATTAGAAAATGGTGTTATAGAGGAAGAAGAAGAAGTTGAGGAGGATGAAATGGGAGAAACAATACTGAGATCTGAATTTAAGAGAGCATTAAAAGATTTAAATGGCAGAAAGGCTCCTGGAATAGACGGAATACCTGTAGAATTACTGCGCAGTGCAGGTGAGGAAGCGATTGATAGATTATACAAACTGGTGTGTAATATTTATGAAAAAGGGGAATTTCCGTCAGACTTCAAAAAAAGTGTTATAGTTATGATACCAAAGAAAGCAGGGGCAGATAAATGTGAAGAATACAGAACAATTAGTTTAACTAGTCATGCATCAAAAATCTTAACTAGAATTTTATACAGAAGAATTGAGAGGAGAGTGGAAGAAGTGTTAGGAGAAGACCAATTTGGTTTCAGGAAAAGTATAGGGACAAGGGAAGCAATTTTAGGCCTCAGATTAATAGTAGAAGGAAGATTAAAGAAAAACAAACCAACATACTTGGCGTTTATAGACCTAGAAAAGGCTTTCGATAACGTAGATTGGAATAAAATGTTCAGCATTTTAAAAAAATTAGGGTTCAAATACAGAGATAGAAGAACAATTGCTAACATGTACAGGAACCAAACAGCAACAATAACAATTGAAGAACATAAGAAAGAAGCCCTAATAAGAAAGGGAGTCCGACAAGGATGTTCCCTATCTCCGTTACTTTTTAATCTTTACATGGAACTAGCAGTTAATGATGTTAAAGAACAATTTAGATTCGGAGTAACAGTACAAGGTGAAAAGATAAAGATGCTACGATTTGCTGATGATATAGTAATTCTAGCCGAGAGTAAAAAGGATTTAGAAGAAACAATGAACGGCATAGATGAAGTCCTACGCAAGAACTATCGCATGAAAATAAACAAGAACAAAACAAAAGTAATGAAATGTAGTAGAAATAACAAAGATGGACCACTGAATGTGAAAATAGGAGGAGAAAAGATTATGGAGGTAGAAGAATTTTGTTATTTGGGAAGTAAAATTACTAAAGATGGACGAAGCAGGAGCGATATAAAATGCCGAATAGCACAAGCTAAACGAGCCTTCAGTAAGAAATATAATTTGTTTACATCAAAAATTAATTTAAATCTCAGGAAAAGATTTTTGAAAGTGTATGTTTGGAGTGTCGCTTTATATGGAAGTGAAACTTGGACAATCGGAGTATCTGAGAAGAAAAGATTAGAAGCTTTTGAAATGTGGTGCTATAGGAGAATGTTAAAAATCAGATGGGTGGATAAAGTGACAAATGAAGAGGTATTGCGGCAAATAGATGAAGAAAGAAGCATTTGGAAGAATATAGTTAAAAGAAGAGACAGACTTATAGGCCACATACTAAGGCATCCTGGAATAGTCGCTTTAATATTGGAAGGACAGGTAGAAGGGAAAAATTGTGTAGGCAGGCCACGTTTGGAGTATGTAAAACAAATTGTTGGGGATGTAGGATGTAGAGGGTATACTGAAATGAAACGACTAGCACTAGATAGGGAATCTTGGAGAGCTGCATCAAACCAGTCAAATGACTGAAGACAAAAAAAAAAAAAAAAAAATTTTTGATTGCATTTTACCAAGCTTGTGTTATATTTTTATGAAATATAATTTTGTATGCCATTGTATTTATTGAGACTATATTTGCGATAATTTGTATGTTTCTATTCATTATATGTTTTTTATCTTGTTTGTGTTAATTGTATTTGTATTAATATTTTGACTTAGTGTTTAGTTAAATTTAGAACTTTACACATTATGTCAATGTGTAAATTGTATTATGTTTAAATTTGTGTCAAGCTTTATTTATTTATTTAAACATTATAAACTGTCATTTTCCATGACAGAGTACAATGACTGCCTTTCATCCAAAAGGTTTTTAAGTTCAAATCCTGGCCAGTTGGTAACATTTCACATATTAAAAATCTTCCATGTAATATTCACACACACTAGTCATAGGAGTGGTGACTTTCTTTTCTTCTTCTTTTTCTTTTCTTTTCTTTGATGGTTTTTTCTTTTTTTTTTAAATTAACTAATTTTTTTCATTAAAAAGTACATTGGTTTGTGTTTAGTGCATTGAAAAAATATTTCAGTTAATTTAATTAATGGATTTCAAGTATATAGATGTTAATTTACATTTCTAACTGAAATTAAATTTCAGTTTCTTACTTAATGTTAGTTAATCTCACGTTTTATTAAGAACAACTAAAATTTTTTACCCCTTTTTAGCCTCCAAGTTTGTTAGATTTTTTGGAATCAGATGAAGAAGTACCAGAAAACTCAGATGATCATCTGAATTTCAGAGATAATTTAAAATTAGCTCATGATCATGCAGTAAAGACAGCACGTAACCCTCATCTTGTTGCATTTGAAAAGCAATTTTGGATTGTTGAGAAACATGTTGAGGTATGTAAGTACTTACTTTATTTTAGTTGCTTTTTAAATTAATTCTGTAATTTTACTTCTTTTGAAAAAACTGTTGATAATAAATATTTTTTTAGTTTGGTTCAGCTGACCAATTTATATTAAAAAAATTGCAATCCATTCCATTTTGTGTTATAAATTCTGTGCACATTCAATTTATTTATATCATTTTAAACATTTAAATAATGAAATAGTGCACCAAATTATTGGGTAAGTTTTTGTCCAGCCTTTTGTACAGACTTAATTTTAACTCCCTATTTAAGTGGCATTATTTTGTGTGTGATTAAAACAAACATTATAAGAGGCCAATCTCTGTGGCGTGATGGTAGTGTCTCAACCTTTCCACCTGGAGGTCCCGGGTTTGAATCCCGGTCAGGCATGGCATTTTCACACGCTACAAAAACTAGTCATTCATCTCATCCTCTGAAGCAATACCTAATGGTGGTCCTGGAGGTTAAGAAAAAAAAAAACATAGGTTCTTTTTGTTTTCCTTCCTTATATACCTTATATTAAAAATTTTTAATGTTATTGATGTCTGTTGTAATCATAAAAATTATAGGTTGCAACATTATAACTTAATTGATTTTATTTATAAAATTATTTCTAAATTTTTCAATTTTAACTTGTTTTTTTTTTTTTTAATGTGAATCAGATTTTCTTTTGTTTGTGTGCTCATGTGTCCAATTACTTGAAACTTGTAAATTTTATTTTGATATTATAATAAAAAAGGAAAAAAAAGTATAAAAAATAGCCACTTATATAATAATAGCCACTTTAGCTGTATTGTAATATTATTTCAACTCTGAGGTGTTGCAGTAATGTTAGAAGGCTTTATTTATTTTTTTTTACAAGGCTGCAATATGTGTACCAAGATTACAAGGGACAGAGGAAGGAATAAGAGAACTAATACAATATGTTAAATGAGAAGTGTTTGTTCTTATTTAATGTAGATTTATTTTTGGCTTTAACTCAACTGCAGCCAAAGATGTCAATTATTTTAAATATGTCAGTGATCAGCACACAAGAATTTGAAAGATCTGGAGAAGATAATAATTTGAAAACTGTAGACTCCTCTGTGACTTCCTGTTGTGGTTGAGTACAGGATGATGTAGTAAGGCCCTATGTGGACATAAACTAATATGTGCATATTAATCTAGGTTCACTTCAAGGTGATACAAATTTATCATCAGTTTATAATCACATCATTTTATAATGTGAACTGCTGGACTGGAAGAAATTCCACATGTTTTGGGTCTACTTTTTGAAGGTGTTGACATTCCTGATCTCGCTCAGAAAATTTTGACACTCCAGATACAGAAATAGTCAGACTGTGCTCATTTTTTGAACTATCAATAGCAATAAGGCTCATGGCTGAAGAATAGTGGGGTTTTCCCCACATTGTCCCAGTTGTAATAATTGCAATTGTAGTTACTTAGAAAAAAAGAGTTGAGCAGTCTAAGTTGTATGATCTTTGAGACTAAAATCTATGAGCTATACTCTTTTAAATTTCTCACATCGTAAGTTGTTACTGCTAACTACCTACCTTAAATGATTTTTTTTGGATTTGGTGCTACCATTACAGTTCTATGTGCTGTAAAAATAAAGATGTTATTTTGCTGATTCTGATGTAAATTTTTAAGAAAGATTTGTTTATCCTGTCTATAGTAACAAAATTTGTTACAGAATTTATCTTTTACCTTTTGTTATCTAAAGAATTTTACCTTGTTCTGATGTATGTTTACTACTGTTGTTCTTAAAAATGTGACTAGAATTTGTCATTTCTTCATTATATCTTCCTTACACTTGTTTTGTTCATGAAACTTGAATTAAAATTCATGTTGTACAGTTGTCAGAATTTTTAAAAATGTCATAAATTGTTTGCAAATATCTGGTCAGTCTTATTAAATAAAAATTAATATAGCAAAGAAAAGATTATTTTGGTATACAAACTGCTGCAAAACATTTCTTGTGTGATTACTAATATAGTTCATTATTACTCCAAACTGTTCTAAAATAAGAACATAAATTCTCCATTTTTAATGTGTTTTTTAATCAGTGCCTCCTTTTAAGATAGTAATGGAATATTACATTTAAATTCCAACCTCAGTAACTTAAAGATAGTGGAAATAATAATTTCTTTGATGTACTGGAATTTCAACTGAATAAGGTTTGCAACACTGGTGTATAGTGATATAATATTGCTCAATAGACTAACTTGTAATGAGACAGGATTATGCAGTATAACAAGTGATATAAAAAGTTGCAATATGCAACTTTCTGTTATTCCTGTATTAGACTTCGTATGAACTAAAATAAAGAAAAAGTATGTGTAAAATGAAAAAAAAAATTGTATCTATATTATGTTCTATACCATAATAAATATATATATTGAAGATAATGAAGAATTCTTAGCAGAAGAGATACATTAATTTGTTGGATAAATAACTGTCCCAGTCTTTCCTGTGGTGTAACACATGAAAAGCATTTTGATGTAAGAGGCACTAGTCAGAGTTACTTTCTCTAACAGTAAGTATGTTCATTATACTGATGGCTCATGTGATGAACAGAGTGAAGAAGTCACTTGCAAGGCTGAAGAGCTTCATTTCGGTGTTCTTTGTATGCTAGTTTGCAACAGTACATTTGGCTCAGTGAAGAAGCAGCACTAAACTATTTACTCCTCACCTTCCTTAGAAAGCCTGGCATGGGGTGTTTGTTATTTTGAGATCAGTTATCCCAAGAGTGACTTATTTCTTGCATCTGGTTTCCTACATTGTTTTGGTTATGCCATACCACCCTTTAATTGAACTGAATTGTATAGAGTATTTTTTTATTACGCTATTTGTTGGAAAAATTAAAATAATATGGTGATCAATTAACTAATTATTATTTTCCTATTTACTTTATGAAGTGGAAGATAATTAAAAAAGTGGACAATAAAGATTTAATAAAGTTACTGAGGTTTGGTTACATTTTAACAGTTGTTTCATAAATATGATAAAGAGTTAATATTTAGTGTTAAGTGTTCATCCTGAATAGAATTCATTAGATGATGGATGTATTTATTTTACGTATAAAAGATTTTTTAATCATTAATTCATTCAGAATATGTAATCCTCATTGTAAACCTTACTTAACTATTTCATGTACCTTTATTTTTTTTCAATTTTCAAATGTTCTTTTTTTCATTGTTACAAATAACAAAATTAAAAAATTCTTATGATAATCATTAAATATTCTATCCAAAATAGATTCAATTTAAAATTGTTTATTTGGAAAATAATTAACTCACTATTCAACATTGATTAGATATATATTTCTATTTGACAGATGTACTCTGAGCAGTATCTAGACAATACTTAGATAAACACTAAACAGAATAACTCCTGATCTTCAATAGACAGTACAGTGAACAAGGAGTAATGATTATTTTTTTTATATTTTATCCTTATAAGGGTAGCAACATTTTTATTTTTAATTTCAGAGCCATTCTTATATGCTATCTATCCATTATCATGATCACTCTGATATTTAGAATAAATTCATGTAAAGATATTTATTTGCGTTCAGCAGCATCAAATCAATATATTTTCACTAATATTGATTAATTTTGATTGTCATTTTATATTTATTATATTGTCATTGACTTAATTTGTTTTTATTTATGTAGCGTACCTTAGAACACTGGTGGGGTGCTAGTCTTAGTTTAGAAAGAAAAGAAGACCGAACAAAAGATCGGCCAGTTGTTTTACGTAAGCGACGAGAAAGGGTAAAAAGTGTCGGGAACTGGAAGTTGTTTTATCATAAATTTTATCAAGATCATTCACGTCCTAATTTAATTTGGAATCATAAGGTAAAGTGTTTTTTTGCAGAGTCTTTACCCATTTTTATGATTATATAATTCTGAAAATATAAAGTTTTGCAACATCAAACCAAACCAAATTATATGATATTTAATAATGCGCTTCAAAATGTAATCTGTGAATCTATAGAAAAAATTACATTTTTGGCTGTCTGTGCAAAGAAAATGAAAATATTTTGAAGTTAGTTATTATAAAATCATTGTATCATAAAATTTGGTTCAGTTTGTTTTGCAAAAGTTTTTATTTTTGAAGTAAAATATTTGTTTTACTTGCATTGTAATTTTTTACTCAATTCTATAATATTTTTTCATGTGCTGAATATGATTTTTGTACAGGTTATAACCCTTTGTAAGGTCTCTTTTAATAAAATGAAAATGCTTTTGCTTTTCCTCCATACTCTTTGTTTATTGAAGTAACATGTTCCAAGTTTCATAAATAAGCAAAATTGATTTATTTACAAGTTATTGTTTTTATTTACTTTGTAATTTTACATTTATAATAAATATCTTCCTTGAACTCTAGTCATTACACTAGCCAACAGTATATTGGTAACTTGCATCAAATTATCATTTTTGTAATTAATTTTTCTTCTTATTTAAATGTTAACCATTAAAAAAAGGTCTCATCACTTTTATTTTATGGTTTTATTTATTACCACCTATTATAATTCAGTAATTTCAATACTTCGCAATTGGCAACTCTGCAGGTTAGTGGTGGGGGTACTGGAATGTTGTGTTCCTCCTGGTAGAAAGACAGCCTTTGTTCAATACAGTTGTGTGTTATTTAAGCATAATTTTATTTCAAAATATGAAGTTTTCACCATACATCATGTTAAAATTCACCAGATAAATTTTATTGTAACTATGGGCATTATGTATTAAGTCACAAGATAGATCTACAATAAAAGAAGAGAAAAAAGATTCTCGTTTGTTTGTAAAATTTGGATCAAATTAAAAATTTGGTTTCTCATGTTGGTTATGTATGCTGTAGTGTAACTAGTTCAGTGGATGGAAGGCAACAGAAGTCATTTATAGTTTCTTGACTACTTTGTATCATGAAGCCTATCAGTCATTTTAATGATCACTACTTTTTTCTTACAAACAAAGAAGATATTCAAAAAAAACAAAAACATAAAATAGAATATCTGAATGTGCCATCAACACTTAGATTGTTTCCAAATAGAGAAGGCATAATGATACCAAATTCTTCATTGAAGTGGGATGATATTAACATATCAGAACTTTGTGACACGATGATACACAAACTGTTAAATTATGGGTCATTCTAAGAGCACTTATATTCCCATTTATAGTCCTCAGATGTCTACTGAACCCCATCTTATCCATTAAAAAACAAATTTAATGATTGGATGCATGATCTGGGCCTAACAAAACAGCAGGCTGAACTTTTCTGCTCTAGATTACAACAGCAAAATATGTTTGCAGATAGGACAAACATTAAATCCTTCAGAAAAAGTTACGCTGCTTCCTTAGTGTTTTATAAAATAAAGAATTCTTTTCTTGTATGATTTGATTTCAATGGAATAATGTCTGTACTAGGAAGATTCTTCTTCTTCCTTCGTTCCACATCAAGTTAGGATTGATGAAAAATTTGATAAAGGTTAAGGAATTAATTAATAAAGAAGGTGTAGGCTTCAATTATTAGGAGAACATTTCCCACAAGTGAAGTCAACCTTTATGAAGGTTATTTACTGGACCTAATATTAGAAAAATTATTTGAGACTCTGCTTCTGAAGGAAAACTGCAGCAAAGGAAATTAGCTAACTTCATAAATATTGTTTGTACAAATAATAAAAGGATTTTTAGGTAACAAGAAAGAAGAAAATTAGAAATCGCCAATACAATAGCTTCTTAAGTTCTATAAGCCAGAATCTTGATTCATTTAGAAATTTTCATTTGAAATCTTGATGCAGTTGGCTTTGAACAAAGAAAGAGCTTTCAACAGAACAGAAGGACCATGGAGACCTGATAACCGCAGTCACTGGGACCCAGCAGTGATGAGTGACTGTTGCTAATTTGTAAAAAAGAAAAGTAGATTTAATTTCACATAAAAGGAAAAAAAAAATAAGAAAAATGTTATTTACATTATATTGTTCTTTTATGAACAAGAAGATAGGGAGGAGAGTGGAGTATTTCAAGACGCATAGCGATAGAATCATTGTAATAAGGATAAAATCAAAACTTAAACCGACAACGATTGTTAACGTCTATATGCCTACAAGCGCCCATGATGATGAGGTAGAATGTGTATACGAAGAGATTGATGAAGCAATTAAACACGTAAAAGGAGATGAAAATTTAATAATAGTTGGAGATTGGTATGCAAGCATTGGAAAAGGCAAGGAAGGAAATATAGTGGGTGAATACGGGCTGGGCAAAAGGAATGAAAGAGGAGACCGACTTATAGAATTTTGCACAAAGTATAATTTAGTAATCGCCAACACCCATTTTAAAAATCATAATAGAAGAATATACACTTGGAAAAAGCCAGGCGATACTGCAAGGTATCAGATACATTATATCATATTTAAGCAAAGATTTAGAAATCAACTCGTCGACTGCAAAGCTTACCCTGGAGCAGACAATGATAGCGAACATAATTTAGTGATAATGAAATGTAGACTGGGGTTTAAAAACTTGAAGAAAGGTGTCAGATGAATCAGTGGAATTTAGAGAAGCTTGAGGAAGAGGAGGTAAAGAAGATTTTTGAGGAGGATGTTACAAGAGGTGAGTAAAAAAAGATAAGGTAGAAAGTGTACAAGAAGAATGGAATAATGTTAAAAAGGAAATTTATAAATCAGCAGAAGGGAACTTAGGCGTAACAAAAAAAGCTGGTAGAAAAGCTTGGATTTCAGATGATATATTACAGCTGATTGATGAACGTAGAAAATATAAGATTACTAGTGATGAAGAAAGTAAAAGGAACTATCGACAATTAAGAAATATTATAAACAGGAAGTGCAAACTAGAAAAAGAAGAGTGGATTAAAGAAAAGTGTTCAGAAGTGGAAAGAGAAAGGATAATTGGTAAAATAGACAGAGCATACAGGAAAGTTAAGGAAAATTTTGGAGTACATAAATTAAAATCTAATAATGTGTTAAACAAAGATAGTACACCAATATATAATATGAAAGGTAAAGTCGATAGATGGGTGGAATATATTGAAGAGTTATACGGAGGAAATGAATTAGAAAATGGTGTATAGAGGAAAAAAAGAAAAATAGAGGAAGTTGAGGAGGATGAAATGGGAGAAACAATACTGAGATCTGAATTTAAGAGCATTAAAAGATTTAAATGGCAGAAAGGCTCCTGGAATAGACGGAATACCTGTAGAATTACTACGCAGTGCAGGTGAGGAAGCGATTGATAGATTATACAAACTGGTGTGTAATATTTATGAAAAAGGGGAATTTCCGTCAGACTTCAAAAAAAGTGTTATAGTAATGATACCAAAGAAAGCAGGGGCAGATAAATGTGAAGAATACAGAACAATTAGTTTAACTAGTCATGCATCAAAAATCTTAACTAGAATTCTATACAGAAGAATTGAGAGGAGAGTGGAGGAAGTGTTAGGAGAAGACCAATTTGGTTTCAGAAAAAGTATAGGGAAAGGGAAGCGATTTTAGGCCTCAGATTAATAGTAGAAGGAAGATTAAAGAAAAACAAACCAACATACTTGGCGTTTGTAGACCTAGAAAAGGCATTCGATAACGTAGACTGGAATAAAATGTTCAGCATTTAAAAAAAAATTAGGGTTCAAATACAGAGATAGAAGAACAATTGCTAACATGTACAGGAACCAAACAGTAACAGTAACAATTGAAGAACATAAGAAAGAAGCCGTAATAAGAAAGGGAGTCCAACAAGGATGTTCCCTATCTCCTTTACTTTTTAATCTTTACATGGAACTAGCAGTTAATGATGTTAAAGAACAATTTAGATTCGGAGTAACAGTACAAGGTGAAAAGATAAAGATGCTACGATTTGCTGATGATATAGTAATTCTAGCCGAGAGTAAAAAGGATTTAGAAGAAACAATGAACGGCATAGATGAAGTCCTACGCAAGAACTATCGCATGAAAATAAACAAGAACAAAACAAAAGTAATGAAATGTAGTAGAAATAACAAAGATGGGCCGCTGAATGTGAAAATAGGAGGAGAAAAGATTATGGAGGTAGAAGAATTTTGTTATTTGGGAAGTAGAATTACTAAAGATGGACAAAGCAGGAGCGATATAAAATGCCGAATAGCACAAGCTAAACGAGCCTTCAGTAAGAAATATAATTTGTTTACATCAAAAATTAATTTAAATGTCAGGAAAAGATTTTTGAAAGTGTATGTTTGGAGTGTCGCTTTATATGGAAGTGAAACTTGGACAATCGGAGTATCTGAGACGAAAAGATTATAAGCTTTTGAAATGTGGTGCTATAGGAGAATGTTAAAAATCAGATGGGTGGATAAAGTGACAAATGAAGAGGTATTGCGGCAAATAGATGAAGAAAGAAGCATTTGGAAAAATATAGTTAAAAGAAGAGACACACTTATAGGCCACATACTAAGGCATCCTGGAATAGTCGCTTTAATATTGGAAGGACAGGTAGAAGGAAAAAATTGTGTAGGCAGGCCACGTTTGGAATATGTAAAACAAATTGTTAGGGATGTAGGATGTAGAGGGTATACTGAAATGAAACGACTAGCACTAGATAGGGAATCTTGGAGAGCTGCATCAAACCAGTCAAATGACTGAAGACAAAAAAAATAAAATTGTTCTTTTCTTTTTCAAAGCCTAATATTTTATTATATGGTTGAATAGAATGTTGTTTCTCTATAGATAAAGATTGTTTTATAGAATGATTGTTTTAATTTATTATTTTCCGGTTTAATTTTTTGCCATTTTTTAAGACATGTACAATATTGTTCATAATAACAAGTGACTACATTGTAGTTATTTGTCAATTACTTTTTTCTATTTTCTTCAGCAAAATCAATTATAAATAAATAATTTTGTTGATGTTACAAAAAAAATTTGTTAGATCGATGCTATTGTTGAAAAAGTATTATGGTGGAAACACAATCACATGTTTCTTAATGTGGAAGAAATTACATTCTACATTGAAGGGCATTAGGAACTGTGAATTAGACTTCTAGAGGATGTAAAATGATTTTTTTCTTACCAAATTGATTTTTTTTTGTCTTAGGAATGTTTTATTACCACCTCCAAATAATTAGCCAAATGAGCTTTTGTTTGTATGAAGTAGGATAAGACCTACAAAAATCTTCAATTGGTATTTTAATGGTGAAATAAAAGTTATAGCTAAAAGCTATCTTTACATTGGTAAATTGCGGTTCCTTTACAAAAAAAGTGACTTTATGATACTTCTAATTTTGCACCACTTATATCTTTATATTCTGCAATTTTACAATATTTTCACTATTTTGACATATTTTATTAGTAATTGAAAATACATATTGATTAGAAAAAGCTTCAATTTTAATTACCTATATTAACTGTAATGCATTAACAATTTTGAGATGAACATCTTCTTTAATACTTATAATTTCTTCAGTAATATACATATTTCTAAATTTTTACAAGTATTATTTTTCTGATCTTTTTCTTTTGTAGACACGTGAGGAATTGAGAGAAGCACTTGAAAATGAAGTAAGGTTATTTAATTCTGATAGAGAGTTGCAAGATAATTTAATTGCATGGAATCATAATGAATTTGAAGTTCATTATCGATCTCTTTCAGAAGAAGTCTTTGTTGATGGTTACTATCTACGTCTACTGTTAGATGAAAAGTCTACTGATTGTGAAATAAAAAATGTGTAAGCGCAAAACTGTTACTTTTTTAGTATCATTAAACGTAATTGAAGTTAAAACTGTTGGAAAGGATGTATTTTTCTTTTTATGTTTTTTTTTTTTAAATTGTTGTAAGTTTTTTATTAATAATAAATGCATCATTTTATTTGTAATAGACCTACCATTAAGATTGGACTAGATTTTTATTCTAAATATGATACATTTATAACTATTAAAACTGCACTGTAATATCATTTAGCATAAAATTTACAAAATGATTAAGAATTGTATTTTGTAATTAAAAATATATAATTTTACAAATGTTTGATTAATTAACTTAACTACGAAATGGTCTAAAGTTACAGATTTGTCAGTGACTAATAAGGATGAGTTACTAGCCAAATTATTCATAGTTTTCTTAAAAAGTAAATTCTATAAATACTAGAATTTTTTCAATAAAACTCTTTCAAATAATACAACTGCAGTTCTGTTACAAATTTGCAAGCTTATAGTTGTGGGAGGTTAAATTACATAGTTTTAAGCAATTAATACATGACTTTTAAAAATAATTTTTGAAAGTTTATGTTGTTAACGTGACCAATATTACAGGAAAATTTCAGTTGCCTTCATTTAGTGAAGGTTAATTTTTTTTTATTGATAATTAAATTTACATATTTAATCATGAAAAATATGACTACATATCATCCTCATTCATTCTCTAAAGTATGTTATGGTGGTTCCAGAGACTAAACAGAAAAAGAAAGGTAACATCGTCATTTCTGTGTACTGAACTTCTTATGATTTCAACATAATCTAACCAAACTTAACCTAAAACTCACTTCACTCACTAATCTTTACCTGTTTAATGTTAAATATACAATTACATATAATTTATAATGTTAGTTTGTATTGTATTGTTTACTGTTGGTTTGTTAAATTGTTAGTTTATTATTTTTTATTTGTGTTTAGTTCATTTCTTAATATCGCCACTTATTTATTAATTTGCTTTCCTAAAATATGTTTTATTTTTACTTGCTTAATTCTAATTTATTCGTTTGTTTATTTATTTATACATTATATTTATCTACAATATTACAATTTATTTAAATTTGATCAATTCAATTTTTTTTATTTAAATTCAAATGTGATAGTTATAATTTGATACTTGTTTAACATCTGTTTTTTTCACTTCCTAATTTTTAATTGGCTAACTGGTGGCACCCTTAATAGTCAGCAGAAATTTTTTGAATCGAACAGATTCGCTTGGTGGAGGAAAAAGGATAAAATGGTGACAACGTGATAGATACCAAGGTGACTGCACACAAATTTAAATAATTACAGGGTAGTTGTGCTAAATATCAGTCACAGAATGAATAAAAATGAAAATCCTGTGGTCAGTAAGTGTAAATTTGAAACAATATTGCAGAGAATATCCAAAAAGTGCCTACTGATGAGAGTTCATCCCAGTGTATTAAGAACCTCAGGCTGATTTGTCAGTGTTGGGATTTGTGGCATCCCCAACGGGGGGGGGGGGGGCCTGATTATTATTAACCTTAAACACTTTTCTGTTCTAAAGCCAATTTTTATTCCATCACATTTTAAATAACAAAAGCTTCAAGTTGCTTCTATATGCTTCAACAACGAGATTTGATATTCATAGTAATAATATACTGGTTATAAAATTAAGCAGAATTTTATATTTTATTATTATTATTTATTCCTACTTCATAACACCAGTTGACATATTTATAATATGGTTTATGGTGATCAGCATTAAATTCACTTACACTTAAACATTAGGGAATAACTAACGTAGTAGTACTCTCCAGTTAGCTTAAATTAGGTGCAGGATGTCCATTGTTGCATATCATAATAACTCCCACTTATGCCTGACTGTGTGCAGTGAAGCTTATAAAATCTTCCATTGGTTTAGCAAACAACATGTTTGAATTTTTAAATTGGAGTTTTTAGTTTAGTTTTCACATTTTCAGAATTGTGAGTTCTCATTATTGAATGAGTTTTTAATTTATAGTTTTGATTATTACTAATCAATAACAATTATTGTAATATACCTGTAATTGTGAATCAAAATCAAAATTTGTATAATTAATTCTGTCTTCTGTTTTAAAGAATTAATTGTGAATGTACCTATTATTATTGTTCAGGAAGCTGTTGAAAACCAAGGGTATGTAATGTAAAGTATACAGAGTAATACATCAGTTTTACACTATGCCAACAGTTGACTAAATTTGTCCCATTTCATGCAAAACCTTCCTAAAAGACTATTGGTTAATTATTCTAGATATTAATTAGTTATTTGGAGATAATTTATTGCAACGTAATTGCACATATTCACATACATTGTATTATATGTTTATATTATGTATATATAATATAGGAAGATTAAAGAAAAACAAACCAACGTACGTGGCGTTTATAGACCTAGAAAAGGCATTCGATAACGTAGACTGGAATAAAATGTTCAGCATTTTAAAAAAATTAGGGTTCAAATACAGAGATAGAAGAACAATTGCTAACATGTACAGGAACCAAACAGCAACAGTAGCAATTGAAGAACATAAGAAAGAAGCCATAATAAGAAAGGGAGTCCGACAAGGATGTTCTCTATCTCCGTTACTTTTTAATCTTTACATGGAACTAGCAGTTAATGATGTTAAAGAACAATTTAGATTCGGAGTAACAGTACAAGGTGAAAAGATAAAGATGCTACGATTTGCTGATGATATAGTAATTCTAGCCGAGAATAAAAAGGATTTAGAAGAAACAATGAACGGCATAGATGAAGTCCTACGCAAGAACTATCGCATGAAAATAAACAAGAACAAAACAAAAGTAATGAAATGTAGTAGAAATAACAAAGATGGACCACTGAATGTGAAAATAGGAGGAGAAAATATTATGGAGGTAGAAGAATTTTGTTATTTGGGAAGTAGAATTACTAAAGATGGACGAAGCAGGAGCGATATAAAATGCCGAATAGCACAAGCTAAACGAGCCTTCAGTAAGAAATATAATTTGTTTACATCAAAAATTAATTTAAATGTCAGGAAAAGATTTTTGAAAGTGTATGTTTGGAGTGTCGCTTTATATGGAAGTGAAACTTGGACAATCGGAGTATCTGAGAAGAAAAGGTTAGAAGCTTTTGAAATGTGGTGCTATAGGAGAATGTTAAAAATCAGATGGGTGGATAAAGTGACAAATGAGGAGGTATTGCGGCAAATAGATGAAGAAAGAAGCATTTGGAAAAATATAGTTAAAAGAAGAGACAGACTTATAGGCCACATACTAAGGCATCCTGGAATAGTCGCTTTAATTTTGGAAGGACAGGTAGAAGGGAAAAATTGTGTAGGCAGGCCACGTTTGGAATATGTAAAACAAATTGTTAGGGATGTAGGATGTAGAGGGTATACTGAAATGAAACGACTAGCACTAGATAGGGAATCTTGGAGAGCTGCATCAAACCAGTCAAATGACTGAAGACAAAAAAAAAAAAAAATGTATATATATATATTTTTTTTTTTTTGTACCCATTATATGATGTAAAATGTTTTGAAATTATTATTTAGTGAAATTTATTTTTTAATTTACATTATTGACTGTTAATTATTTATTGATTTACTAATGTTGTAGAATTGTAATTTTTATTATAATGAACTTAGTTTTATCTATTTTTATATTCACAAATTACTTTATTTACCATAACTGTTTACTTACATTTACACATTATTTATTATCAATGTTGTTTTATTATTTTTTTCCAGAAATGTTTTCTTTAATAATTTATATCATAGATTTCTGTTAACAAGAGCAGAAATGAAATGTAAATGTTTACGTGCTATGACAGTAGTATATGCTAAATATCATAATGAAATTGGTGCCTTTTGTGATACTAAATACATTGTTGGGATGTTAGATAGGGTAAGTTTGAGTTAAAGATTGTTTTTTATTTTTTTTTTTATTAACTTAACATTTTTTTACCCGGCTACAAAAGTAGGCTAATGAATTTAAAGATGTTATATAAATGCACATTCTGACAAGAATTACATTGTTCCTGAGACATCCAAGGAAAAAGTAAAATACATAGAAAGAAAAAAACAATTAGTGTGTTTTTATCAGATATGTATTGTTGATGTACTGAAGTATAGTAGATGAACTGACATGCTTGGAAAACACTGAGTTTTTTTACATCATTGCTATTATTATTCCACACTTAAGGTGCAAGTGTAGTTTTGTTCAAAAGTTGTTTATATACTATAATTTAAACTTTAACTGATATCCAAAGTAAATTTTACAGCTTCTTTAATAATACGCTAAAGTCTGTTAATTAATTTTTGATGGATATAGTAATAATAATAAAATATAAATTTATTTTTTTTAAAAACAGAATATATTCTGCAAAATAAAAGTGTCAATAATAAGGAATGAAAATTCAAACTGGATATTTTTAAAAAATTAGTAATTTAGTAAAATTTTTAATTTACGTAATAAGAAAATCAATAATTTAACATGAAAAAAGTAAAATAATCCAGTAAACACTAATAACAAATTAAAAGAGAAAAATTAATTAGTATGATTAAAATTGATCTAGAAAATATTGATAAGAATATTGTTATAAGAGAGATTATCCAGAAAGTAAGTCTCAAAAAGCTATTTAAAAAACATACTCGTGTAAAATTTGTATTGCTCTTTGAAGTACAAATATTTCTTTATTGCCTGCTTTTTTTTAGCTCACTTTAGTTCCAAGATTAACACTTGCTGAACTGTATTTAATGTGCAGAAGGTGGAGAGTAGTACACATGTGCAGTAGGTTTTTGGGATAAACAATGATGTAGTCGATCAACCAACATAACGCTTCAACACCCTTGTATGAGATATCGAAAACTCCTGTCAATATTTAAACAGTAAATATTGTGTTTAGATATTTAAACATTATACTAATAAAAAGTATAAAATAAATAAAAAAATTTTAAAAGCATGCTTTTAAAAAATTAAAAAATGGATTACCCAATAAACATAAGTAGAAGATAATTTTGTTTTCAACAATGTAATATGTATAAAGTGTCTATTTTCAAAACATCACAATAAAAAGCATGGGGTCCATTTTCATATTCAATATCTACATAAATTCTTTAAATATGACAAAGGTTTTGATGCAGAATGGAAATGATAGCTTCAGCATACAATATCTAGTAAATCTCATTGGATGAACTAAAGTTAAGGTGCAAAGTAGAACTGAGGTTGCGCCTCATGCTTTTCATTGTATTCTTGTGAAAATTGACAACTTTATACATATTATTTTATTAAAAACAAAATTATCTTTTATTTATGTTTACTGGGTAATCCATTTTTCGAGACTTTTTTAAAAGCATGTTTTTAAATATTTTTTTTGTCCATAGTTCCCGCCATTGTTGAGGCACTTATATTAGTAGAGAATCAGAAGTTGTATTCCTTTGACATATAAGGGATGCTGCCTGCATCATGATTCTGATGCAAGCCATATATTAATGAGAATTCTGTTTCTCAGACTCAAGTTCATGAAAAAGCAATCATGAAGTTTCTGGAAGATGCTTGGAAAGAGATATGATGGTGAATCATTTTTTTCTCTTTATCTTATCAGTTGCACACACCAAATTGTCAATAATCAAAGATGCCCATCTACTCCATTCATCATAGTGCATGTTATTGCATCTTTCACTAAATTGCACCCATTTCTGTGCCATGGAATCAATCATTGCATTTTCTTCATAGCATAATATTTGACTGTGAATTTTACCAGTTCAGTGTTCATTACATTCAAAAAATGGCTTAGACTGAATTTCACATGCATTGATTGTCTTGATTTTCTTAAATATTACAATACACACTAAGAAGTGCTATTCAACTGAATAAGAATGAGGTCAGCCCCTTTCTACCACGTTAGAGGCTTCAGCTAACATTTGTAGAATCTTGATAGTAGCATTGCAGCAGCAGTATTTAGAAACAGAGCTTACTTTCTGGTTATATAGTGAGATCATTTTATCTTGCACATCATGAACTGCATACACTATGCTAAATTCCACTGTGGACTATAATACAGATACTCAAATTTGAGTTGATTCATGAAAGTAGTTATGCACAACTGCTAATTTCTTACAGCAAATGTTGGAAATGCCCACCATTTTCCATTTTCATATTTTTTGAGATGAATTTCATTAGCTGTGATGTCCTACGAGTGTGTCAAAAAAATGGTACAGACCATTGGTCAGACCTGCCTTCAGAAAAGTGGTGGACATTTCCAACATTTGCTGCTAGACATTACCAGTTATACATAACTACATTCCATAAATCAAATATGAGTATCTGTGTATAATAGTCCGTAATGGAATTAAGTGTACAGTATCAGGATGTGCACAGTAAAATGATCTTACAATACCCCGTATAAAATGTTGAATATAATATTTACTAATAATAAATATTTTATAAAAAAATTAATTTTGGATATAGAATTTAATTTAAAAAACATAATGCCATAAAAAACATTATGGTATAACTTGTAACATGCATATCAAATTGATGAAATGCAGTATCCAAGAATATGGAAATAAAAGAAATCTAACAGCAGACAATTTGTCCAAATGTAAGATAAAAAAAAAAAAAAATTTGAACAATTAGATGATAATTATGACAGTGTTATTGAATCAGAAAAAAATAAGCCGTTGATTATTTATGAAAAAGAAAACCTAAATAAAATATATGATGCTTCAATGAGAAATAATTTTGGAGAATAAAAGACCCTTAAAAACAATTAAATTTATAAGTAATATCAGAGCCATTTAAATCATTATGTCAGTTACATATCACAGTAGATTATGTTCATTTTTCCTAAAAACCAATGATTTGAATGGTTTGACAGAATCCCATACAGACCAATCATAAATTTCAAACATAGTTGTGTATTTTATTTTTACAATGCTGATGAAATAATTAGATTAAAATTAATTGTACCCCTTATTCTTATACCGTAAATAACAGATAAGAATTGATTGATAAAATATGTAATTTAAAAATGAATAACAATTGTAAAATGGTTCTAACAATAATAAATAATATGTATATAAATTTACCCATTAAAGATATTATAAACATATTATTAAAAATGAACTCCTAAAAAAAGGAACATGTAACAACAATAACGGTGTAATTACTGTAATTTATAACACATTTAAACAAAATTATCTTACCCTTTATGATAATTTTTATATACACAGTGGTTTTTCAATGAGAATCCCATTTTTGACTGCTTTGTCTGAAATTTTTTTACAGCACTTTGAGAAAAATGTGTAGTATAACCTGTTGACATAACATCCTTTTGTAGACAACATATGTAGATGACATTTTAGTAACATTTAGTCCTAACATGAAAACTGGACATTTAATATTTTAAATAAATTACAGCAACAGTAAATTAAACTGCACTGTTTAATACTGCACAATAAATTAAACAATCATTTACTGTAGAAACTGATTATAATTTATCAATAAATTCTTTTTGACATAAAGAGTTTTATTGAAATAATTACAGAGGTTTTTTTTTTAGAAAACTCCTAATGCCACCATCCACAAAAAGAAATCTAATCACCCTTCATTACTCAACATAAATTTTATAAAATTGTATGCTATGAAAATCTTATGAAACAGAAAAGCAAAAAATTAAACTGAATTTAGTATAAACCAAACTGTATGTATATGTATATATATATATATATATATATATATATATATATATATATATATATATATGCAAGTGCAAGACACTATTCAGAAGTAAGGGCTGAACGGTAACAAAATGAGAACAATTAAAAAATAAAAATTAATAATTTAGTTTTCTACATAATCACCACCTCTTAAAAATAGGATTTCAATTCACTGTTCAAAGAGATTGATATGATTTCTTTTTGTTATTTTTCTTTAATGAGCTTTTATCAATATTGAGAAGATTTGTAACCCCAAAAAAGAGTTGGGGTACATTTGTAAAAGTAGTAAACGTGCATGTATTAACTTTTTTTCAATTTGCCCAGAATTTTCACAAGATGTGTTTCATTAATACCTTAAGATAGACTACCATAACACTGGATTGGATTTACTATTTTTTTTTTTTTTTTTTAATTTTGTGGTTTAAAAAATAATTCAGTTTTGTTTTTTCTTTAACAAAATACATTATATTGTAAGGGATGATGATGATAATAATAATCTATAATTTTCAGTTTTGGGAAGTATTAAATTTGAAATTATACAAATAATATCTCTTTTTTTAGGCTTGATAGGTTTGAAAAAATATTTAAATTATGCTTTCTCTTTACAAAGTTTGAAGTAGAAATTATATAAATTCATTTAAATTAATCAACTAGTATTTATTACTTTACATTTCAGTAAATAGATTGGACTTTTCTGATTGAAAATCATGAAAACAATTACTATAGCTTATATAAAGTTACATGATTTTGATTTTCCTTTTATAGTATTTTTCAAAGATGGGCAGAATAATAAATTAGTATAAGGGTTAAGTTTGAATACAGACATAATTTTTATTTATAGCATTAAGAATATATTAAAAGATATAGTCATACATAGATGTTGACAATAATTGTCAAAAAAAAATGAAAATAATTAACATACGTTTGAAAAGGAATTGAAAAAAAAGCATTAAAAACTCTAATAATGCATTTATGTATGCAAAATATATACCAGAACTGAAATCTCTGGATATTACAGAATTGAAAGAAAAATATTTCAAATTATCTCATTTTAAAGATAAAAACTGATAAAATACTTTTGTTTTAATGCATGAAGATGAATGTAAAAATAAAAAAATTTCTTAAATAAATGTAAAGATTTCCTAGAATAAATATAGTCCATGGACATTATTTGAAAATAATAAATATGATAAAAAATCTTTTTCTCATATTTAAAGGTTTACCATAAAAAGAAATCTCCCATTGGTACTTATTAATTCCATTAAAAAAAAATATAAAATTACAGAAAAAATAAAACATTTTAGAAGCAAAACATAACTTTAAAAAATTTACAGGTTCGATAGAACTTGAAGAAAAATTTAATTTTTTAAATAATAATAATAAAACAAAATTTGTATGTTATAAATACTATATTGAAACAATATTCCAATTGAAATGATAAAATATTCAAACAAATTTAATGACTAGCATTAGAAATATGTTTATCTGATATCTTTTCAGAATTTTTATGAAAAATATGATGTAGAAATAAGTAGATCTAAAAAAAACACGTAATATTTTATAATAGACATGCTGACATCTAGAGTAATATTTAGTAAAAAACATAGTTAAATTATTGATTAATTACACAGGCCTGTGTTTTTTAGCAATCAGAAAATTTTTTCACTAAAAAGGTTAACATTTTTTTTTAAATGTAAAAACTAATTTTTAATTAAATTTAGGATTTATTTAAAGTGATATGAAAAAAAAATTATTTAAAAATATTATTTAAACTAATAAAAACACAATAAGATATTATTTATGTCCTTAGTCCTTATAAAATCTTTTTCTTTTTGTTTTGATGCTCCTTTTCGTGCTTCTGTGGTCTCACAGCAGGTCGTTCCTTTTTATCAGTAGTCAGCTAACATGCTCTTATTCCACCTCCCTTGGTATTTCTTCTCCATGCTTACATGTCTTGGTGGAATCTTTCCCCCTGCTCCTCACTTACTGCACCAAGATTTTCAGGAAAGTAGTTGAAGTGTGAGTCTAGAAAATGCACCTTTTGACTCATTTTACAACCCAAATTTGTTAATTTTTCTAATATATTTTTATAATCTTCATCTTTTTTGTAGTTAAGAAACTTTGTATTCTCAAAGGTTTCCAACCTTGTTTTTCTGCTTCCTCCATTTCAGATTCACTAGTTTATATGTTATAGAACCATGCTTTTAGGTGCTAATATCGAACCTTCGTTGTGCTCTCAAAAAAAAATCAGATTCAAATATTGCACCTTTTTTAAGCTTCCTTAATCCGACCCAACAAAAACACCCTCCTTTATCTTTGTGTCTGATAAACCTGGAAACTGACTTCATAGATACATGAAACAATCTCAATCTTTTTTTAATGCCCTCTCAAATTGCTTCATTAATCCTAATTTAATATGTAACAGAGGAAGCAAAACTTTGCTTTACTTTAATAAACTTTCCCTTTCAGTATTTTTCATACCAACTTTTAATATTTGTCTTGGTGGCCATTCTTTTTTATTATAGTGCTGCTTTCTATCATGATTATCCCACTTGCACAAAAAATATGGATATTTGGCGTAACCACTTTGTTATCCAAATAACAAAGATAGTATCTTTAAGTTGCCACAAGTTGTCCAACTTCAATCATCCAATTCATTATCACAGGCTGCGAAATCATTTCTTCATCACATATATCATCTAATTTATCTGGTGGTGAAGGAGCAAATATTACTGGTCCATGAGGTACAGGACGTATCGCTGATCAAAAGTTTGGGTAAAAGATTTCCTTTCTGTTTTTTTAAATTGAATCCCTGTATTATACATAAACAAAAAGTAACAATCATTGCTATGATTGGTTGGTTCTCCCCAAACCATAGGCACTCCAAAGTAGAAGTACTATTCTTTGGCTGCTGATGAAGCTCTTCAACTCACACTGAACAAACCTTATGAGGAACCAAAGATTTGTCTTGGTCTCTTAATTTCACACCAAAATCTGCAAAATGCACTTATTTACAAATTCTGTAATGTTTCTTTAATATTTTTTGAAAGTAAAGTATCCAGAAATATAGCAAAAAGAGTCAGACCCACTGAAATGCCTCTTGACACCATTGGAATTTTTTTTAATAAAAACTTACACAATATAACTATAGTTACTTGGAAAATATCATAATAAAAATTATAAATATATTAAAAAAATATTATTAAATAAATTTTAATGTAAGGTAAATGAATGAAGATGTCACAAACTAATATATAAATATACAACACAGTTGTAAAAAAGGTACTGAACTTAATTTTTTTATCTAGAATAACAGATGATGGTGGTGAGGAGACAGATACACAGTTACAGGAAATGATCAGACATTTTGTGCAGTTAACACGAAAGAGGCTGTATGTAAAGCTATGTTATAGATTTATTACTGCTTTAAACTTCTTTATCAAAAATTCATTATATTTTTATTCAGAATAACAACTTCTTTCATTTTCATACATAAAATGTTTTGTTGTATAATTTTTTTTACAAAATAATCCTCATAATAGGCTAGATCTATAGAAGAATAAAAACTACAAATTGTGAAAAAATCTTACATCAAGGATGTTTTAAAATATTTTCAGCACCAAAAAATCTATTGGAATTACTAGATAAAATTCCAGACAATTTTACCATTGCAGAGACCTTTGTTATTAAACATTTTATAGAATTGAGATATTGTTATTTTAAAATTCACTTATAAACCGATCAAAACAGTCAGAACATTGACAGTCTAATTTTTAAAATACATTCATTAAAATAATTTTGTGAAAATCTTATCATGAAATTGTATCTAACCATGGCCTTAGACAGACTGAACTGAAAAAAGTCTGCCAATATTATAATCGTGCTAGTTTATACATCATTGAATTCAGTTCAGTGGTTTTTCTAGTAATCTTTAAAATGAATTTATAGACATGTAATATTTATTTTAGGCAGTCAATTTCTCTATTAAGTATATTTTATGATTTCCACATGATTTCCTATACTGAGTTTTATTTTGTTTGCTAATTAGATATATTTGAAATTTTTTAGGCTTCATTCGTATATGCTCAGTAATATCTGTTATTGAAAGTCTTATTGGTGTAAATTTTTTTTTTTTTTAATTTATTGTTGAGTTTTATTCGTAAATTTACAGTCACACCTATTTACTTTTTCTTTTATTTTCATTCCACCATCATATTTTATTAGTTCTGTTTATCATATTACTAGCTCCTCATCGCAGCTTCACCTGTGCTATATGGTTACTTGCGTTTCCTGTAGCAGTCACTCTTTTTATTTTATGTTTTTTAGTCAAGTAAATGGAGGCAGGTGCAGCCAGTCACACATACAGTTACGGTAGCAGTGACTGCTGGTTGAGCCACAACGCTGTACACCGTCCACCCCTAAAAAATCAGAATTCAAAAAACCTGAAAATGGTTTTTAAATATTTATCTGAAGAGTATTTGCATAGCCAAATCTGCTGAATACTTCATTTAGTATAGTCAGGATTGGGAAAATTTACAATCATTGTACAAAATTTTTTTTTACCTTTCTTCATCCTCTTTCAAGATCAAATTTCAAAGATCTACAAATTTAATCACATGAAGATTACACTCACCAAAAATCAGATTGATTTCTTCATTTGTTACCAAGAAATTAAAAAAATAGCAAGGTTCCAAAAAGAATTCAGATATCCATTTTTAACTCATGTAACATTTTAAATCTAGAATTGGTTATTAGATATTCACATGAAAATTACACAAAAAAATCAAGCTAATATCTTAATTTGTTACAGAGGATATTAAAAAATTGTAAATTTCATTGTTACTCCATTTTACTCCTTTAAACTCGGAATTTCAAAAAATCTGTTTTTAGTGTGCAGTTTCACTGTAAGAATGACATGTACACAAATTTTCATCACTTATCTTTAGTAATTTTTGCTTGGCATTGATTATGAATTGCTCATGATATGTTGTCTTCAATTTCAATAAGACCTTTATTGAAAAATAAGACCTTTCTTGAGAGCCTAGCACCTCAAATGAGAAGTGCAGCACCGTAATGGATTATTTATTATTTAAAAATTTAAATTATTTTTCAATTTTAAATAACATTTCCGAATAACTGTAATTTGTTAGATCAAGAAAGTACCTGATGCATGCAAAAGTTAACCTTCAACTTACTAGCAAATACCCTGTTTGAATTTTGAAAATCACATGATTGTTTGCAGAAATATTATAAGAGCACCCCATTGCACCTCCCATAACAGTACCCTAAGGGCACCCAGTTTATTACTAGTTGATGGTGATGAGTTTAGCCTCCCATGAGATGCTCAAACGCAGTCCCCACAGGAAGCCCATCATTATAAAAAAAAAAATCTTTTATTTATTTAATATTTTTTTTAACATTAATTTAATTCTATTATTTTTGTAATATTCATTAGATTATTTTCGAATCATCCAGTTCAAACCTAGCCCACATAGAGATAGAGACTCATAGTTCATTAATTGAATTCAATAAAGTTTGTGCTTCAATGGTATGGTTTGTACTTTTTTTAAATAATATGTATCTAAAAACCTCAGTTATTCCAAGAAACATGGGTAAAAATTTGGTTGCAATTGATCGAGTAGTTTTTTTGTTTATCCTGAACAAACAAAAACCCTCTTTCTCTTTATATAATAGTATAGATTATCTTTTGCATCCATGGATGATTAGAATTCCTATGTAGTAATACTATTTATTTATTTTTGTTACTTATCTGTTTCTATTTTTTTTTTTTTTAACTTTTTTTTTGTCTAAAGAATATATTTTATTACTATTCTGTTTCATATTTGAATTATAATTTGTTATTACTGTGTTGACGATTAGTTAAATGGAACTAAAATGTCATTCAGACATCTTTATCATTTTATTGCCTTGATTTAAATAATTAATGTTTGCTAAGTTGTAGAGACACAAGATTCCATATATTTAATATATATATTATTGTAGATATTGTTAAAGATTATATAAATATTTTTAAAAATGTAAAAATGAGTTTAAATAAAAAATATTTTTATGTAGATTATTGGCTTGAATTAGTCTTTCTTACTACACCTGTCTATTAAATGTATCCAATTATTTGTCTCAACCATTGTGGACTAGTAGTCTTCATAGCTATATCAAGGTTAAATATTATTAGTAAATGGTTTAAAAAAAAAAAACTGACAAAATGGATTAAGACAAATAGAATTTGTATGTTTTGTCATTTTCCAAGTTAAATGTATATTATAGATTATCGGTTTTGGTTCTTGTTTGAATTTACCTTCTAGGTAATCATATATTTCATTTGTAACATTTTTTCAACTCTTATTAATTACATATCTTTTTCTGTAGGAAAATTATGTTTTCATTAATAATGCGGATGAATGTTCATATTGTATAAAATTCTACTAGTGGTTATTATGTTTTATTTTGTACAGTTTTGAGTTTAAAAAAATATTATTTTTGTATAGTAAAAAAAAAACTTATATTATCTAGAATTATTATTATCTAAAAAATTATTCTTTATCTAGATATTTATATACCTTATTATTATTATTAAGATTTTCAAATTGATGATTATATTTATTTTATATCATTAAAAATATTTTTATTACATTTTTTGTATGCAGAATGTATATTTGTTTATAAAATTTTAGCCTATTTTTCTCATTTGTAAAAATGTTACTCTTATTTAAAGAGCACTATATTATTTTTCTAATCGTTTAAATTTTTTAAAAAAATTGTTAGTAGTGTACACTGTTTACTATTATAAAATTATTTTTCTTCAGTTTTTTTTACATATATGTTTTATGTCTTAATTGTTTTCTAAACTTATTTATGTGAGTATATTTATTTCATTTTTAATTTCATTTGAAAGCTTATTTTTATTATATTTAACAAACTATTAAAAATGAAAGAAGCAGATTTATGAAATTATGCTTGCATGAATGTGCAGGAATAAATTGCAATCTTACTCGTTTCTTTTGAAACAAGTAAAGTTTGAAAAAATGCTAAATTAAAAATTATTTTTTTTTATTAGAGTACAATCTAGAAAGCAGATTTATTTTATTTGGGTATTAATAAAGTAAATTTTATTTTATTTAGTTATGTTTTCTAAAATGTTTTTAATTAGTTTATTTACATTAATATTAGATTTACTTATCTGATTTAATAATAGTTTTAATCATATTTACTTAAGATTGAACTATTTTTTTATCTAGGTTTTGTAAAAAGATTTCAGACATGTAATAATTGGCTATTGGGAATCCCATGGGAAGACTGCTTTCCTGTGTATAAAATTTATAATTAAATTCAAAATAGTTTTGATTTAGAATGAATTCTAAAATTGCTATTAATTATGTTATGTAAGCTGTTTAATTTTTTTATTTTTTCAATAGTTTGTTTATTTGGTATATTAGATTATATAATAATATATTGGTTACATCTAGTAAATGCAATTTCATGTTGTTTTCAATTTTCTTATTTACTTATCAATAAAATAAATTTTGCTTTTCATGATGAATTTATTGTTTAATAAATGTTATTTTTTTAAATTGTATATGGTGATGCATTTATAAAATTAATTAGTGGTTTTATAGATTTTACTCTGTGATTCTTACAAGTGTTGTATGTAAAGTAGAATCTGCACATCTCTTCTACACTATCAATGGATCTGTCAATTCGAGGTCAACCAATCTCAGTAACATATTTCTCATATCGTTTCATTTTTTAAAAGTTTTTGTGTTTTCTGGCCTTTTTGATATAAACAATAAAAATGAAAATTATGCAACACATGAAGTGAAATTTATTACTCAACTTCTTAATTGAAAGAAAAGAGAAAATAGAAAAGCACATCTTTTAAAATGTTACAGATGGATCAATTTAAGTATGGTTTTAAAATTAAATGGATAGAGGGCAAATGTTCATTATAAACAAACTGGACATTTACCTATCAGTATGTAGTATTTACTGTGCCGTTGTTGTTGAATCTTGAAGATTGTATCATATATTTGATGATAATTATAAAAAGTTTCCATTGTTTCTTACACTATAATCCAAAGAACTGCAACTTTCCATCTCATATAAAATGTGTGAGGTAGGTTCCATACATCCCAAAGTAAAATGTTAAGTGTCCTGACAATTCTGGACCAATGTGAAAGGGAAAGTGAGGTAAGTTTTTCATGTGTATGATAAGCAATGAAACTTGGGTTTCCTATTCTGCACTGGAAAATAAATGCCAGTTGCTCAATTGGTCTGTCACCTTTGGTTCACCATCCCAACTGAAGTAGCTGAAGCAGATACTTTTGACCTAGAAAATCATGGCATTGTGAAAGACAATTCAGAATCACATATCTGCTGATAGCTGCCAAGAACCTTCATCATAGCACTCAGTTCCATACTTACATACAGTGTGGTATGCTTTATATGGTGAAGATATGTTCTCAAAAAAATTCCACTTTTATTAATCACTCATCAGAGCTTTTTCATGTAACTGAGCACAGCATTTCAGCGTATGATGAAATGCCTTATTAAGTTTATATGTATATTTTTTAGCAAACTCCTTCTTAAGTTTATATTGATATTTTTTAGCAAATAATTGATCCACTTAAAAGATCTTTCATCTGTTTATTAAATAAGTTTAATGGATTTTTGTTTAAAAGAAAATATTACTCTGCCAGTGAGTTTTTAATAACACTACTTTAAAAATTCTTACAACTCTTTGGCATCTTACAAGTATAAATAATATTAATTTACATCTTTTAACTTGGTATTTGTTCTGAAATTATTTTAATTATTTAGTGACTTTATATATTTTATTTATTATTATTTTATGTACTTGTAATTTAAATATTAATGAAGGTATACCTTTTTATTTCTATTTTAAAAATTTGTGATTCTGCTGTGATCAAGATTTTACTATGTTTTCCCATGATCGTATGGTATAATATACATAACAATATTACATTAAATAAAATAAATGTTAATAAAACTAATTCTTTACGTATTACAATTTATAAAATGAAATTGTAAGTATTTATTAAATAAAGAACTAAAGCTGACAACTTCAATAATTTTAATATTTATGAAATAATATAGTTAGACTAATTTTTATTAAAATGGATAAGACATTTATGTTAAAAAAAGGCACTGTCAACATTTTAATGCAGGAAAAATAAAATCAAAATTTATCCAATAAAACAAAAACTTATGTCATAAAATCTCTGAACTCTTAATGATTCAATAAAATTTGTTTTAAATATTTAGTAGAAATATTGTATATTGAAAAATGTACAAGAAATAATTAAATCACAAATTTTGATAAACCATTGTTAAATGTATAATTTAAAAACTATGTAACATTATAAAAAGAAAACTGATTTAAGAGAAAACTGTTAAAAATAACAGTTAAACTTTTGAATTCTTCTTTAAATTTTTTTGAAGAAATTAAATTTTTTTTTTTAAATTATTATATTTGTACTTTATAATAAGGTTTTTAGGTTATTTTTTTATTTATAATAAGGATAGGGATTTAAAAAATGTTACCTGTATGAAAAAAAATTTGAATAATTTTTCAGCTTAATTATTTACCTTTTTCTTTTAGTCTTCATTAATATAGATATTACAACTAATTTTCTTTAGATCTCATAAAAATACCTTGTATCCTAGTATAATTATCATTACACTTAATAAAACTCTAATAATTATCAAAAGTAATAAAATTATGAAAATATATTCAAATCATTTACACAAATAATTGTTGTCAATTTTTTTTTAAATCTCTTAAATTTGAAATGCAGAAATTTCTCTGGATCTAAATATATAATTTAGATCCAGAGAAATATTATTATATCTTAACTATTTTAATTAAAATAGTTAAGATATAATACATTAAAAATCTATCTTTCTTTGTTTCAGTGTACGGATAGAATGGAAAGGGATAGATATCTATTATTTCTTGATAGATTACTTCTTGAAAAACAAAATGTCAAAGCTGTACTGGATGCAAATGGTGTACCTATTTTGGTAGATCTGCTTACCTTAGCACATCTTCATATATCAAGGTTATTTTTATTTAAATTTAAGTTATTAAATATAATAATTAAATAATTAAATTATAATAAATTTGATAATCTGTAATATCAAGTTGATTGTTTAAACATTCAATCTGCTTGGTTATATTTTGTTCATAATTTTGCTGTTTAGAGACAAACTTTATCATTCTAGAATTCTCTTCCAGTCCAGTCCTTTTGTTGTTGAATTTATCTCTTGTTTTTTGTAATTTGTTGAAAACTTTCTAATTAAGTTCTTAAACTAAACTACCATCATCATGAAAATTAGATAAAGATATCAAATTTTTAATTAAGTAGATAACTGGTAGTATATAGTATATTGGTAGTAGTTTCACACTGTTTATAAGCTATATTTATATTAAAATAAGAAATGCTTATTATTGCTATCAAAGAGCAGGAATGTGTATACTGTCACCATTGTCACTGGCAACTGATTAGCTTCTGTGAGGTATAAAATCAGTCAAAATATTGATATTACTTCCATCCCAATAGTTATATTATAATTTATTCATCTTAGCGTTGAATTTTTAATATTAAAAATTATTGTAGGATTTGTAATGGCTGCTAAAAAACATCAGAATTTTTTACAGAAAAATTGTATTTTTTAAAAAGTTTTCATTATCAATTCCCAATTAAGTTTGTTAATTAGGAGGTTACATTGATGTAACCTTCGTTTTTTTGAGTTAGAGATGTATTCTAATTTTAAAGTAACTAATTTTTTTCAACAGCTTTGATTTTAATCCTATTAATAATATTTTTGTATTATAATTTTTGTTTTAATTGTTTTTGCAGAGCAATAGTTCCTACTCAATCTAATGTTATAGAAGCTGGTAAAGATATGATGAAAGATAATGAAAAGGAATGGTATGTTGCTGCAGCAGATAAAAAACAAGGACCACTCACATTCAATGAGGTACATATAAGATTAGTTCTTAGCTGTTACTGTTGGTTTAGATGTGACTTGGCAAGTACTACCTATTGTACAGCTAGTCATTACTACTCATGGTAGATTTGACTTTTCTGTGGTTGATGTTCTAAAGATCATTCTAAATTTTGTTTGACAGTTAATAATATTGCATAAACTGATTTGTCAATATTTTCTGAAAAGTGACATCAACAGAATATTTTTTAAAGGAATTTTTTTTAGCTAACAGATTTTTCTATAATTTTCAATTTTATTTTACAACACTAAAGTTTTATTACTGTACTATTAACTATGTAAGTTATATGTATGTATGTTATAATTGTGTTTTTATTATATTTTGAATGATAAAAAAATTTTAATATAATTGAAAATTAAATATTTGGCAAAATTGATCTCTTAGAAAAAAGCCTAATCTCAAATTTTTTGAAAGTAGCAGTTGAATATATCTGCTAGTTGATTTTGACTTGTGAAACTGGTTTTTCATTTTTTTAATCAGCAATTTTTATGATAAAAGCTAAGACTTATAATTACAAACACAATCTATGGTCATTCAGAAAGTTCTCGGCCTGACAGAGAGATAGCTTATATATGATCAAATTATTGTGATATTTTTTGTCAAGTATGGTTTTAAATAAATAGCTGAAAAATTTCATACTCATGTAATTTGTTCCTTGTTTGTATCAATCGACTAAAGCAAACAAGTTTTAACATTTTCTGAAAAATAGATAAAATTGAAGTTTGAGATGTTATGAAGTACTTTATTTTTAAAGATTTAACCCCAGCAGATTTACAAAAAGACTTTAATTCCAGTTTAAAAGATTTTCCCCTTTATTTTTGACAGTAAAAAGTGGGTGGCTGCTGTATTTAAACATGGTCATATATCCATTCAAGATGATGAATGCTCAGATTGCCAAAAGATGCACAAAAATCCTTACAAAAATTCAGAATGCCATAAATGATTTATAGGAATTATATTAAATGATACATAAATGAGTTATTATAGTTATTTTAGTATATAATTATAGTTAATATATAAAAAAACCACTTACCAACAATTGAATTTGAAGCGTTCAAGCACTTTCAGAATTAAAATTCCATCTTCAGGAACTCTCATATTTATCCTATTTATAATATTAATTAAGACTTCAAATATAAAATTATAAAAAAATCATTATATTTGCTTAAAATGTTGGTCATTACATTGACAGTTGGTCATTATATGTTTTAAAATAAATATCAATGTAAACATCCTGTCAGCTTGGTGGTTTCAACTGTTGTCTCGGTTTGACAACCAAACGCTTCAATGCTTCGAATTCAATTTTTGGTTAGTGGTTTTTTGTATATTACCTATAATTATATACTTATAGCAATGGTCCATGCTTAACAAAATTATTTTAGTATACGTTATACGTTACATTTGTATAACTACATTTACATTTTATGCCCTGACTTTGGTATATATATATATATATATATATATATATATATATATACATATACACACAGGGTGTCCCATATAAAACGCAACCCAACCTTATATTGGTAGGTATTGAAATAATAAAAAGGCATGTGTAAACGTAAATGTAATTTTTATTATTACCATCCATTACCTTACATTTAGAGTAAATGTTGGAAGTGGCCGCCATCTTCTTGAATACAAGCTTCAATTCTTTTTACAGCGTTTCTTGCAACTTTTTCCAAAGTTTGTGGCTGGATATTTAATACAGCTTGTTCAATATTGACTTTCAGTTGTTCAAGTGTTCGTGGTTTGTTGCTGTATGCTTTTTCTTTGAGGTAACCCCATAGAAAAACATCTGCTGCAGTCAAATCTGGAGATCTTGGTGGCCACAAGCCTCGACCAATAACACGATTACCAAAGAATTCCTTAACAAAATCAGAAGATGAACCTGCATAGTGCGATGTCGTACCGTCATGTTGTAGCCAGCAGTGTCTGTCTTTCTCTTCCAAGAGTGCAATGAACTGAAATAAAATATCCTGATATCGTTCTGCATTAATGGTGTACTCGAAAAAAATAGAACCAACTATTTTCTTCCGCGATATCTTGCACCACACGCCCAACTTCTGTGGGTGTAGTTGTTTTTCATGATAAACGTGCGGATTTTCAGCAGTCCAAATTCTACTGTTTTGGCTGTTTACATAGCCATCCAAATGAAACCATGCTTCATCTGTGAAAAATAACGATCCATAACATTAATTCCATCACACAGAAATCGACGGAACCATTGACAATATTGTAGCCGTTTTTCTTTGTCGGGCTCAAGAAGTTGATGAACCGTTTGAATGCGATAAAGTCGTAATTGTAATTGTTTGGTCGCCCGATGAACAGTTGATTTAGACAAATTAATTTCAGCAGACAAATGTCTGATCGATTTATTTGGCAAGGCGAGTAATCGATCTTTGATTTCAGTGACTGTATCTGTATTCAACACTGATGCAGATCTTTTGTGTTCCTTGTTATTAACAGAACCAGTCTCTCTAAATTTTGCAACTAACCTTAATACTTATGTTTTGTTAGGAGCTGGTTTATCTGGGTACTTATGGCGAAACAAATCTTGCACTGCAACCACTGATTTCGTACTGAAGTACGACTCAACAATGAAAACACGTTCATCTAGCGAAAACACCATCTTGTCTCTAGCAATACACTGAATGTTATGATTGCATTGTTGTTACTATCGGTAGTGTTCTACTGCGTCGCCGCGATGTTCAGATGTTGGACGAGTCCATTTCAGTAACGAGTAGGGAAGTAAGCTTAACTTTTGAAATTTCATGGATGAGCGATTGATGGGTTGCGTTTTATATGGGACTCCCTGTATATTCATACCTGACTTTGGTGTAAAATACAGGCAACTAATTTCCACTCTAATTCAAAAAATAAATCTTTTACACTCTTTTTTTTTAAGTAATAGCCTATAAAACATTTATTTTTCTATAGTAGTTTATAAACATGCAATTTTGAAAAACTTGGCAATAAAAAAAATACAACTAATATTAAATCAACAGCAATATTAATATAAATATAGTAAGTAATTTGAAATTCTTTGTTACGTCTTTTCCTTTATTAGAAGAATTTTCATTCAGCTATTTGAGTGAATGAAAAGTCATTATCTAAAAATGTGTTTTTTGCAGATGCATGATTTGTGGAAACGTGGAACAATTACTGCACGTACAAAATGCTGGGCACAAGGTTTAGAAGGTTGGATGCCATTGCAGTCAATAACTCAGCTAAAATGGTGTTTATGTGCCGACGGTGAGGCACTAATGGATGAAAGTCAGTTATCTGCACTGATTTTAAGTATGCTTATCAAGATGTGTCAATATTATAATAGCAGGTTTGTCCTATTTATTCACTATAATGTAATTGCTATTCTAAATATTGTATGTTAATTAATATTCCATATTGTTTTATCATCAGACAGTTTCTTCTTTTTTTTTATTCTAACAACTAAAGTATGCTGATAACATGATATATTGTATCATTATCAGTTATTGTTATTTGTGCTTAATATTATATTCTTATGTAATAAAAATATAAGTAAGCAGTAATAGCACTCAAATTCACCATCTAGTGGTCTTCTGTTACCAGCACTTACTTATAAAAGCTACAGATATTATTCTGTATAAAAAGATCAAACAAAATAGATTCAAAATTCATTCTTGCATTTAAATTTTACTATGAAATTTGTCAATAAAAACTATTTCATACTAAACTGTTATTTTCAAAATTGTGTCCTTAATTTTTTTTTTTCAACTAACCAAATATGAGCTAATAACAAAAAAGAAAAAGAGAATAAAAAAAAGCTATTCCCTAAAAATGGGGTCAGAGCTCCTTATAAAAATTTAAACACTATTTCTATCAACAGTTACTACAAATTTTAATATACTCTGTTTTTGTCATTTTTTTAAACCCCTTTAATAAAAATAATCCTAACAGCATGAATCCAGCTCTTACTGCTTTATACACATCCTAGTTCATTGTTTCAATAATGAACTTGACCATCATCTACCAAAAATTATTAAAAAAAAGAAGTTTTATAAACCATTTTTATGTGTTTGAAAGCATTTTACAAAACATTTTTATAAAGTTTAATTTCAGTTAATTTTTTAATTTTTATGTTTTTAATTTAACTTGTCAACATGTTGACTTTATTTTTATCTCTACATAACATCAGATGTATTTACCTGTTAATATTTTCAAGCATTTAACACTTTGAAAAATTTGGTAGTATATTTTGAAATTTTATTTAGTTTAAAATTTATTAGAGGCACTAATTCTAAAATTACTTTTTTTCAATAAATTATAAATGTTAGTGTTACACTTATTTATGCACAACTTAATATATCACCTAACATGCACTGCTCAAATTACACGATTCTTTTCATATATAAAATTATATAGATTGATCACAGATATTCCAAGATCATCAAACTTGACCTTGCATAAAGATTTAATCGTATAGTATTGACTTACATGTTCTCTTTTACTCATGAAGAGACTTGGTTTCCAACAGTTTGAAGTTTGAAGAATAAGCAAGGAAAATGGCAATGCTTAATTGACTGAAGTCAGTGGTTTTTTATTATTTCTCTTAAATACATGCCAATCTATTGGCTGGAAAATAATAAAAAGGAAAACAAATTTCTGATACAGTATAGTTACATTGTATGTATGTCTTACTTTATTTTAATGTATTATGTAAAATGTGTTTTATGATGCAAGGGTTTTGCAATAAATTTACAGAATATTACTCACGATTGCAAGAGTAGAAAAACATACCAATGAACAACATAAATTTTAAAAACATAACCTCCTAAATATAATAAGCCTTAATAATTAAGTATAGTTTTTGAAAACTATACTAGATGTATTATATTACACTTATTTATTGTATACTAAGTGTATTATATTAGGTGTAGGTGAGGTGTTCCCCCAAAGTAGAGTGATACATGCATGCATTTACTATATATGTGTTTGTCATTCTAGGAGGATTTTTCTATTTTTCAAATGAGAATGTTTTTCTTGATTTATTCACTCAACTGGTCAACAACAACGCATAATATTCTACAGTTATTGTTCGTCCTTTTTCCAAGTAATCAGTTTAGATGATAACATGTGCATCCCAAAAAACCGTGGCCATCCCCTTACCGGCCGATTTCACCATTTTTGCCTTCTTTGGGGCCCATTCGCCTTCAAAAACCCACTGTTTTGACTGTTCCTTTGCCTTTTAAATACACGTGTTTTAATCACCACTTGAAACTGACTTTTTTTCCATTTTTCTAAATGAACAATAGCTTGTTGCTTTAATTGACTATGACAATGAAACCACGTGATGGATACAGCTGAAACTTTAACTGCACTCTAGCGACAAATGATGCTTAATAAAAGCAAACCGTTTTTGATACTACAAGCGCCATGTCTTGGATTTTCTAAGTACTTATTGAACAACCCTCATATAATAAGTATAACACTTTCAGTAATTATGTTGTTGACACTTATGACATAATTTTGTTGAAGTAAAATACTTATCTATATTTAATGTTGTTTACAATTATAATATTACATTTATCTTTGTATTGTTATTGATTGGATGTTTTTGGATATTTAAAGCTTGGTTTTTTGTTGTTTTTCTGTTAGAAATACTGATGGTGCAGTGATCTGGCCTATACCACGAATAAAACGTGAATTATCAAAAAAAGAATCCTTACAGCATGTAGTTCAAGTTTTGCTGACATTTGATCCAGTTCTTGTTGAGAAAGTAGCTACTTTATTATGCCACATAGCAGAAGATAATTCAATAGTACCTAATCTTTTTGAAACTGGTGTATTTTATTTTATCCTCATGTATACAGGTTCAAACGTGTTACCTATTGCAAGATTTTTAAAGCTAACACATACAAAACAAGCTTTCCACAATGCTGATGAGGTTTGTTGGTTATATGAGTATATTATGTATTACTTTTCTTTCTTATTATTAACATATATTATTTTTATGACCTGTTTTACTGACTTTATAAATTTTACCAGTATATTATAAAATCTTATATAATGGCTATCTTTATTCTGCAGTCTTATTGTCGACATTTTTTCCATTTACTTGTTGATTACTATCTTAATCAGCATACAGCGCAAGACCAAGATCTGTCATTTCAACAGTTATCTAATGGTAATATGATTTTTCCAAGTACTTAAATGATACATTTTTAAAAGGATTTTCATCTCCTTTCCTTCTCCATATAATGAAATTTTCAATCAGTGTTCAAAATACTTAATGCAGTTACGTGTTGCAATTAATATTCAAACTTGTTTAGTTTCTAACTATGTAATAACAGGAAATTGATTGATTTAAGATGAAAGATCTGGAACCTCTCTTTAAATTTGTTTTTCTCTTTAAAGTAAAATTTTGCCAATTTTGTTATACTGAACAATACACTATAATTAATCAGAACTTTCTGATCCATGTAAATGCCAAGATATGATTATGACTATCAACAATTATTTTACACACACACATTTATATCTATGCAGGATGTATCAGATGTTCTCCCAGGATTTTCATAAAGCATTCTACTCGTGAAAATAATGGAAAAATTTCATATAAACATTTACCTTAAAATGCTTTTTTGCAAGTTATGGCTAGTAAAATGTGGTCATACTGAAATTTTTAGAGCAGATTTAGTGATTTCCTATGATTTTTCACCTGAAAAATTGAATAAAATATATCCCAGAACTGTATCTGCAGATGTTTTTGAGTAATCTGGGATAAAAACCCCTGTTATTTATGTTTGATGTACAGTAACTTTAATGAATGAATATTAAACACATTAAAACAAAACTTGTACAGAATTTAATTCTGAACAAAAATGTAAGATAAGTTGAATAAGATAAAGAAAATTTAGTAAAATTTGAATTTTATTTAGAAACTGTATTAAAATTAATGCTAATTTTTTTATTAATGACTGAAATACTATAAATTATTTGAAAAATTATTACTTCAAAGTTGACAATAAAGTAACATCAACAATGCCATTTGACATTAAATAATCAGTGTTTTTTTTTTTTTTTTTTAAATACTACTGTATTAGTATTTAAATCATTCTGTAAGGTATATTAAGTATATCAGATACTGTAAACTGTGCTGTCGTTGCAAAGATTATCTTTGAATTTTAGTTTGAATGTGATCAATTTGCCATCGAAGTAATGCTGTACTTATTTACAACAGAGGAATACACTGATATGGTATTAATTGTGGGTTTGTGTAATGGTAATGCTATAGCTGCTGCAGTAGAATGTGAAATACATTTTCCAAATCGCAGGATTTCAAATCCCACAACAATTAGCGTGACTTTTCGCAATCTTCGGAATACAGCTTCAGTACCTATTATTCATACTAGCTATGTATGATCTGTCCAACACGACATTATTATTGATGAAATTATTATCAGTACAGTCCAGGCATCAATCACGACATCTTTCTAAGCGGATCGGAGTTCCACATTTGATGATATGGCAGACACTTAAACAAAACAAGTTTTATTGTTATCGTAAACAGCCAGTTCAACATCTACTACCATGAGACAGTCCGCTTTGCTTAGCGTTCTTGAAACTGGTGGTACAGTCAACAACTCTACAAGTATATTTTGTTTACCAATGAGGCAAATTTTACTCAAGATCGTGTCAACAACTTATGCAATGAGCGTGCATGGGTAAAAGTAAATTCTTAGGAAACTGTGGAAGACAATTTTAACACCAGTTTAGTGTCATTGTATGGTGCGTCCTGCTTCAGAATCATCTTTTTGAACCATTCATATTACCTGGCCACTTAAATACTGAGGTCTACTTGCACTTCCTTCAAGAAGAATTGCTGCAGCTGCTTGAAGATGTTCCTCTAGTGTTCACAAATTATACTTCCAGTACAATGGTGCACCTCCCCCACTTCTCTTGTGCTGTTTCCAATCACTTAAAACATCATTTTCTTGAGAAATGAAGCTCCACATTCCTGGCTTCCAAGATCGCTTGATCTTGGACCTTTAGATTTTTGCATTTGGGGATGGATGAAAGATATTGTATACAAAACAAAAATATATTCTGATGAGGAATTAATTGTCCTCATTGTAGATGGCGGCTGAGCAACTTAGAAACCCTGAAGAACTAAATAGAACAAAACAAGCAGTACACAAGCGTATCAAGAAATGTGTTGAAAATGGCAGGCTTTTTTTTGAACGTTTATTTTATGTTGCAGTACTTCAATGATGTTAGCGAACTTCAAAATGCCATGAAAGATTGGCAAGGTATCCAGGTGGTTGAATTTTATAAAGAAGTTATTGTAAATTAATGAAACACTATGACAAATGCTTGAATTTAAATGGCGACTATGTTGAAAAATAGTTAAAAGCTGTAGTTTTAAGTTGTATATAATAAAATATTTTCATGCAGGTCTTTTATTTGTAGCCAAATGGAGTTTACGTTCCGAACCACCCTTGTACATGGTTTAAATTATATTACAGACTGTCAGATTAATGGATTCTACAAACATTGAAAAAGTTGTGCATAATCTGCTTGTTAGGAAGGCATATTACTTTATTGATGAATTTTTAAACAATGCATTTCTGAGTATTATGTAATTTTGCCTGTACTGTTTAGATGTGAAGATTATTTATGTATATACTGACACTACACAATTATTCTCTTTGGAAAAGCATATTACTTTGTAAAAATTAATTGCAATTGAGATTGTACATATTATAAATGGATGTTTTTATTAAATTTCTAGGCACAATCATCAGAGTTAATGCAGAGAAGTATTTTAAGCCAGTTACTGCCTGAAGCAATGGTGTATTATTTAGAAAACCATGGGCCAAAGAAGTTTATGGAAATTTATCTTGGAGAATATGATACGCCAGAAGCAATTTGGAATTCTGAAATGAGGTATTAATATTCAGTAAATGCCGCTTATTAGAATTACTTTTGTACATAACAAAGTGATTCAATATAGCGGCTGATTCAATTAAGTAATTTTAAGCGGCTGATCAAATGTAATTTTCCTGTATGTTACAAACATAACCTAATATTACATAAAAAGATTGTAAAACATTATACATGTAGTTTAATGAGTATATGTATTAGGTACCGTATTTACTTAGATAACATGATCCATTAATTAAAACAAACTAATCTAATATTGAAAAAAAAACTTTCTTTACTGTAATGTGTTTTTGTTTAGTCAATTCTGTTAAATACAGTACTGTATTTTAAAAAGATTCAGTTCAACTACTAAAAAATGGGAAATATTGTAAAATGTAAATTTATAAAAACGTTTAATGCTATGAATTAAGAAAAAGCAAATTTGTAAATTATGTATAGAGTACACAGATTTCAGTTATTATAATTATAATTTCGTATAACTTCTTATCTTTTTTTATAGTGTTCCAAGCATCACTTTCCACTATATAAAAATCATGGAACTGTTCTGGTCTTCCTTCTCATAATTCCAAAATTTTCCTTAGACCTGATATCGTATCGTAATTTCTTTTAATGATAGTACTTGCAGTCAAATTTCCTGTGCTTTTTTAGTCTTGTCCTCTCCCAGCCCTTCACTCATAATTTCTGACCAATTTCATCATTAGTAACAGGAACACAATCAGGAATGTTCTTGTCAACAGAGATCCATTGATTAATTTTACCATCCACATCTTCGATTTAACTTATCGGAATTAATAAAACCAGCTTTTTTGAAGCAGCTTTACTGTAATGTACATCTTTTTTTATATACATTGCAGCGTAATGTTGCTTCGTTTTAGTTATTAGGATTATGGAATATATTGTTGGGAAAATAATATTGATGTTTGTGCATATCCATATACAGTCGTCGTATATAAAAGTATGTATAGTTTATAGCTATGTATATTTATGCAACTGCTGCTGGGTGAAATTATATAATTTGAGTATTATAATCTGCTTTGGGTACCAATTTTGATTGGTATCAATGACCAATGTGTGGATTTATAATTTACCAATGACTTTTCATTATTACTTTTATTTTATTTGTAATTAATTATAAAGAGCAAGAAGAAACTAATTTTTTTAATATACTTTGATAATGTCATCTAAGTACCAGGTAAATGTGAATTTAATAACATTGTCTTAACACTTTGAAATTGGGTATTTATTGTTTTTTCTCAAGTTGAATTTTTTGGGACATACCAAATTGAGTTCTTGTTAAGTTGTAATTCATTCTAATTTTGTTCTATTGCTTATTTCATCAAACTGTCATTATTATGTACTAGCAGACCCGACAATGCTTTGCTATTGCTGGATTTGAGTATGTATATATATATATATATATATACATAGATCAAATGAATACAATTGAAAGTTTGATAAAACATTAAAAAACTGCTTATGTTTAGAACAAGAACATTACAGAACTTCACAAAATTTAACCTTTCACTTTATCCCTTTTGCATTTTTCCCTTACAATTTTCACCCTTTTCCAACTTTTCCCCTTTTCCTTTCTCCTTTTTTTTCTTTTTCCATTTTCACTTTTTCCTTTTCCCATTTTTCCAGTTTACCCTTTTTTCCTGTCTCCCTTTTTTCTTTTTTCCCTTTTTACCACATGTAAATTGGTCCAGTATTTTTTTATTATATAGCAGACGTACAAGAACACTGCCTATATAAAATATATATAAAAATATATCTATAAATGTTATAGAAGTAGAAAGTCTGTTTGTATATTTGTTTGTTTCGTAAATATCTCGACAGTGCCACCTAGCAGGTCCAAACTAATTCAGAAACCTTTGCGAGCATGCGCACAACAGCTCATGAAAGTTTCATCGCAATCAGTGCAATGTTATAGGAACATATATGGGACAAACAAACATTCATTTATATATATATATATATATATAAGATTAAAGCTGTAAAACTGATTTTAAAAATTTTCTTATGCTTACTACTTTTCTAATAAATATTTGTATTTGAATAATAGGAGAATGTTGAGTCAGAAGATAGCTGCTCATATTGCTGACTTCAGCCCTAAATTACGTGGAAACAATAAAAAGTGTTACCAGTTTTTGAACATTCCTGCTATCTGGTATCCTCAACTTGAAAATGAATTGTTCTGTAATATTTTCTATCTTCGACATCTTTGTGATACCCAGCATTTTCCAGATTGGCCTATTAAAGAACCAGTAAGTATAAAATTAATTTTAATGCTTATCATTATTTTCTATCGGTTTTATTTTTGTTTCATTTAATGGTTGCATTCTTGTCTTATCCTAAACCAATTAATTCCAGCTTTCTTCCCAATTCACCATCATGTTTTATCTGTTATGTTTTTAGCTATAAACATATTTCTTTCTCTTTTTTTCCTTTTTTTAAGTTTTATTATTATATGTATTAATACTGTATAGTTTAAAACATTGTGGTCATTTAGTGTAAATTATTTCTTGTTATTTATTATTTGGTTTTCACCATTTTTACATATTTGGAACTCAAAAAGCTTTCCAGGTTAAAGATTTTATTTTTTTTCTGTGTTAAAATCAAAAGCTTTATTTTGAGTGTATCTGTTAGATAAGTGAACGTAGTTGACTGTAATAAATTAGTTTTAAATATTAATTTTGTTATAAATAGTTTAAACTGCTGTTGAGAAATAGGTAGCTACTGTTTTCAATCACTATTTTTAATGTACCAGTAGATCAGAAATTTGGTATTAGTTTTACACCTTACAGTCATAACTAAATTAATAGTCCTTTACGTTGCTTTTACAACATCAGTCCATTTCCTACGTCTGATAAAGACATAGTTAAGAAAAATAACTGATTTTTATAGTAATTTATCTTATTAAGTATATATATATATATATATATACACATGTGTGTGTATGTGCATGGTTATTATAAATGAATTACTGTTTTCAGGTTAATCTTTTGAGAGACACACTAGAAGCATGGAAAACTGAAGTTGAAAAGAAACCACCTGCAATGTCTGTAGATGATGCATACGAGGCATTAGAATTAGAACGTGGTCAACACCATGAAGAAACATCCGTGAGAAAAGCTTATTACAGATTAGCTCAAAAATATCATCCTGATAAAAATGCAGAAGGAAGAGTGAGTATTTTTTCATTTGTTATTAATGTGTGTCTAAAAAATGAACTGCTTGTTTCAGTATTATGTTTTTTTAATTTCAAGCCAAACTTTCACATGTATTAAATTTTGACTCTGAAAGAAGAATACAGCCATATCTTCCATTTGTCTGATTCAGTAATACTGCCCAAAATTGATAAAATTGATTGAAGAATTCAGTTGCTTAAATCTCTGCTAATATATCCAGAATTCTGTTTTGTTTGTTTTAAATTATTCTTTAATTATGTTCTTTTGGTCTCTGTATGAAACTTTTAAAAATAAATCATAGAATATAAGATATATGGCAAGTGGATAATGTATGATAAAATACTTATTAGGTTTATTAGGTTATTTTTGTTTGTTTGTTTCAGTTAAAAAATTCGGCCATTCACTGCAAATATTTTTACTCATTAGACCTTTATAATGGCACTTGAAAGTTCTCCATTGTTTTCATAAATACTGCAGGAGAGACATCTGTTAAATGTAACTTAATATATTAAATTGTATTTATAATGTTCCATGTGATATTTTTTAACTGCAAGGAAAGGAAAGGTTAAAAAGTTGAAATCCAAAATTTTTTAATTATGAGTAGATTTTGAGTATCAAGAAAATTCCTAATGTTGTAAAATTGAAAAGCTAAAAGTAAAATTGAACTCAAAAAAACAGAAAGAAAGATTGTACCTGAAGTAATTGAAAAATCAATTTGCTGGTTAGCTATAAATTTACCGCCAAATGGCTCTCTATTTTTGTGTTATATAGACTAGTAGTAGTTACTAGTCAAGTTACTGCCCATGGATGCATTTGGCCCAGTCTAAATCATTACAGAATAGTTTCTCTCCATAAATTACATTGTAATTTACAATCAGCAAAAAGTAGCAGAGAGAAAGTTCTTTAAGTATGTTTAATCATTTATAATTGTAATTGTGTTTTTCTAATTCAGCTTATAAGCTTATATTGACAGATATTTTTATTTCTCATCATGTTAATTTTTTTTTTAGGAAAGATTTGTCTTGATGAAAAATGCATATGAATTTCTATGTAGTAGAAGTTCTTGGGCTGAAAATGGACCAAATCCTAAAAATATTAATCTTATTCTTAAAACTCAGAGCATTTTATTTGATAGATATTCTGCTGGTAAGTTAGCTGTGACATAATGATGTTTTTGTACTGCATATTCTCATGGCACTTTTAATTCTAATTTGTCTTAGTGTGATATGTTTCATGTAAAATGTTAGTATAGCCTGTTTTTAAGTAAGTTTATGTTGGAGTTGTGTTTTATGTACAACGGTCAGTTGAAATATAATGCACACTGGAATTAATGGGAGAACAAAATGTCACATAAAGCAACAGGTGCAGCCAGCTTGTAGCTTCGTTCCTCTACCGTTAACATTCCAATTTGTTGACTCATACATGACCTCTCATTTTCTGTCAGTTGCCAATGTTACATCTAAAATAATGTGCAGCGATTGAATTTTTAACATCAGAAAAAGTGACCGCTAGTGACATTCATCATCATCTAAAACACATTTATGATGATGCAACTGCTGATCTAAGTACTCTGATCTGAGTAGAGGAGCAATAAAACTTTATGCATCAGAAACTGGTAAAGCAAATATTGAGGATGAACCTCGCAGTAGTGTACCAGTTTGCAACTGATGGTAAGCACCAAAAGGAGGTGGATGAATATTTGAACCTACACCACACCCTCCTTAGGCAACAGATTTGGCATCCTGTGATTTTCACTGCTTTCTGCAATTATAAAAAGGGATATTAAGGGTATTCATTTCAATATGGATTATGACCTCAAGGACACAGTGAGATCATGGATCAAGGAAAGATTGCCATTCTTCATTGACGAAATGAGAAACTGATTAACCATTGGGAAAAATGTGTACCCATAAATAAGTGATGACTGTGGAAAAAATGTAGGATTTTGTAAAAAATAAAATTACTTTTATTCTATATTTGTATTTGACTATCTCTTTTCATTTGTGAGTTATGAGCAACTTTTTTTCTTTTATTTCTTTCACTTTTACAGAATTAATAATTAATTTATGCAGTAATCCTAATACTAATAATAATATTACTTAACTTAATCATACTTAAATTAACATTGTTTTATAATACAGTTTAATATTTATTACTTAACTTAATTATACTTAATTCATATTATTTGTAAAAGATGAAAGATTAGGTGTCCACAAGGGTCTTGCCCATTTTGTGGCACCATCCCTTTTATATTAATCTTTTTAGTTTGAGAGAGGGAAAAGTAAACAGTTTTATCTTATATAGGAAGATTAGTTTTGGTTCAATTCATGATTTACTCTGGTGGAAACTTTTCTGCAGTTAAGTATAGAGAAGATCAATCGTTACTAATAAACCTTTCATCCAGTGCTACCCGTTAAGTTATATATGTAAAAAATCTATTACTATTTTAAGACCAATAGTATAAAGCATTATAATTAATTATGTATGTAATCATAAATCATGTAATTACATGGAACATACTTTCAGCATCATCAATATTAATTAGCCATCGTCTTAGTAGCTTTAAAAAAGTGTTTAGGTTCCTACTGGTCTTTATATGATTAGGAAGTATGTTATACAATGTAGGAGCAGTACTTGAAAAGAACTTCATATAACTCGTTTTATTTGCTCTGGGGACATATACATTCCTTTTACTTCTAAGTTCATACTCGGTTATCATACTATCTCTATGACCACTTCTGATAAAGAAAGTTTTCATTACTTTATAAACATATAAATAACGTAGTGGTAATATAGACAATTCCCTAAATATTGGCAAAGAATGATCCGTAGTTCTTTTTTTACTTATCATTCTAACGAATCTTTTTTGGATTTTGATTATGGAATCTAAATGTGTAACTGTGTATTATATTTCAGTCACCACTTGAAACTTACTGTTACCGTTTCTGTTTTTTAATTATCTTGAGTGATTTGTACTCATAATTTATTATTCCCAAAATCCTTCAGTTTATTTATCAAAGAAAAGTATTTTTAAGTTTAATACTGTGTTCAGGAAGTAACAGGACTACTAAGTTGAATAAATCACGAATAAAAAAAATTAATTAATTGTAAAAAAATTTCATTAAAGCTTTTTATTATTATTATTATTTACTTTTTGGATTTCTATATTCTTTTTTATATAATTATAGTGTATAAACTCTTTAGCATGCATTCAGACCCATTTGAAAATTTATTGTTGCATTTTATTGTTTATTTTTTATTTAAAGAACAAAAAAAAACAAAAATGAAGTATAAAAGTAGGAAAAAAACCCAAGGGTTTTATATTCATATGTTCTTTTCTTTTTTTCTTTTGATGTTTTATATTTATATTTTTTTTATTTTATTTTATATATATATATTACTGTATTGAAATTAATCTTTTTAAGATTCATATTATTCCTTTGTACTGTTAAATATAGATTTTAAATTCTAACATAAGCCACCTAGTGCAGACAATTGAGATACATTTCTTATCTTAATTTAAAATAATTGAATTTATTTACCTTTAATAAAATTAAGATAAGAAATGTCTTATCTCAATTCTCTGTACTAGGTGGTTTATGTTAGTAGAATTTAAAATACATAATTATACACAGCTGATTTCGGATAATTGGCCCCTGGCTAATTGGGGCAGCGTTTTTTAACAGTTCTTTAAAGGACAAAAAGAAAATGAGATTTTATGCTGATAAGTACTTCATTTATTTGGTTCATAATTCTGCTTATTCAGGCCAATATCCGATGTATATTTCTTATTAAAAACAAATACAGGCTAGTGGTGAACAACAAACTTTGTGGTCCTGAGAATTATGCAGCTAGGTAATAGTATGGATAGTGGCAGTAAACATTCTGACAGATAAACTGCAATAATGACGCTTCAGTCCATTAATCATAACAAATGACAAACATAATCAATCAAACATTAATCATAATAACAAACATAATTATCATAAGGAGTTTGTCGTTGCACATGACATCAACCACAATGAGATTGATGTTTAACAAATCCATTCTAAATTATGGTTTCTACAAATTTCAGTGAGTCATACCTGCTGAAGGCACTAACTCCTTTGCAATTTATAGTTACTTATAATTTGTCTTCTGTATCATTGAACATGGAATATTCATATTTACATGCTTCTGTTTTTTTATTTCATGAGTGTGAATTAACTTAATTTCGCCAACAAAGGATGTACTGTAACAGTTTTTTTGTTACTGTCCGGTTGTTTGGTTATCTGCAGTCATAGTTTTTTATTTTTTTTATTTCCAGTGGTTTGACACATTTTGTTGACGTTTTAAAATGCCATTTAGCAATATGACATTGAACGAATAAAGCTTCTTTGACAAAATAAAAACATCCACCTAACTTAAGCCAGCATAAACTATTAGAGCTAACCGGTGTACCAAAACGTATGATAGCTTGTATCGTGCTCCAAGAAGATAAATATGAAAAGAATAGGTTTTAAAAGATAATGTAACATTTCAGAAAAGAAAACATGAAGAAAAGGATCCATTGTTGAGGAAGCTCTGAATGAATGGTTTGTCACTATAACTTCGCAAGGTGTTTAGTGTCAGTGGTCAATTGTTTAAAGACAAGGCAGAAGATTTTGCTAAAAAAAAGGAAATCACATAAAATACAAGAAGGCTCATGGTGAAAAATTGAATGCTGCTTCATGGAAATCTGTCAAATTCTCTGAAATTCTTCAGAATTTTTCTGCTGAAGACATTTACAACACCGATGAAACGGGACTTTTTATCGTGCTATACCAGATGGGTCCTTGTGCTACAAACATATGTTATCTGGATCCAAAAAATCTATTGGACCATGTTACTGTGCTTTGTTATGTTAATATGTCGAAAAAGGTGACAAAACGAAAACTCGTTAATTGGGAAGGTTGCCAAACCTTGTTTTAGGTGGCTTAGAATGGAGTTTGCAGTATATTATGTTTCTAATAAAAATGCTTGGATGACGAGTGCAATCTTTTCAGAATGCCTTAGCAATAGGGATGTTGAGTTGCAGAAAAAATTAAGAAAAATCAAACTACTGATTGACAGTTGTGCTACTCATTCGCAACCAATTTGTTTAAAAAACATTACTATTGAATTTTTACCGCCCAGTACAACAATTCTCGTCCAACCATTGGATATGGAAATTATAAAAAATATGAAGTCTGTTTACCAATATAAGTTGGTGAACCACATTCTTCTAGAAATTGAAAAAAATTTACTGAATCAGGCTCTACAACTAGAGAAGTAAATGCAAAAGTCAACTTGTTGCATGCAATTCAGTTCATAGCTGACAGCTGGGAAAAAGTCAGTAAAATGACAATAAAAAATTGTTTTGCCCATTGTTGTTTTTCTAACCCAGAAGAAGAGCCAGAAAATATGCATGAAAATGATAGTAACATGTCACTGCAGCAAGTTGAAAATTATCAAGAAATTGTGCAGATTGACAAAAATGATGAGTGTGACATGATGTGATGTGTGTAGAAAAACTCCAGTCCACATGCAGCACAATGGATGAAGCCAGTGATGATGAAGATGAACCAGACATACAAGTTATGATTCAAGTTACAAGATTTTATTGTTGAACTACAAAAACTAATGGTTTTTTATGCAGGAAGAAAGTAAAGGCAGTCCTCAATTGGAGTTGAAAATGTGTACAAATTTTGTTGACCGTATGTCATTAAAGCAAAAACTGCAGTGCAGGTTGGATGAATTTTTTCAAAGAAAATAATCATGTGAGACTTTTATGTTGTGTATGCATGGCTATCTATTCTATTTAAACATTTAACACAAAAAATGTTAAAATTTTATTTTGAGACGAGGACTATAAAATAATGAGATCAGTCATTTCCTTTCAGTTAGTTTGTTACTACATGCAGCCTACTTGAACAGTACAGTATGTATTTTTAACAGCAGACTGCATGAACAGGTATTTTGAACTATATTAACCAATTCAAAATTCAGTTTTCTCATTAAATTTTTGTGACTGAGTATACCGTACTTCATGTGTATATCAGTAGTACTTGCACATAGAATGTGTATGTATTATTTTTAATGCAATACAATATCATATACGCTACAATTTACAAATTCATTTATTAGGGCCAGCCGTTTAATTGGGCCAAAATGCTCCAGTCCTGTTGTGACTCAATAAACCAGAATTGAATGTATTTATATAATTATATATAATATGCTGTCTGTATATATATATATATATATAAGAACGATGCCAACACGACTGTCTGTCTACAGGGATGCAAGCATATACATATATGCTGTCTATATATGTATATATATATATATATATATTATACATAGCACTTTAAAACCTTGCGGAAACCCTGAGAAGAGCTGTTTGAGGTTTTTGGAGAGGTGGCCCTGAACAGGGTCGTTTGTGTATTTTGTGAGGTAGTTCTGTTGGGTCCAGAAGCTGGTCTCCAGTGATGTCAGCTAGGGTGTGCTTGGGGAGTTGCTGCTCATCCACTAGAATCAGACTGAGCGTCCTCTCAGCGGCAGTTGGGTCCCCACTACAGTTTGGTCCCTATAGTCAACAGTGTGAGGTCAGCGTTGGTCATCTTCCGCTGGCACAGCCAAGGTGTTTTCTTTGAGTGATCCCACACTAGCCCAGTTTGCCAAGATCCTGTTGAGGAAGTTTTTAACTTTCAATTTTTAATCTATATTTATATTTTTTTTTAAAGTTTTAATTTTTTTTATTTTTGATAAATTTGAATGTATTTAAGTGTGGAATGTAGATTGATACGAACAGTTTAAAATAAAATAATTACAACTGAAGATATCGGTTTCCACAAAAATGTTTTTTGTAAAATATGAGATAAGGTAAGTGTCATCTTATTTAATGTATATTTCTATACTTAGGTGGATCAGTTTGGTTTATATTTTGTATATTAGTACAGAGGAATATGGGTTTTGAAAAGATTGATTTTAGAAGAAAAAATATATATATATATATTTTGTTGCTGAATGGCTGTGACAGTATGTAGCGCTTTAAAACCTTATGGTAGCCCTGAAAAGTGCTGTTGTTGGTGAATGGAGCTGTTTAAGAAGTCTTGAATCTTGCATCCTTATAATATGTCCAAAGAATCTTAGTTTCCTCTTGCGCATCGTATCAGTGATGTGTTCTAACTCTTTGTACACGATTTTGTTGGGCACAATCCACTTCTGTCTGTCTTTCTGGTACTTTTTATTGATGTAGGTTCTTCCGATTCTTCTTTCAATTTTCTGGAATCTGTCTGCCTTTGATCATTCATTCAGTGGAAGAATATTTCTACTGCATCAGTGGCTTCTGGTTTTATAACTGAGTTGCAGCATCTTATTTTTTCATTTATTGATAGGCCAAATTTGAAGTGTACCAGGGTAATTTTTGAACTTTAATTGTTTAATTTCTTCTTATTTGGATCAAGGTTTTTTTGTTTAGGTTGTTTGTTATTATTTCTCCAAAATATTTAAATTGGGTTATTATTTTGATTTCATTACTGTTTATGTTTACTTCTTTTAATCGTGTTGGTTTTGGGGCATAATTTCTGTCTTTTCGATTGAAATTTTGAGGTCAATTCATTTGCAATGTTTTGAAGTTTCAATATCTATGATTTGGCTTCATCTATGTCATTTGCTAGCAGTACCAAGTCATCGGCGAAACCAAGACATTTTGTTTTGACTTTTCAGCCTACTTTTATTGGGGGTATTTTTTGAGCCATTCCCTCATTACCATTTCTAGAGTGCAGTTGAATAATAGTGGTAAGAGCTTGTCGCCTTGGCACAGTCCTCTTTTGATCTAAAAAAGTTCCAAGAGCTCGCCTCTGAATATTACCTTTGACGTAGTGTGTGTGAGGGTCAATTTTATCATGTTTATTAATTTGGTATCTAGTCCAAGCTGTCTGCGAATTTTTATTATGGATTCTTTGTGGCTGCAGTCATAAACTTTCTTGAAATCTACAAATGTTATCTCCATGACTACTTCTTTTTCTGTTGTTACTATTATTAGCTTGAGACTGATGATCTGGTCTGAACAGCTCCTCCGATGTCTGAAACCTCCCTGGTACTCTCCTAGTTCTTTCTCGAGTTGTGGACTGAGATCCTGTTGAGGATGATTCTTGAAAGAATTTTGTATGTTGTGTCTAGGAGTGAATTCCCCTGTAATTGTTAGGGTTTGTTTTGTTCCCTTTTATGTGTAGTGAATGGATGAGGGCTGTCGTCCAGTGTTCTGGTAATTCTTTGATCCAGATGTTGACAAGCTGTTGATTAAGGGCAGTTTTTGCTGATCTTCCTGTATGTTTCCAGATCTACAAAAGTTTGATCTTCTCCTGCTGCTTTGTAATTCTTCATCTCACCCAGTACTTTGTCGACTTCTTTTATTGTGGGAGGGTTGATGTTTTCTGGTGGTTTTGTTTTTGGGGTGTTGGTGTTGAAGTTTAGAAATTCTGTCGGTTCTTTGAAATTTAGGAGTTTGTTGAAATATTTAGCAAGGATTTCCGCATTGTCTTTATTGTAATGGGCCAGTGTACAGTTTTCATTCTTTATTAGTAGAGTTGGGGTTTTCATTTTTTGAGGTGTTTTTTTTAAGGTTTTGTAGTAATCTCTCGACTGTATTTTAGCGAATTTGTCTTCAGTGTGTCTTTACGATGTTGTATTTTTATTTTCCTTAGGATTCAGGTAGTTTCTTTTTTTATGATTTTTTTTATAGATTTTGGAAGGATGTTTCTGATTTTTGGGATTGATGAAATAGCGATGCTTGATGTCTTTTTTCCACTGTTTTGTCACATTCGCTGTTCCATCATTGATGTTTTTTACAGGATTTTATTAGGTCTAATTCTTCTGTGATTTGTTTAAGGTCGTTGACTAGATCTTCATGTTTATCAATGATTGTTATTTTTCAGTTGCGTTTTGGTAGTTTTCATTCTTGATTAGTTGGGTAGAATCCATTTTTCTTTTAGTTTTAGGGGCTTGATTTTGTTGCTTTCTTTGGAGAGTAAATTTAATTTTAATTTTGACTACATTGATTTGAGTCTGTCTCTACTCCTCAGAGGACTTTTACATTATAGATCTTCTTGTGGTGGTGTTTGTCCATGAAGACATGTTCTAGTTGCCATTCTCCTTTAATATAGTCAGGGTGTTTCCAGGTTTTAAGTTTGTGAGGTTTCCTCTTGAATGCTGTGGATTTCGAGATTAGGTTGTGGCTTCTACAAAGATCTATGTGCTTTTTTGTTGTTGGGCAGGCCATTTTCCAATGATGTCACAGTATCTTCGGTATCTGCCTAGTTGATCATTGAAGTCCCTGATTAATTGCTTAACATGGTTTTTGGGGATGTTATTTATAGTCAGGTCAAGTAGATCCCAGAACGTTTTTGATTCTTTATGGTTTTTTGGATAGTTATTTTATTATTAGTGGATGCATTGGCATTTATTATAGTGTAGATTTTATGTGCGAGTGTTGAGATTCTTGGGGATTGTGAATTGAATTCTTGTATGCAGTTTATTATTTTGAGGCTGACTAAAAACTGTTCTAAACTGTGGAACATTTTTCATCACTCTTCTCAGCTATACCTTTGTAGAGTCTATACCCTTGAAATTCCATGGTGTCCTGGTAAGTGTTTCTTATTTCCTGCAGACCCATGATGAGAATTTTATGTTGGTCCATTAGGCCAGTTATTATTTGTAGTTTACTGCACAAGAGAGTTTACATTGTGTGTGGTAATGTAGGTGATTTGCTTTGGTTTGATTTTGGACTTTGTATTTTTCTTGTTTGTGTTTATAGTGTTGGGATATTCCAGTGCTTCCAATCGCATGTTATCTTTTAAGTTGCAGCCCACCGCATCCAAATGCTGCCTTCTCTGATGCTGCTTGGTTCAGCCAGTGGAGTATTTCTTAAAAGACCTTTCATGGTTGACTGTCAAGGGGTTACTGTGGTGAACTAGATCTCGAGTTTCTAGATATGATCTAGTGAGGTGTAATTTGATGATAAATGAAGCTGTGAAGTCTGTTTAGATTCAGTTCACTGTACAAATTTCTCCTATTTGTTCCAGATATATTCTAGTAACCTCATGGAGGCTCAATCCAACTTTTGTTAATGTTATTATTACAGAGAAAAGTTACTACATTTGATGATCCTAAACATTACGCTCAATTATATATGTATATATATATATATATATATATATAGTTGAAACATAACATTTAATTTGTAAATTTGAAATAATATTTATTATTTTTTAGAGAATTTTAAATAGCGTTTTAACTTTTTTTTAATTTTTTAAGCCTTTATGCTGTTGTTACTTATTTCTATTGTAAAAATTAATGTAACTTGTTATTGTTTATGTGATTTAATTTAAGAATGATTTATTGTTGTTTCAGAGCTCCAGCCATATAAGTATGCTGGTTATAAACAGCTTGTAAAAACAATACAGCTAGAAACAGAAGATGCACAGTTATTTTCAAAATCTGATCCATTATTAGTTTCTGCAACAGAAGTTGCTTACCATACAGTTAGTTGCTCAGCTCTGAATGCTGAAGAACTTAATAGGGAGAATGGTTTCAGTGTAAGATTTGGAACATTTTATTTATTTTTTTTTAAATCTCTCTCTCTCTGTGTGTGTGTGTGTGTGTATGTGTTTGTGTATGTGCGTGCACGTGTGATTTAATTGCAGTTGAATTTTGTTTATATATAGAGTTAAATAATCCCTAATAATCTTAAGATGCATTGATTAGAAATTGAATATAAGAACATCTGATTCCAACTTGGTATCTACAAATGCTAGATTTAAGAATTTTTAAACAAGATACACTTACACCTACAAGAACATTTACACAAAATATTTATAAGTGATTTTATTTATCGACAAAAATTATACTTAATTTTTTTGTTTAGTTATTAACTAAATTAAAATTATTAATACTTTAAAAAGACCACATATCTTAAAGAATAAATTTACAAAAATATATCACAGTTTATACACATATTTACACAATTAACTATTTTATTTCCAGACATGATAGATCCTTGACTTTCTGCCATTCTTTCTCTGCTTTTGTTCCTACATACCAGTATCTTACCACTTTTGACTTCATAAAAATGGTTTTTGAATGTAAGAAATTGCTCTGTTATTTTCAGGTTTTGTTAGGTGCTTATTCAAGATGTGTATCTGTGCTAAGTCGATCATCTAAAGTTAACGACGTTGCTGTCCAAGTTTGTTCACATTGTACTCGAACATTTACCGTAGCTGCTCAGTTTTCTGCTTGTCGAAACCGGTTTATTGAAATGCCACAGTTAATAGCTGACTTAGCTCGAATTCTACATTTTAAAGTAAGTTTCACTCAGAATTGTTAACGTTTATAAAATTCTACCTATGAGAAATTGTGTTTTTAATTTTGTTTTTGTGAATTTTAATCATCAGTCATCAGGTATGATTAGATTTTTGTCTAGTTTTTGCCATTCAAACAACACACTCTCACTTATTATGCAGCATAAATGAATGTTTGCTGTGTCTTAATACTTTAGCTCATCTAGAACTGTAAGTGTATTTTAATGTCTTTAAAGTTTAAGTTGGTTGTTCAGAACAACTGTATACTTAACATTAAGTTATCTTAAAACTTGGAAGACTTTTTATAATTAATTGTTCTTTCAGTTTTTTTTCTTGATTCAATATATATTTTTGATAAATATTTTTCATGATTATTCAGTAATTTATATTTAGCACTTCATTAAATAATTATTTATAGCTTTTTCTACTCCTTTTGATCTTTGTTTTTATACATTTTTAACCTGTTTACTTTGTTACATTCCATTCCCATTGATATTATCAATAACAATGTATGAGAGTCATTTAGTTAGAGACAAATGACTGCTGAAAAATTATTATATATTCAGTGACAATCAAACTAACGCTACTTGTCAACATAATCCCCGGCTATATTTAGGCACTTATCTCATCTTTCAGTAAGCTTTCTTGAATTGCCTTGATGTGCTCATTGTTGCCAAACTTTGTACCATGTAAGATCTCTTTGAGAGTACCAAACAAAAAAAAAATCTGATAATCTGGAAGGTGGTTATTACAAGACCTCCTGACCCAACTTTTGAATAGCTTCCCGTGTCTTCTGAGCAGTATGGGGAGTGGGCATTTATTTTCATGCAGAAGAATTACAACTGAGACAGAACCCGGACATTTACTCATTATTGAGTGTTGTACTTTATTTTTTAACATGTCACAATATTAATCGCTGTTGATTGTACATAGTTCTACTGAATAATCAAAATAAATTGAGTCCTTTTTAATTCCAAAACACTGTTTGGATCACTTTACAGGCTGATATTAGATTCTGAATTTTTTCCTGGTGGGTGTACCCTGATGTCCATTCTGTACTCTGATGTCTGAGTTCTGGCTCAAAATGATAAATCCAAGTTTCATCACAAGTTACTGTGCGATTTAAAATTAAAAATTATCTTCCACTAAACACCATTGTTTAAGTTTCCTACAAATGTAAATTTTTACTGTCTTTGTGATATTGAGTCGACTCTCTTAGAACCCACCTTGAATACACTTTGTGGTAATTCAGGTTATCGTGGATAATGAGATCTTCAGACAGACTATCACCCTATTTCTGTGGAGCAAGGTTATAAACAACAGTCTGACACAATAACAAGATTACAAGAGAATGTGTGTGCAGCTGATCTGTCACAAACAACACATAGAAAACAGCTATGCAGCCACAACAGGTCTAAGTGTTGGCAATTGGGAGTTATCACAAAATGAAAAAACCCAATTTTGTCACCGAATATTTCAAAAAAAAAATTTGTTTGAGAGGTGACAAATATATGGGAACTTTTTGTCCCCAGGTTGTATTATTTTATGATTGTTGTTCCATAATAAAGCTGCAGTAAAAATTTCATAGCTATAGGACTAGCATTTTTGAGAATAAAGTTTAGTCAGAAAAACAAGCCCTGTTTTAAAAACAAAAAACCACTCTGTCTCCAAATTTATGAGCTAGAATGGTGAAATTTTTACTGTAAACCTGCAATTAGATGCCTAATAAAACATTATGTAAAAACACTGACTGAAATGCATTTAGTTTAGGGACAAAAAGTGGAGTTGACAAAATATAGGCCTGTCCCTAAACTTTGGCAACTCTGTTTATGTCAGGAGTACCAACTTAAACATCAAGACAGTTTCAGTTTAATATATTAAATAATTTTTTCGTTGTTGCCATTTGTTTCTAATTATTGAATATATCTTGTAAAAGTTGATAAATGAACCACTTGAATTAAGTAATAAACTAAAATTAACAATGAAGAGGTATTTATAGTCTATATATCATCTTCAGTCTTGATTCCTATTATGTTAGTTAAAAAATTAATATGTAAATTATTATTGCAGTAATAAAATATTTAAAAAAAAACAAACTTACACTATTGTATTATGTTATTTAAGAGGGTAATTTATTGATAATATATATAAAATTAAATGTATTTGTGTTTGTGCTTCCACATGCATGTATGCATGCATTTGCAGTCATGAATGGTGTCTTTAAATCTGTGTATACCTGAGTAAATTCTGTGTAGCCCAAATTGGATTTGAAAATTAAATTAAATGTTACCTACAATGCATGCATAATATATTATGTATGAACATTTTTATATTATTTACCTTATTACACATTTTGCAGACATTTACTTTAATTTAGTCCTTTGAAAAAAAAATTTATTTTATTTTTGACTATTGCACTGGCAACAATTAGCCATGAAGTGTAAAATATTGAGTGTAATAGTTACACATTACAATACTTTGAAAAAATATTGTTAGAGAATTTGCTTCATAATTCATAATATATATGAATTATGAAGCATTTTTATATTTTTTAAATCTTTAAAAAATATAAAAACATGAATTCACCAAGCCTAAAACCAGGATACCAGTATCTACGCAGCTTCATTTTCATGATTTACTGAGTTAACACTGTAGTATTTTGGAAAGGTAATAATTTTCCATACTGTTTTGTTACTTCAATACTTCACTGTTTAATTTCTTTATTTTTTAAAACTCATTTTCTTTGATTTCACAGTATCAAATAATTGGCATCATAACTGTCATATTAGTAGAGCAGATGGAAATGGTGACTTATTTTTTTTATACACAATTTTTTCTTTAAATTTTGTTTTTTTTCTGAAAGTGCTTTGTAAAGTAGTCCTGATTTATAAACATTGAATATATTCTCATCATAACAGTCATTTAATTCTAGAGCACATAGTTTTAAACCAAATATTTATTGAAATCTATGTTTTTAGGTTCTCCAGTTATTTCCTTGAAAGAAATCTTGTTCCACTTCTTAAATTTTATAAATCAGCAATTGGAAACTTTAATATTTTGAAAGGCCAAGTTTTAAGTGAAAAATTTGGCTTTTATTCTTAATAGCGGTCTGTTTATTTGATAATTTAAAATCCTTTTTTTTTTCTTTTTTTTTACCAAAACCCCTGTAGGATAGTGTAATCCATTTGTATAAATTCAGATTTTCAAATCTTATTAAAAACTATAATTTTTGTTGCAAGGTGCGAGTATTTCTTTTTTTTGTTTTCCATATCATGTCTAATGAAAATCTAGCTAAGATCAAACATTGACATACATTAAATTGTTAACTATGAAAACCTTATCTCTACTCTTGAATAACTTAAATTTGTTCATTTATTTTACATTTAAAAGATTTTCTTGGGAACAAAAAATTAGAAACACTTAATAATAAATACAGAACTGTAAAATAATTCCTCCGAAGTTAGACGGTAAAACTATATATGCAATGATTCCGGCACAGAAAATGTAAATCACTTATCTCAGCTAATCAATAGATTGCATCTGATTAATTCTGGTATATATCCAAAAAAAAAATATTGGTGCAGGGATTATCTTAATAAAAACAAATTATTTACATACTGATGCAAATTTCCTGTTCTAGGATATAAAAATAAAAGCTTCTTATGATTATTGTGCAAAATATTATTGAGAATGATCATTTTCTTAGGTATTATGTGTCATTGCTACAGAGGTATCCTTAGGATTGTGGTTTTTACAATAAAAAGATTAAACATGTCTCTAATATGAAGGGTTTAGCAAGTATCCAATCTAAAGGCAAAAAGTAAGTATCACTGATAAAAGAAGAAACACTGCAAGAATAGTTACCTAAGAGTATTCTTGATCATACAACTTATGCATTTTGTATCAACACCACCATATTATACAGAGCTGGGATTTGACAAGTTTGTGCTTTGGCATGGACTAGATTGTGGGGCCTTTCTACTTCTATTATGAATTAGCCAACTCGCTACTATATGTATTAATTGGGAGGTCACACAAACATTATTCAAACAGGAACTTATACACCCTCCTTGTCCTTATCAACTCTGTGTCAAGGATCAATACACACAAATACAGCACAATGTATTTATTTACTGGACAAATTATTTTTTGTTTATCCTTTAACTGATTTGTTGTTATTTATGTTATTTATTTTGTTTTAGTGTTGAGAAATTAAATTTACAGTTTGATAAGTATATATTTTTTTTAATTTATTTTTTTTTTGTAATACTACATAGATTTTTTATTAACATTTTTATTTCATTTTTACAGAATCTTCCAAAACTGTGTTATGAAACAGCTGAATGTATCAGTTCTATGGCTGTTGATACAAGACTTCAGCATGCTTTAATCAATGTTGGTGTTCTTTGGCATCTCTTAACATTCCTTTTTAATTATGACTTTACTTTAGAAGAGTCCGGTTTAGAAAGAAAAGAAGAATCAAATAATCAGGTATGGACTTATCTAATTCTATCTTCCAATCATAAGAAATTAATATTATAATTTCTTTGACTATACTATTATTTTCATTTTTGTGTGTATATTTATGTATAATCATTTCTGATTTTTTTTCTAGGAGGTTCTGAATAATTTGGCAAAAATGTCTGTTAAAGCACTTGCTAAACTTGGTGGCTTTTTAAGCAATAATTCTGAAGAAAGTCCAAGAAATCCTGTTGTTAGAGATATTTTATGTAAACTTCTTACACCTTATTTGGCTAACAAATTTTCTAATGAACATCCAGAAGAAGTAAGTTATTAATATTATACTTATTAAAAGTGGGTCAGGTCCTTTTTACTTTGTTAGATTTTAAGTTACACAAGTTAGATTTAAAAACACTTCCATTTTTCCCAGTCCTGTGTTCTCAATCAACTAAATAACCAAATTCATACATTTTAAGATTACTCTTGATAAGATAAAATTATATAGAGCTGTCTCTTACATAAGTGTTATGTTAATTTAAACACATTGCTTTTGCATATTTTCAATACAGATCAACATTATTTTAATTTTTCCATTGTTACACTTCTTTTTTGAGGATTTGCATAGTATGGGTATTATCTTTTAATACAGTTTTAATGGTTGACTTATACATTTAGCAGCCATAAACAATGTACATTAATTTATTTATTCCCTTTTTTACTTCCTTGTACGAAGTAAAGGAAATATTGTGATCACAAAGAATTTCAGATTTCAATGGAAATATCCATTTTGACCATCCCTGAACCCATTTTGATTAGTTTCGGCATGATGTCTGTACATACGAATATACTTATGTATCTCGCATAACTCAAAAACGATTAGCTGTAGGATGTTGAAATTTTGGAATTTAACTTTTTTTTTTTTTAATTTAAATATATTGATTTATTAATAATTACCTCTCATTGTAAAAAAATCTTACGATAAATAATAATCCAATACCAAAAAAAAATATGAAAAAATATCAGAAGATTTTAATGAAATAAAATTTTCTGAACTTTTCATTTTAAAGAAATGTGTAAACGTAATTTAATAGGCGTGTAAGGAAGTCGTGTGTTCTCTACATTGGATTTTTTATAATATATCATTTCAGCTTTATCTCCTCTTAGGAGATTAAAAAAGGTGTAGTAACTGTCATGATAAAACGTTTTTTACCAATACTATATCATCAATTTTTTCACTACTTTTACAATGTATGATATTATTGGTCACACTGCATTACTTATCACTATTTAACAGCGCAATTGTTGTGATATTTTTTCTAAATTTCGAAGAAGTTATTGTAAAGAGTTTGTAATCCCTAGAGTCTGTATACATATTACAACAGGAGTATCTGACTTCTACCTGAATGTAATGTTATATACTTGTTTAGTATTTTATTTTTTTTATTTATTATTAAAAGATTCTTGATTTTCATGTGTATTATATAATACTGCTTTATCTGTTAATTTTTTTTATTTGATTTTATTATAATTCTCAGTAGTGTAATAAATAGTGTCTTAATGGAATGTTGTTAATATTGTTTGCATTGATTGTGTGAAGTAAAACATAATTATTTAATTTCAGTAATTTCACAAAATCAACTGAAAATTAATGACTAGTCTTATAAAATTATTACCATTACCATGTTTTATAAGATTATTTACTACTATTCAAAATTATTAATTTAAATCCACATTCACATTAACACTTATGAAATAAGTAGAAAATAAGAGGTGTATTGTATTAAAATTGTGACATGTAAAGCAATAGGAGTGCTACTACCACATCCATTAAGTACAATTGTAAATCAGATGATGGCTTTCCTGGTCACTAGAATATTGAGACAAAATGGCACTGTTATGATATAACCATATAACTATAAATTTGTTTAAATCTGAGATCTTTGTAACCCTGTATTTTCTGTTTTTAATGTGTAAGAAACCCTACTTTATGTTTATTGGCTAGAAATGTAGATTAGTTAGTAAAATGTCAATGTTATGTAGTTACTGAAATAATGACATTCTGGATTAATTTTTCTGAGTAATTATTGTCATTATATCGCTTTATCTCATCTTTATTTATTATTCATACTCAAGTTTTAAATTTCCACTTAAAATTATCCTTATTGATGATGTTATCCTTACCGAAAAGAGTAAGTAGAGTTTAGTACATTACTTAATGTGTAATAAGGTGCTAGTGAACCATTGCTCATTAACAAAGTTCAATTGTGTTTATGTTAAAGAAGATTTAGAAATTTTTTACTAAACATGGCTTCTGCCATTGCTATTTTGTACTTTCCTTACATCCTTATGTGTTTCAAAATGCACTTTTTTACTCATAAATTTATCATGTTTTAAAATTAGTGAATCTATCAAAGTGTAAAGAGAAATAATCTTCCACCTCTCCTAGGAAACTATATATGCATCTTATATTTAACCAAATATTTAAGTATAAGCTATATACAACTAACTTTTAAGTTATGATATAGATGCGTTTCATATGTGTCAGCAGCTTAATTATAACTTACTGTTGCATAATTTATAGTACTATTTTTGTTATTAATAATGATTATGAAATGTGTTATATTGATATATATTTTCAGTTACTAAAACTTCTGACAATTAATAGCCAGAATCCATATCTTTTATGGGATAACTCAACCAGAGCAGAATTAACTGATTTCTTAGAAACTAGATGTAGACTTCAACCAAATGAAGGTTCATTGGAGGACACAATAGATTCTACTGGTCTCAGTTATTCTCGTCATAAATCAGAGCTTATTATTGGAAATGTATTTATTAACATCTTTAATGATCAACCAACTTTCACAGTTGAGGTACAATAATGATTTTATGTTTTATTATTTTTATTTATTTTTTACTTATTATTTCATGTATTAGATTTTATTGTTCATTGTGAACATAATATTTTCTATTATTCATTATTAATATTAATAAGTAGTTCATTAATAAGGCATTAGTCAGAGCAAAATAAACTTACATCATATAGTGTGGTTTCAGTCATTATCAAGCAAAGTTGTTTCATGCCACTCAGATTACTTTCTGTTAATTTTTTTTTTTTAAATGAAGGAAGAAATCATATGACAGTAAAACTTTTTATGAAGCTGGTTTTTCAGCTACGGAAGATATTGTAAACGCTTATGTGATGCAGCTTTAATTTGCTGAAGATTTTTTGATGTCTTGCAGGTTTTCAAGCGAGTAAAGTGTCTCTTAATAAACCAGTGGCAGTAATAAACCAATAAAGCCAGTGGCAGTGTTATCACCTTTACCAAGCTGGTCAAAGAGGATCAGTAAAAATTATGTTTCAAAATATATGAGCAGCTACACATAAAAAAAAAAATAGTACTATGCATTTTGCATGAAAAATTTGAAAAAATGAAAACTGATTTGCTGTAACAAGATCAAAAATTGACCAAGTTATTACCACAAGCCAAAACTCCATTTCCAGAAATGAAGAAAATATTTGTGAAGAAAGTGCATAAGCTATAGAACAGGGAATGAAGAAAGCAACGAAACACTACTTTTATTGGTATTTTACATATTGCCTCAATCTATATGCAATTCTTGGAGATTATCTAAGAGGCCCACTAACTGACATAGGTACTGATAAAAGGGTATACTGTTTAAGTAAATTATTTGTAGTAGAATTTTTTTAACATTTTTTTTTTTTTTTTTTTTTTTATTTGGAATATGGATAAGTTAAAAAAAATTCTGCTTATAGGAAAGTGCCTGCCCATTCATAAAAACACAAAAGTGTAAAAGTAAGGAGTGTGTGGAGAAACAAAACTAACAGCTATTTTTATGAAGGAAAGTTGTCTGGATTACAGGAAAAAATTATTTTTTTTAATATTTTGGATTATTTTCTAGTTAATGTTTTTCACTTTTCACATGAAAATACTCTGAATATCATTACATCACAAATCTCCAATACTAACTAAGGAAGACAAGAAAAAAAATCATCATTGTGACTATTTAATTTTTTTATTTAAACAATTTTCCACATACATTATCCGGAAAAGTTATAAACCATATCAACTTCCACTACAAAATAAATAAGAGGGAACAGAAGGGGGGATTTCTGGTTTTAGTTGAGAAAGGAAGGATGTTGCACTGCTGTAATGATTTTTAAAAGTAATATTACTTTCAGTGTTTTAACTAGCTTTTGATATTTTTAGTATTTTATTTTATGTTATTACCTTGTGTCTTTTAATACTGTGTAGTGTTCCAATAAATGCATTATACTTATATATTTGTGTTTTTTCTTCCTCCTTTTCACATAGTTGTTGTGACTGCATCAATTGCTTAACATTTCTACTTGCCAATAATCCACTTGGATACTGTTATCCATAATTTGTATGGTTTTGGAGCCATTCTCGTGAAAAAATGTCCAAATTGACTCAAAAGATTAAAACTTCAACATTTATTTTTGGATGCCATACCAGATCAAATTTTTTATTATTATGTACATAATAATTGTTGTATACAATGTTTATACCTGTTTATAAACAAAATAGACTGATGTTCATTAGGGAATGGGGTTGGGAGTTAGAGTCACTACCTCGTGACATATTGGTTAAATGGATAAGAATTTGTATTGGGTTTTAATAAATATTTTTTAAATCATTTCCAGAATGGTAAAGAATTTGTACTCGACTTACTGGATTATGTAAAAGAGAACCAACCAAGACCTTCTGAAAATGTTCCTACTGATCCAGAAAAATTAATTAATGTGACAAAAGCTTTACATGCCTTGTACAATGTACTGAATAACAATCCAGGTACTGAATTTTTCAAATTATTTTATTTTAGAAGCAGTTAACTTAATATTTATATATGTATATATCAAAATAATAATTGTATAAACAAAAACACCATTTACAGAAATAGAGAAAAATCTAATAAATTACCAATAGTTAACTTTCGTGGAATCTCACATCATCAGTTGGTACATAACTCTTTAATTATATGAAAAAATAAAAACTTCATGAAGATGTAAAATCTATCAATCATAAAATTAAAATAATGTAATATCATTATCACTAGCTGTAATTAAATTTACATAATTAATCTATTAGATTTTTCTCTATTACTGTATAAGATGCATGTATTATATAATTAGTCTAACATTAATTGGCACAGTAGTAATTATGTTAATAAAATATTTTAATTTTCAAAAAATTATATGTATATATACGAGCCATGTTTCTAAAGTAAGTACCGTTTTGAAATTCTGCTGCTGCACTGCGGTCGGCATTCCACACATGCGACTATGTACCCACATCTGTTGGCAAGCCAGAGACACCATTACAAAAATATTCGACTGTGTACATTTGTTTATGAGTATTTAAAATGTATTTAAAATCAAGAATCTCGCCGACTGTGAACTATGTGATGTGATTTGTTTTCTTAGTGCTAAAGGCGTGAAAGTGGCTGAAATTGATTGTCAAATCAGTGAAGTGTATGGAGAAAACATTATGAGTGATGGAATGGTATGAAAATGGGTTATTCATGGCAGCATTCAACATCACTCAAGAGAGTGAAATTTAAGCAGACAATTTCGGCCCAGAAAATCATGAATGGTGTATTGGGACAGGAAGGGGGTGTTGCTGGTGGAGTTTTTGCCTTGTGGTGACACAATAAACTCTACAACATATTGTGAAGCCTTAACAATAATTGCGCCATGCAACTGATAACTGTTGAATAATAAATATGGTAATTTTTCAAATGATCATCTGGTGTGTGTGTGTGTGTGTGTGTGTATATGTGTATTATGTTTTATATATAAGGATAAATCAAATATAAACAGGATTTTTTTTTTTATTTATTGAAAAATAAAAAAGCAAATATAATTTATTTTTCTACATAGTTTCCTGCTTTACAAATATATTTTTCCCAGCATGAAGGAAGGTTTTTTATCGCAGCATCATAGAATGAAGCTGGTTGCATCAGGAGCCAATTGTGCACAAATTCCTCTACACTTTCATCATCTTCAAATCGTTTCCCTCCTAAAGCTTCTTCAAACATCCCAAACAAATGAAAATCGCAGGGCGATAGGTCCGGGCTGTAGTGAGGATAATCAAGTTGAGTCCAGTGCATTTCTTCTAGTTTTGAGACTGTTAAGAGCTACAGTATGGGGCCTGGCGTTGTCATGGAGGAGGATGGCCTCTCGAATCTGTTGGTCTCATCTTCTGCGGTGATATGCAGCCCTCACCTCATTCAACAGCTCGCAGTAGTAAGCTTCATTGATTGTGTGTTACTTGTGCAAAAAATCAATGAGCAAAATGCCTCGCTGGTTGAAAAACGGTTAAAAGAACGAACCTTGCCAACTGACAGTCGAATCTTGGCTTTCACTGGTGCTGCCTCCCCTTTCCACCACCACTCTGTACTGGCTTGTTTCAACTGGCAGTGGTGGACCAACGTTTCATCGCAGATGACGATCCAACTCAGAAATGCATCACCTTCTTTCACAAGCCTTGCTGTAAGGCTCTGACAGACCTCCAAACGTCTCAACTTCTGATCGCAGTCAAAAGGCAAAGGACCATCAGGCACACACTTTACAAACCTTTGTGATGATCATTTGACAGCTCCTATAATTTATTCCAACTTGTTCTGCAATTTTGGATACTCTCCCCCATCAATTGTCTTCAAGAATGTCTTGAACCACATGAATGTTTTCGTCTGTATTGCTGGTCTGAGGATAGTGATCATGTTCCTGATTTTTCACTCATTCTCATCCTTCCTGGAACTCTTTATGACAGGCACACACGAGTCCTTGACAATGTTTGGTCCCCGAACTGTGCAGTCAATCTCCAGAAAATTTCCATCACTTGAACTCCTTCGTGAGCAAGAAATTTCATAATTATGCATTGCGCAGTGGAGGGGTGCACCTGTTTTACTCCAACATCATGAGTGTTGCTGACGAATTGGTTGGGAGTGTGGAATGGCCACTCCTAATGACCCCACCCAAACATACTAGAAGCACAGGCCCAGTCCTACCAACCATAGATGCTCAGGAACAAAAATCCTGTTTATATTTGATTTACCCTCATACATATTATAGTTATTTGATCAACCTAAGTACAGAATAATAAATAAAGTAGGACGACACTTACCTTTAATAGGCGTTTAGAGACATTTTAGAAAGATTCTGTATACATAAATGTAAAAGTAAATTTAATTTGATCAAGCCTTCAAACAGAGTATGAGGATGACACAATTATAAAAGCTGCTGTAGGCAGCAGCACTTCATCAGACATTGTTAATTTACACTGCAGTATATTTCAACTCTGTACAGTTATGTAACATTGGCTAGCCTAGATCACATGCATAGTTATTTTATTTAATCTATTTATTTTTTAGTTTATTTTTATTTTTAATTTAATTTTAGTAATTGACGCCATATTTCTGTTTATGTAATTTTTAATTTTAATATGTAATTTGATGTGAATAATTTGTAAAAGAAATGTTATGCAACTGATGATGAAGAAATTTGCAAAAGTGTTTTTGCCTGTATAATGGAATAAGGAAAGGGTCATCCTATTTTATTTATTATTCTGTATTCTGTACTTAGGTTGATCAAATAAATACAATTTGTATATTAGTAAGGAGAAATATGATTCTTAAAAGAATTGACTTTAGAAAAGAAAAAAATATATATATGTTTTATGTAGATACATTAAAGACTTACCTGAAATATAAAGTTACTTAAATATGCACTAGAATTTAGTTAAATATAATACTTAGTCATCTTGTTTGAGCATGTATTCACTGATAAGCAGTACAGATAACAGTTAGAATTCATCAGACACATGACCGTCTTATACCAATATCATCTTAAGCTGGTGGTTGATCTATTGGAAAAGCTTGTAGTCATTAATCATCTAATTTCGAAGTCAAGAGTCCTCAGGTTGAAATCCTATGGAAGGTATTGCTTTTATTCAGATTTGAATACTAGATCATGGATACCAGTGTTATTTGATGGTTGGGTTTCAATTAATCACATTTCTCAGGTATGGTCAGCTTGAGTCTGTGCAAGACTACACGTTACTGACACTTCATGAATAAGGAACATTGCTGCCTATGGGCCCTGAATCCAGAAAGCTATATGGAATATCCATAAGTAAATAAATAAATTATATACCAATCAGTTTAATCAAATTTCCTCTTGTAGTACTTAGATATGAGAATTCTCTTTATAGAAAGCTATAACTCCAGAAAAAAAGATGAAGATCAAAGTAAAATGACAGAAGTACATTGCTGTTAATTTTCCATTTAAGAAATATTGCACATTTTTTATCTGCAACAAATTTATATTAGTTGGAGATATTTTCCTTCATGCTAATATCATTTTAAGTAAAAAAATAATAAACCTGAAATTGCATACACAATAAAAATCTGTATATTTAAATCATTTATCATATTGAAATTATTTTTCAGGTCTTGAAATACAATGTATTGGTCATTTTGGACTTATATTTCCTCTTCTTAGTTTGGATAGTGTTAAACCGATACAAATCAGTGTTCTCAATATGCTAGCTGTGATAACAAAGAACCAGGAATGTATTGATGATATAGCAGCATCTCAGATGTTGGTCAATTTGCTGTTAGTACTTTATTCATTAGAAGAAAAACAGTTAGTTACTTTGGATATACTTTATCCACTCACAACATCAAAAACAGTTGTTAAGGATATCTTAGCCAAAGGTGAGTAGTACTTTATTTGTTAGAAGAAAAACAATTTATTAGTTACTGTGGATGTACTTTATCCACTCATAACATCAAAAACAGTTGTTAAGGACATATTAGCCAAAGTTGAGTAAATAAATTGTCACATTTATTTTATAGATTACAAATTGTATTAGAATTTCTAGAAGTTACAAATTGTGTTTTTTTCTTTCAGAGGATTTTCTTTTTTTCTGTAGGATTCTGTCGCTGAGACAAATAATATTGTGCACATATGCATCAATAAAACAAATAAAAATTATAAAGATAGTTTATCTCATAACACAAATTAAAAACATATTATATATATATATTTTAATAAACTGTGTGAAGTTATGACAAATTTTGTTAAAAAAATTATCTTTAGATATGAACATATTTGTTTTTTATATTATATTGCATTATAACATATTTATAGCATTCATAATATAAAACTGAATTTCTTTTCTTCCCTGTAGCCACCTTATGTGGGACAAACACATAAAAGAATTAAAAATGAGATTTTCCAAACTTTTTGATATGCTGTGGGTCCTTAGCAACACCAATTGGGGTGCCAATCGGTCATGTATGTTGCGTTTTTAGTATTCCTTAGTTCATTCCTATTTGGATTATGGTTATATTGCCTGCCTACACTTTAGCGCGTAATACCGTGCTTAAAATGCTGGATGCTTTCCTTCAGCTTGCTACAGATGCTTTTAGATCAAGCCCTGTCATAAGCCTCCTTGTTGACTGTGGTGAGCCGTCACTTTGGTATAGACAAAACCAGCTTTTAGCATCTTATTTTACCCATCTTAAGGGACAGCCAAATCACCCAGCTTTTGACACAGTTCTTGAAAATACTTATTTTTGAAGGTATAAGAACCATCTACGTTATACTGCACCGTAGGTATTGTACCCACATTTACTGTACCTTTTATTTTTTCTTTCTATCTTTTTAGATGTGCATTTATTGTTAATGGCCAAACCTATATGTTTGGTGTACCTGTTATTACGAGTGTCTTTACTGCTGAATTATACACTATAAATAAGGCTTTCAATATCACTAACCCTATGTACCATCATATCCTTATTTGTAACAACTCGTGTAGTGCTCTCCAAGCCTTAGAAAATGTTTATTCCAGACATCCTATCATCACTGAAATTTACACTGCAATTGCCGAGTTGAACCAACACAGTGCACAAGTGAGTTTCTGCTGGATCCCTAGCCACATGGGGATTCCAGATAATGAACATGTAGATTTTGCTGTTAAAGACGCATGTAGTCAACCATCCTTCACTACCCGTGTTACTCCATCCAGCTTTATTTGCTACGTAAAACTCACTCTTCGTGCAAAGTGGCAGGATGACTGGACGGCTACAGTAGATAACAAACTCTGGCACATTAAAGGTTCTGTGTTATAGGATTCCTGATACAGGAAAATTTGTGTGAGGAAGTGGTCCTCTGCTGATTCTAGATAGGACATACGAGAGCTACTCACGGGTATCTGATGTCTTATGTTATACTTCATTCACACTCATACATATATCATCCTCTGAAGTATTATCTAAACGGTAGTTACTGGAGGCTAAACAGGAAAAAGAAGGGTATCTGATATCAACAGTAAACGCATCAGTATGCATATGATATGACTGCCATTTGACTGTGTGCCACATCCTTGTAAATTGCGTGTGTTATGCAGCCTTGCGTCGCAAATTTAAATTGCCCAGGAACTTTTGTCTAATCTTGGGCAATGACAAAGAAGTTTGGGCCGGGTATTTTTATTTCTTCAAAGTGTTGGTATTTTTATACTGTTATGAATTTCATTTAAAATTGTTATTTATTCTGTTATCCATGTTTAATGTTTTACTTTAAGTTTTTTATTTTGTTTTTGTATTTTATATTTTAGTTTTGTTTTTAAATTTGTAGTGTATGTTTTTATTTTGTTGTTATTTTATATTTTGTTTTTATATTTTATATTTTTATTTTCCAGGCAATGATAACGTAAAAACATTTTTCACCCCTCCCTAAAAAAAAAAAATATGTATATCTAATCAATGAGGTCATAGTTAAGACTGTAAACAAGATTTCTTACAACCTTATTTTTTATAACATGAGGAATATCTCAGGAGGTAGAATCCTAAAATGAAGGGTATAAAGTAGCAATATCAAGTCAGTGACAAAATGTCATCTATAATAAACATTGGTTCCTGTAAATCATCAAGAAAAGAATGTTAAATTCAGTTTTCATGTATGTTGATGACACTTATTGTTTATTAATGATCAATGATCATTATAGTTGATCTCATTTAAATTTTAAATAAAGCGTAATTGAAGGAATAATCAATCATTAATGTAGCTCAGTTATTATTTATTATGCAAAGATTAAACTTTACCCTTTTTAGCCTAGCCACTTGAACTACACCCGATCCCAAAACCTGAAATTTTTTAGATATTTAAAAAATATTTAGTAAATTTGATTTTCTATACAGTGAGATTATTTATGTAATGCCTAAAAGGAACAAAATATAGTTTAATATAAATTTTATGTTTTTCATTTCCAACAATACTGGAATGGGTGCAAGAAAATGAAGAAAAAATTTATCAATCCATTTTAGTAATTTAATTTAATAAATATAAACTATTTAAAACAAAAACAAAACTACTGATGTTACAAAAATCATTTAGTAAGTAAATGACAAATGATTGTTTCTTTAATACACACATTCAGTAAATCGAATAAATCTCTTTTTTCTTTTTTTTTAACCTCCGGGACCACTGTTAGGTATTGCTTCAGAGGATGAGATGAATGATTTGTAGCATGTGTGAAAATGCTATGCCTGACCAGGATTCAAACCTAGGACCTCCTGATGAAATGCCAAGATTCTACCACTCGTGCCAAGGAGGCCACCAAATCTAAATCTACCTACCTTTAACATACTTATAGAACTACAGTTATACACTTTTCCCATCATTTGTTTTTTTCTATCAACAGCAAGGAACTCTTGGTCTTGAAGTCTGAGTTTTGTACAGTTGTATTTACTTATTTGTTACTATGAAATGACTCCAAATAAAAATTTTGTTTAAATCCAAATAACCAAATAAATGCCTTAAAGGCAAAAGCTGGAGAATAAAGTAGATGTAGCAGATTCCATTCAGCCTAATTTTTCTGGACTTTAAACATTTTGCATTTTGTGCAGTGTGCAGATAATCATTATCATGAAGAATAAGCATTCCTTTTCTCTGCAAACCTTACCTTTTTTCAGTTCAGCAGGCTTCACTTTATTTTCAAACATATTTCTATAACTCTGATTGATTGTATGCTGTCCTTTCAGCAAATCACACAAAAATGAGCATTCCAAAATATCATAAGCATTCTTTTACGAATTGATAGCATCAATTGATAAAAATCTTGAATTTCTCCCTGACTAAAAAACTGAGATGCTTCCCCTCCATGCTTTGCCATTTGGATTCTGGGTTATAAAAATTTCATAAAATAGTTTAATAAATTTCACAAATTTTTTTAAAAATTAATCACCTTCAACAAAATTGAAGATAATTAATTTCATTTGAGCTGCCTATATGTACTAAATTTGATTTCTTCATGGTTGTTGGAAAGCTGTCTTATAAATCATCTTACAGATTTTTACAGCAGTTCATTTTATAATTTGAATTAACAGTTTGTACTTGTCACATTAAATAAATCAACTCAGGGTTTCAGAGCCAAAGTTGAAAAATTAATCGATCATCATTTATGCCGATAAAATGTATTCAATCAATTTTGAACTATTCAAACCATCTGTAGAAGAAATTCACACCATTCATCAAATTTTTAACACATTGCTCGAGCATGGAAAAGTAAATTTTAGGACATCTTACATCCTCTGAAATGAGAAATTCTATCATTTAAAATTGTCCTTTAAAAGGACTTTTCACTGTTAGTAATGATAATTATACCATTAAAATATTTGTCACCGGCTATTTTAAATTTATAACAAGCTAAATTGATGATTTTGAAAGTTATATCTTCCTATTTAGATGTTTTGTTTACTACAGTTACTTTTATTTAATCAGTGATTCTTTTATGATAAAGTACTCTTACATGCTACTCATTCATTTAACCATGAAATAGATGAGATGTTAAGCAAAAAGATGCCAGACTCTTCTGAGAATCATAATGAAAATCATCTGATTTAAAAGTTAGCATGTTAATCCCTATACCAATTGCCAGTTGGTGTAATGTAACTCATGTGTTTGGAATTTTAATTTACAAAAAAAAAATTTTCAACAGATGTACTAGAAAAATTAGTCCAGATTTTGAAAATCTGACTGTAATAACAGACAGTTTCCTAATGTATTGTTAATTTTGGCAAAATCCATTACATTGCTTTAGAAATTAAAACTTACTGTTTAATTAGTGAATGATCCTAAAGAACTTAACAAGAATGAGAGCTCTGGCTTCAGCCATTCATGTAATTTATTCACTCAAGCTTTTAAGCTTCATAATATTATCTCCTCAACATAATCTCCTTTTGAATAACAGCTTTCCATTGAGTATGTTAGAGTAATATTGGTTATTAGTGTTTCAGACCTTCATTAAATCAGAAAAAATCACTGACAGATGTTTCCATTCTTTATGTTGCCTTTTTGGTTCTGGATCTAAATAAATACATTCATATTTCAGTCACAGTTAACAATTCAAGATTGTTGATATGAAGTATCTGGTTTGATTTTTCAGAAATTTAAATTCTTACTTTATGTGGCTTGTAGTATGTCAGATTTCGTAGGCACTTACCTTGTACATTTCTGAGGTTCAGTTTCCTAAGAGTTATACCTAACTGTTAGGGACAATAGTTATTTCTTCAACAGTTATCTACCTCTTTTTCTTCATTATTTGATTAATGTATCATCATAAGTTTGAAACAAACATTTTATACTTTCAACTTACATAAAATAGTGTATTTTGTTTGTGTACCTGATAATAAAACTTTTGTTAACAAACTCTGCATCATTCAACAGCGGAATACTTCTTTTATGTCACAGGTGTTATTTTAAAAACAACATACAATTATCGCTTATTAATAAAAATAATAATTTATTTGCATTCAATTGACAAAATATACAGTAAATTTCTCTTATTAGAATCAGTTTTGTACAAAACAAAAGTGACTCAATAAAGCGGCTGATTCAATCAAATGTCGAAGGTCATATTCCTGAGCATTTAAAAATATAACGTATTGTACATAAAAGGTCGCAGAACATAATTTATGCAGTTTAATGACTGTATGTATTAAGAACATTATTTACTTAGATAGCATGGTACATTAAAACAAACTTACTAATATTGAAAACCAAAAACTTTATTAGTCATATATTTTTGTTTTAATCAATTTGATTAATTACAGTACTTTATTATAAAAAGATGCAGTACAAATACTAAAAAATGAGGAATTACTGTAAAATGAATACTGTACTGTAAAAGGAATACTATAAAATGTAAATTTATAAAAAGGTTTTACACAATGAATTAAAAAAAAACAAATTGTAATTTACCTACAGACTACACAAATTTAAGTTAATCTGTAATTCCTTGTAAATGCTTATTTTTTATTAGAGAATTTTTTTATTGTGTTCCAAGGAATTATTTTCCACGGAATTATTTTCCACTTTATAAAAATCACAGAAATATTTTGGTCTTCCTCCGTGTAATTCCAAATGTTTTCGTAAAATTGGTAGCGCGTGGATTATTTCTTTTATCCATGGTGCTTGTGGCCAAACTTCCTCTGCCTGTTTAATCTTGTTCTCATCCAGTCCTTCATTCACAATTCATCATCAGTAATTCTATGCTTTTTAAATTATAATTTGTTGAGTTATAAGCTGTATAATTGCCGAAAATTAAAGCTATTTTTCTTTTCTGACTGATTAAGTTTTCATCCCATTTAAACAAAAACTGAGAAAGCAAATCAGACATTGTCTGCGCATTTCTATTTGAATTGTAGTTAACAGGCAAGGAAACGCCACAGAAACATCTAGGATTTTTTGATTTGCCTAT